>NC_066875.1:32345519-32662010 GCF_022985175.1 Labeo rohita | reverse complement strand
TCGGTTCTGTTCCAGTAACTTAGCGATTGACGCCATGCTAAGTTCTGTGTCGTCGTCTGCTGAGGCTTCGTGTTTCAGATCCTTTTTATGTTGTTTGGACTGTTTAGAAGCCATGACAAAGAACGTCTAATATGTTCCTAAACAATCTAAATAACGTAAAAGCGAGGAGGGGAGTATGAAAATAAGTAAAGATATCACGCTAGGCGGGAGCAAGACACACATATGTCTAACTCCACCGACTGTCCGCCATTTCTCCATCATAAACTTTTAAAATAATGCCTAGAATTAAAATGACTTACCAGTTGGAACAGCACACAATTCCCAGAAAAGCTCTAAAAATGTGAAAACTCTTTGATCCCGAGGATATATGGTAAACAGTATATCGCAGGATTCCTCAGTCCACACTAAGAAAAGAAACATACCCATAAAAGTATAATCCAGGGGTGCCCAACCCTGTTCCTGGAGATCTACCTTCCTGCAGAGTTTAGTTCCAACCCTGATCAAATACACCTGTTTGTAATTATCAAGTGCTTCTTTAGATCCTAATTAGTTGGTTCAGGTGTGTTTGATCAGGGTTGGAGTTGAACTCTGCAGGAAGGTAGATCTCCAGGAACAGGGTTGAGCACCCCTGGTCTAATCCATACAACAGGTCTATGATACGGTCACGACCAACAGCACCTTACCAAAGAAACACTCCCGTGCCGCACCGGAAACCAGATGACGTGACCACTAACAATAGGAGGATGCATTCTTAGGTATCTACAGCTGCTTTTATAGGACAAACATTACAAATAGGATAAAGCCACGCCCATTTATAAAATAGGTCAGAAACTAATAACCATAAATATTATTGAATATACTGCAAATGCTGTTAACAATGGTAATATTGCATTTTGTCGCGCAGAAACACACAGTTGACAGTAAAGCACTAATTTTTAACTATAGGATGCTACAGATTGATGTTTTGAAGAATGTTTGTAACAAAACCATTTTTGTTACCATTGACTTCTACTGCATGGACCAAAAAACACCCCCCCAGATATTTCCCTAATGTTCCACAGATGAAAGAAAGTCATACAGTGTTGGAATAACATAATAAATTATGGAATTATGGCAGAATTCTCATTTTTGGATGAATTACCCCTTCAACCAAAATAACATTTGTGAAAAGCTAATACATTAAGACATTAAGCTCTTATTGAATTACCATTTTACTTAGTTGATAACTGTAACTGTACTATAAAACTTGTTTTGCCAGTGTTTATGGCATAATGTTTGGGTTAGAGTACAGTCATCTACTGTTGTAGGTTTTTTTTATGACAGAATGAGGAACCTATACCGAAACAAAAAGCCCTCAAATACTACCTGTCCTGTTTGTCTAGAGTGTGTGGCTGTATGTGGGTATTTGTGTTTGCCATGTGATCTGTTGTCTGTGGTAACACCACCCCACTTGTTACCTGATTCTCTTGTTAGGGTTTATACCTGTTTCATTAGTCACCATTTATTTTCATTTATTGTTATATATATTTATTTCATTTACCACCATTTATTTAGTCACCCCTCTTATTTTCTATCCTGTGCCTCTGTAATGATGAGTCTGCTGAGTAAGGATCCATGTGCAGTTTATTTATCACAGAAACTGATAGGAGCAAGCAGGGAACCAAACAGAATCAAAATCCAGATCTAGTCAGGGCAGGTGGCAGAGAATCACAGTCCAATACACAGATATAGATCAGGGCAGGTGGCAGAGGATCACAGTCCGATAAACAAGTCCAGGTCAGGGCAGGCGGCAGAAAATCTCAATCCAATAAACAATCCAGGTCACAAACAGAATAACAATCCACAAAGAAACGATCAGAAATGATCACCAAGGTAAATCAAGACTTCGCAAAGGGTGAGAGAACGTGGTGTGCTTATAAAGGGTGAGTGTAATGACTTGCAGGTGAGTGTGAGCAATCAGTCCCAGGTATGTTGGTTTATGGGAAATGGAGTCCAAATGAAAATAGTCAGTACTCTGGTGAAGGTTCCCTCTGGTGGTGTAGAGGAGGCAGTATGGGAGCCTCACTTATAACAGCCAGATTGAATCTCTGCTCTGCTGAGTTAACCTGGCTTTTGTCAGCGCTACCTGCTCCTCTGCCCTTCCTGTTCCATCCATCTAGTTACTTTGGTAATATCAGTCTGGTCTGTAAACTGTAGTAAACTGTAATTAATTATAGCATACTGTAGTATATTATAGTATTTACTACACTTTCTTAATTTATACTACAGCATACTATAGTATTGACTATAATGAATTCCTAAACTGTAGTAAATACTGTAGTAAACTTTAGAATTTACTATAGTAAACTGTAGTAAATTAGAGTGCACTGTAGTCTATTATAGTTTTTACTACACTTTAATACTACAGCATACTGTAGTATGAACTTTAGAGTGTTTGACTTTCAACAATGATTTTACTACATGACAACAATTATTGTATGCGATCCACCATTAAAACACAAAGAAGAAGAAAAAGAAGACAACTATTGTCAGTGCTCGTGCTGTCTTGTGCTATTAGCGTATGCGACGTATGCGACGTATGTGACGTTTCACAGAGCTTTGTGCCAGTCCCACAGTCTTTAGAAAACAAACTTTAAGACGACGTTGGAACAAAGAACTTATATTTCTTTATATAATTCTTATTATAATTCTTATAACTTATGTTGTGTGAGGCGTCACACCCACAGAGGCCACTCCCATGATAGTTGATTGACATGAGCTGTCTCAGTCCGACCTCCATTGTTTCTATGCCGGAGCAGGGATGTAAGTTAGGCAAGAATATCTCCAACTGAGTGATTGAGGTGTTGTGTTGCTGGATGTAATAATGAACATCGTGGTCGTCATTTACTCCCGACATCTGAGCTGCTGAAGATGCAGTGGATTACATTTGTTTGTGAAAGGAATGTGGCTCCCGATCTACATATATCCATCTATGTTTGCGCAAATCACTCGTGATTCAGCTTCACTTACAACAGAAGTGAGTATAAGGTTTTTTTTTTTTATGAATCTTTGCGATCACCTTTCCTAATAACAAGCTAGTTAGCAAGTTTAGTGGCTAAACGCGCTAAATGCGGCTAAAGTAAACAAGCTTGTTACTCGTGATTTTTGCAGAGCTCATTTTGACGAGGTAAAAAGGGTGTTGTTTTACACAACCATTGAGATTTTTAACCTAAAGTATATTATAGACTTTTCATTAAGAACCTGAAGAATCATATCAACTTGTGGAAAATGGGCATCCAATGGCCTCTTAAAGGGGTCATCGGATGCTAAGTTCACTTTTTCATGTTGTTTGAACGTTAATGTGTGTTGGCAGTGTATGTACAAATCTACCCTACAATGATAAAAATCAATGCAGTGGTTTTTAATTAATCTGTAAAAATAATATCCTCTTTTTCAAATCGAGCCGTTCTCAGATGCCTGTTGGTGTGCCGTCACACCCACAGAGGCCGCTCCCACGATAGTTGATTGACATGAGCTCTTACCTCAGACCAGCTGTCACAGTCCAGTAACTTTCCTTGTTTCGATGCCAAAGCAGGGATGTAAGTTAGGCAAGAATATCTCCGATTGAGCGATTGAGGTGTTGTGTTGCTGGATGTAATAATGAACATAGTGGTTGTCATTTACTCCCGACATCTGAGCCGCTGAAGATGCAGTGGATTACATTTGTTTGTGAATATAATGCGCCTACCGACCTACATATATCCATCTATGTTTGTGCGAATCATTCATGATCCAGCTTCACTTACAGCAGGAGTGAGTATAAGCGTTTTTTTATGAATCTTTGCGATCACCTTACCTTATAACATGGTAGTTAGGGAGTTTAGCGGCTAAACGCGGTTAAACACGGCTAATGTAAACAAGATCGTCAAGCAAAGTTCCTTGGTAATTACACCAGAAAGAAAGTATAGTTCCTAGCCATATTTACAGAAGAGTCAAGTTTCAAATCGGGAAAAATATCTAAACTCTTTGGTCATTTTGAGCAAGATGCTAATGGTCTAATCAGATTCAATGATCTATGCTAAGCTATGCTAAAAGTGCTACCACCAGACCCAGAGATCAGCTGAATGGATTCGAACATGATAAAACTCAACTGTTTAACAACTGAGTTGAAAAAAATTGGCCTTTTTTCAAAAATAGTTCCTTTAAAGAACCTTTGACTAAATGGTTCTTTGTGGAACCAAAAATGGTTCAACTAAAGCAGTGGTTCTCAATTCGTCTCAATCAGTTCTCAAAGGTGCTGGGGGGCCCCTGCTCTGCACATTTTGCATGTCTCCCTTATTTAACACACCTCACCACATCAGCTCATTAGGAGAGAGATCCATTAACCGAACTAACGAGCTGATGATCTCAATCAGGTGTGTTAAATAAGGAAGACATGAAAAATGTGCAAAGCAGGGGCTCCCCAGGACCAGGATTGAGAACCACTGTTCTATGGCATCACTGTGAGGAACCTTTTAAAGCACCTTTATTTTTAAGAGTGTACAGTGGCCCAAAACGCAAAAAGACAGACAAAACAAAACTACACACTCATTTTACTTTATTTTAATTTATTATCCAGGCCTTTCTTTTTGCAAATTCATCCATAATCACTTTTGTGTTTAATTTAAGGATTTGTGTATTCTCAATGGAAAGAATGTACATGCAAATCCTCCATGCCTAGATGTTACACCCCTGCTCTAATTTGGCCTTGACCCAAAAAAAACATTCAGTGTGGGGAATGTGGACTGGATGAACTGGATTTGTCCATGGCGGAATGAGGAACAGTGTTAGACATTTCTGTAATTTCTAGAGTTATTAACTGTATATCACCCAGTATAATACTGCAATTCCCTTTATAGTAAATAACTGTAATAACCATTGCATCATGGGAATTTTCTGTGACGTCAGACCCCACATACAGAGACTTAGGCCATATCCCAATTCTATTTTCTACCCCTTTGCCTACCCCTCGCCCCTTCCCCTTGCCCCTTGAAATGAAGTGGAAAGGGGAAGGGTTAAAAATTTTCCCCTAAGAAATGGGACACCACTACTACACTGTTATACGTCATCATCCGTTGTCGCTAGCTCCTAACGTTACGTCAGAGGACATGCGCTGATGTTTATCACAAATTCCAAGATGTCGCCATCAGTCATAGCAGTTGTGTGGATTGCAGCGATTTTTTTGCATTTGTCTTCAGCAAATCACGTGAGACGAAGAAGACGACGATATCTTCGCCACTTAAGTTTGCTGGCGGATCGCGCTGGGGTGTGTATAATGACGGCAAACATGTTTTGTTGAATTTAACATAGCCAATTGCACGTGTTGTAACGTTACCCATTTACAGACATTTGTTAGATACATTTGTGTCCATTTATGTGTTTACTTTGTATAAATCGTGAAAACATTTAACTGAATTACCTGAGTTGTTTGATCGTTACGTGGTAGCATGTTGTTTTCATATGTTTGTACCCTTTATGTGTTCACTTTACTCCGTAAGTTATTTACGATCGTACATGGTAGCCTTTTGCAGATTAGCTTTTGTACTTTGTTTTGGGGCGATAAATGACATGTCATTCCAGTTCAGATAAATGATGTGAACTTCTTTGTTACAGGCTGGTGGTCCAGTATTATACTGCAGGTTAAACCATAACATGCCAATCTTGCGGTTGTGGTTTGATGAGGAGCTTGAGCTGAAGCAGGATTTTCGCCTGAGCAGAAGAGCCATTAAAGCTTTACAGGGACTCTTGCACAGAGAACATGACCATGGCTGGGGTAATCAGCTGGAAACTCTTATCTATGTTTACTGGCTGGCTCATGGACTATCATATCGGGTAGTGTCCAGTGTTTTCAATGTCCCAAAAGCAACAGTCCACCGCATAATCCACAAAGTGGCACAAAACATATGGGTCAAGCTAAAGAATGTCATCTTCTTTCCACGAGCAGAGGAGCTGCAGGCAGTGGGACAAGGATTTGTTGAACTGTCAAGAACCCCTGCTTTTAAAAATGTTGTTGGTGCAATAGATGGCACCCACATCAGGATCAAACCCCCGCGGCAGCACCAAATAGACTATTTAAACTACAAGGGCTTTTATTCCATCAGCATGCAAGCAATATGTGATTCCTCTGGACGATTCCTAGATATATTTGTTGGCTATCCAGGGTCAGTTCATCACACACGTGTACTGAAAAACAGTTCGTTTTATAGGACACAACGGTATCCCC
Organism: Labeo rohita; assembly: GCF_022985175.1. NCBI lineage: Eukaryota > Metazoa > Chordata > Actinopteri > Cypriniformes > Cyprinidae > Labeo > Labeo rohita. The sequence continues at coordinate 32,655,769 of NC_066875.1, read as the reverse complement.
CTACAGGGTTCATTATTCTAGGTGATGGGAGCTATCCATGTTTAGACACCCCAGTCTGCTTGATTACACCCTACAAAGAGCCAGTGAATGGACAAGTTCAGGGGCGCTTCAATTACTACCACTCAAGGGGACGCAGCATAATTGAAAGGGCTTTTGGCATAATGAAGACAAGATGGAGGTCTACACTTTTTAAAGCCTTGGAAGTCAAACCAACATTTGCACCACAGGTCATTGCTTCCTGTGCCTTTTTACATAATGTGGGTTTGGACAATGGGGACTTTCTAGAACCCGATGACGACATTTCAAGGGAAATGTTTGACTCTGAACCTCCCCGTGAAGCTATGGCACGGACTGAAACCTCTGGGAATGGTACAAGAGACAGACTGGCTGCCCTAGTTTCAAGCATTGTCCAGGACCCATGAAAATGAGCTACATGTGTGGAAACAGTAGATTTTAAATTTGTATGTACAGTACACATCTTCTATACACATACAGTATATACTACATATATAAATACACATTGCTACACTAATAACTGTTTCATAGTATTAGTGGATTTGCTTTTCATGCCTTTTATCCATTTATGTTATGTATAATAAAAATGTTTTCATACATATTACATGGTGAATTGTGTATTTCTTTATGGCACTTAGCTTTTGTATCATTAATGATGCCAGACACACTTTTTTAAAGTAAAACAATATTGCTTTTTATTGCCTCAAATATACAAAACTTTAATATAAATAGGTAGGTAAATGCCCTTTAAATTACTTTAAATTACAATATTGTACTTAAATGTATATAAACATTTTAAGAAAATAAAATATAAAACGGCATAAAAACAAAAAATGGCATTTCAAAGTTTTTCAATTACAAACAACAAATGCCTAGAATTGTTGTACTTGTAAACTTGTAAACAGTAGTGCAGCTTGAGAACTAGAAGAACTTGGTGCAAAATTGAAAAATATATGAAACAACTACATTTTGTCAACCATTTTTTCAAAAAGACTGAGGAACCTCTCAGTCTTGGCCTCACTCTCTTCGTGGCGTTTCTATTCCTTAAAGGAGAGGTCCGGTGTGATATTGACCTAAAGTGTATTGAATCATGATACCGAGTGTGAACTAACCTTGCATATCTCATCTCGGCTTGTCCACTCCAGTCCGAAATCTGGGGTCAGTTAGCCGATGCTAACAACAGGTTGTCGATGAGAGTAAATGGGGCATCGGGCTAGCCATGTAAATAAATCACTGTTTTACACCATTTACGAGGCACAAAGTAGCTCCACACTTCATTGGTAGACTTCCAAGGGCCCTGGCATTTAAAACGAGACATTGAGAACTCAGAATAACCACCGGTAGTTTATTTACAAGAAGACTTATACAAACAGTACCTGCAAGAAAATGACGGGCCGCCGCCATCTTCAATGTAGTCACGATAAGTTGAGTGTCGAGCAGGAACGAAACTACAACCTGATAAGTCACGTGAGTCCTCGCGTTTGTTTTGGACTGGAGTTAGTGCAGACAGTTGGCAATTGCAAGGATGTCGGACGATGAAGCTACTGAGTTTTATGAAGACGAGGATGAAACATTTGAGTTATCAGGTTGTAGTTTCGTTCCTGCTCGACACTCAACTTATCGTGACTACATTGAAGATGGCGGCGGCCCGTCATTTTCTTGCAGGTACTGTTTGTATAAGTCTTCTTGTAAATAAACTACCGGTGGTTATTCTGAGTTCTCAATGTCTCGTTTTAAATGCCAGGGCCCTTGGAAGTCTACCAATGAAGTGTGGAGCTACTTTGTGCCTCGTAAATGGTGTAAAACAGTGATTTATTTACATGGCTAGCCCGATGCCCCATTTACTCTCATCGACAACCTGTTGTTAGCATCGGCTAACTGACCCCAGATTTCGGACTGGAGTGGACAAGCCGAGATGAGATATGCAAGGTTAGTTCACACTCGGTATCATGATTCAATACACTTTAGGTCAATATCACACCGGACCTCTCCTTTAAGGGACTCCGCAACTAAGAAGTCCACAATGGGATTAGTTTTCTTTTTTCTTTTCCTCGGTGAAGGAGTTGAGGGGCTTGCTATGGCTGTGGGAGATGCTGCGCTGGCTCCAGATGTACTCGGCAAAGGTGAGGTTTCTATAGTACTGGTTGCAGTTGCAGTAGCAGTACTGGGTTCAACAATGTCCTAGAAGAACAAATCAAGTACTTTAGTGCAGAAATGGGCAATATGGTCATATATCATGTGCAATACATTTCTTTTGTAAAACAGCTACATTCTGTCCTCAAAACAACGATCTATTACTGCCCATTAAAAAGCATTGTATTTAAGACATTACCATGAGGATTGCCGTTGGATCCTCATCAGTGAGTGATGCAACCACCACAGGAGGGTCCACAGAAGGCCTGGCACCCAACACCTCATGCATGTATTCGAAATATTGCCATGTAGCAGCTGTTACCTGTCCAGCATCTGTTCCTGAACCAGTTTTAGGTGTTCTTAAATCCTGAAAAGACACAAGCACATTATTTATATTTATAATATTTCCTCTTATTTCAGTGCATGTTTTACATTAGTGCTTGTGTGTGTGTGTGTGTGTGTGTGTGTGTGCACAAGAATAATGTAAAACAAGCAGTGAAATGACTGCAAATAATTAAATTGCCATAGTTGTCATAACACCACGTTGCTTACCTTATATTTCTTCTTTAAATTCTCCCACTTCTTGGATGCCTGTTGGCCTGTCACCATTCCCTCCAACCCCAGATCTTTTATTAATGTCCTACAACATATAAACAGCAATAAAGTGCATGTATCCAATGGAACAGAAAAAAAAAAGCATCGTAGCATGTAGAGATTACTCACTCCTAAAGTTTTTTTGCGCCGTATTTTGACTTTAAAAAAAGTTGTTCATTTTCACCTCGAAAATGTATGAGCCTTCGGGTTTCCTCAGCTGTCCCTATACAGAATATAATTTACAAAAATGTTGTCATGTTGCAATAAGTATGAATAGTGTAAGCACCGTTCATTTACATGTACACATATGGCCGTAAGCAAAACAAAACAATGCGTTACCACATGCAGTCAAGTCACCGGGTATATGACATAAAAATATATTTCCTAATATCGTGCAATCAGTGCTATCCGCTAGCAAACTTTAGCGATTTTTTTGCAAACGTTTCTTTACAGAACATCACCGTAAACACAAACACAAGACCGATGGTAATATACATATAATGAAAAATTGTCATAAAAATCCTTATTAATGGCAAAAATTACTTACATTTATGGGTCTGCTTGATCGAGTGAGCAGCCATGTTGAAAATTTCTCTTAGCCCTTCGTTTGAAGTGAGGTCCCGAAAAATCTTCGTTTGGAGGGCTATCTAGCCCTTCCCCTTCCCCCTACCCCTCCAATCAAAAGAGAATTGAGACACCCCTACCCCTACACGTGAACGCGCCAAACGGAGGGGTAGGGGAAAGTGTAGGGGTAAGGGGTAGAATTGGGATTGGGCCTTACTGTATTTTTTAAAATTGATGTATACTACTGTATTTGCTGTAACAGCCTCTTTGGCTGCATTCTATTGAGGTTGTTTTATTTTCCTCATTTATTACATTTGGATTGACACGATTTGCCCTACATGGTGTATACAACTCCACAACAGCTTGGGACGGACTACAGTGGATGTGTTACATGGCTTGTAATGACTGGAATATCCATTTGTCCTTCATGTCAGACAGCGCAAATGCTTGGAGTACATCTGTACGTCAGAAATATACCGGGACATCACTTTACTGTCCGCATCCACTATATGGTCTTTCGTCGAGTTGCGCCGCACCACGCCACTCGTGTCCAAAGAAGACACGGGCAGTGTTTTAAATAAAGAATTTGATATTTTGTTGTTTGCTGTTTTAATTGAATGCCAATAGTACCTATGTAGAGTAAAAATAAAATATAATGAAATCTATATTAAAAAGAATTACAGTAGTATACTGATGAATTAGATTTTTAAAAAGTAATTTACTGTAAAACAGTAGTTTGCTATTGTAAATCTTAATTACAGTAACTTACTGGCAACAGTAACTTACTGGCATACTGTAAAAACCCTTTGAAATGTCTAACAGTGAATATAGTGAAAGTGAAAATATAGGCTACTAAATCAAAAACAACCTGTCAAGCTGGGAATTGGTCTGTTCTGGGTTTGTTTGTTTTGTGTCCTTGTTTGTCTAGAGCAGTGGTTTTCAAACCGGTCCTGTGAGCACACCCAACGCAGAACCTGATTTTACCAAGTACGACATGTTCCTGGATCAACATCTTTGAAAGATAATTTAAACATCAAACATCAGGTATCCAGTGCATACCATCCACAGTCACAAGGTGCAACCGATGGGCCATCAAAAATTTTGCAAGAGCAAATTCTTTTGTCTAGTCGTCCTACTACAACTACCAACGTCTTGGATTATGTCAGTGTGTTTCATGAGCACTTACATACAGTGTGAAAGTTAGCAAAACAGTCACTTAGTTCTGTGCAAAGCCAAATGAAATCTCACTACGATCAGAAGGCTGTACCACGATCATTTCAGGCTGGAGATAAAGTTCTCATCTTACTTCCAGTGCCAGGGTCAGCACTCCAAGCTAAGTTTATGGGTCCTTATGAGGTCAAGGGGAAGCTAGGAGACCGCAGAAGAAAATTTGTCACATTAATATGCTTAAAGCATATGTGTCACGTTCTGATTCTGAAATTAACATGCCTGTTGTTACTGTTGTGCCACTGTCGGAATACTCACTCAAAAACGATGGTCTGAAAATGAATAGTGCATCATTCTTGTCAGCTTGTTTGCCAAATTCTGAGACTCTAACTTGTCAGAAAAACTGTCTCATTTATCTGTATCTGCTCAGATTGATATTACCAATCTTCTTAGTAAGTACCCAACCTTGTTTAGTGACTTTCCTTCAACTACCAACATAATCAAACATGATATAGATGTTGGTTCCCATCCCCTAATTAAACAAAATACCTATTGTGTTAACCCAGTTAAAAGAGAACTAATGAAGCAAGAAACCCAGTACTTGCTGGAGCACAATTTAGCAGTTCCTAGTGCCAATCCCTGATGTTCACAATGTCTACTAGTCCCTAAGTCAGATGGGACCTCCAGATTTTGTACTGATTACCAGAAAGTTAACACTTTAATTAAAGCTGACTCTTTTCCACTTCCTCACATGGAAAACTGTGTTGATCGGGTAGGTAATGCTAAATTCATGACTAAACTAGATCAACTAAAAGGATATTGGCAGGTGCCACTTACAGAGTGAGCATCTAAGATCTCGGCTTTTGCCACCCCGGATGTATTTCTGCAGTACCGTGTTATGGCTTTTGGCCTTCGAAATGCTGGAGCTACCTTTCAGCGACTGATGTCCATAGTGTTGTCTGATGTGTGCAATTGTGAGGCTTATTTGGATGATGTTGTGTGCTATGCTGATACTTGGGAAGACCATCTCAGAACCTTGGATGATGTCTTTAAACATTTCAGAGATGCTAACCTAACTTTGAATTTGTCAAAGTGTGAATTTGGTTGTGCCACTGTCACATACTTGGGAAAGGAGGTTGGGAATGGTCAAGTTCGGCCTCTTAATTCCAAGATACAAGCCATCCTTGTTTTTCTAGTTCCTAAAACTAGGAAAGAGCTCTGTCGATTTCTTGGCATGACTGGCTATTACAGATGTTTTTGCAAGACTTTTTCAGATGTTTGATTGAGATTGAGATCATCAGCTCATTAGAAGAGATATCCATGAACTGAACTAACAAGCTGATGATCTCAATCAGGTGTGTTAAATAAGGGAGACATGCAAAATGTGCAGAGCAGGATTGAGAACCACTGTTCTATGGCATCGCTGTGAGGTACCTTTTAAAGCACCTTTATTTTTAAGAGTGTACAGTGGCCCAAAACGCAAAAAGACAGACAGAAAAAAAACTACACACTCATTTTACTTTAATTTAATTTATTATCTAGGCCTTTCTTTTTGCAAATTCATCCGCAATCACTTTTGTGTATAATTTAAGGATTTGTGTATTCTCAATGGATTCTCAGTGGAAAGAATGTACATGCAAACCCTGCATGCTCAGACCTTATACCCCTTCTCTAATTTGGCCTTGACTCAAAAAACATTCAGTGTGGGGAATGTGGACTAGAAGAGCTGGATTTGTCCATGGCAGAATGAGGAACATAGTATAGGCTACTAAAAATAAATAAATAAATACTACCTGTCAAGGCACCAGAATGAGGAATATAAATCATAGGCTACTAAATCAAAAACAAAAAAAAAAAAAAAAAAAAAAAAAACACATACTACCTGTCAAACTAGGAACCGGTCTGTTCTGGGTTTGTTTGTCTTGTGTTCTTGTTTTTCTGGAACAGTGGTTTTCAAACCAGTTTGCACATTTTGTTGCACATTTTTCTGTCAGCCAAGAAGTTGACTGAGGAAAAAGCTAATGAAAGTGAAGAGTAGAAGCAGGAGGTGAAGTAAGGATGATAAAAAGGAGCAGAGTTTATTGAATAGTCCTAGTTGCGTATGTCCCAATGCTCAGTCTGAAGAACACAAATCCAACAAGTACTGTTATACCAAACTGATTCACAACAACATCCCATAAAACTTGAGTTTCTTTAAACATTCCCTTGCATCTCTTATTCATGAAGACAAACAGCCCTTGAAACCACACAGTCATAAGAATGGAAAAAAATATATAAAAAACAACAATAATATAATATAAATGACTAATAAATCAATGAATCAGTAAAATGAATATATAAATGACTATAATGATTATTATAAATGATTATAAGATTAAACGGAATAATAAAATGATTAAATGATTGATGATTATAAATGAATAAATGAAGAATATATAAAAAGAAAGCAAAACACAACACAAATGTATGGTTGCCCTCGAGGCAAAACACACATAGTTTGCGTTTAAGAATCGTCCGATCCTTCACAGCCATCATTGGCCTTGGTTAAAGGTTAAAGGTTTTGCTAAAGGTAAAGAGATTGAAGAATATGATGAATTTAAATGCATTTACAAAGAAAAAAAAAAAAGAGGACAAATAAAAGACACTATCTTGCTCTACCAGTGCAGTCACAAGTGAAACTTTAGTAAACTTAAGTTTTACTTGTGACTGCTTCCTTGTTTCTAATCACCATGCCTTCTTGTTTAGTCCTCGTTAGGCTGAGTGTTGTCACCTGTTTCCCATGTCATTAACATCCTTTACATTGTGTTCTCTTTCAGTCATGTTTTGTCAGTTTGTTGAACTTATTTTCTTGGGAGTTGTTTCATGTGCAGTAAACCTTAATCTTGTATCCTTGTGTGTAGCTCCTGTGTCATAGACCTTAAGTTGTAGTCATTAAGCCTTGTTCTACTGTTGAAACGCTGTATTTAACCTTTTTGTCTTGCAGTTAAATCATGTTCCTCTTGTCACTGCTCTAGGATCTGTTGAGAGTTATTGTTTTAGTTTCCTGTAAATCTTAAAAATCCTAGTCCAGTGTTTCTTAAGTCCTATTTTCTTTGTGTTTGGTTTCCCTAATCTTTTCATAATAGTTTGCTTTAGCCTTTTGTTTTATGTTTTTTTTTTTTTTTTTTTGTATATCTCTAGCTGTAGCCTATTTATCTATTTATTTATTTATTTCCTACACTGTAAGACCAGATTTTGTATCTAATTAAACAACTGAATTACAGTTTAATACAATATGTAAGTGTGACTGCATTACTTATAAAATATAAGTAGATTCTACTATTTTGTGGACATATTTCAACCTGTGAATAAAGTTAAGTTAAATTAACACATATTATGAAATTTAAATCACTTCATGCACAAAAACAAATGTACACTTATGCCACCTTCACACCAAAGTTCCAGATCAGCTGTATGTCGTAGGTTAACTGAGACCTGTTCTGAGGATGATCACTTTATTGACTGGCACACTGTACAATTAAATGTAAACCCTCTGTAACTGTAAAGCTCTTTTTACAGTATACCAGGTATGTATAATTGATTTCATCCCATGTTTTAATTACCACAATTACAATATTCCAACTTGGAAAAAGCATCTATGTCCTTGTAGAACTCATAATTACTATCTGTAAACTGGAAATTTTCTGAGAGCTGTACCACCTGACCACTGTATCTGACTGCTTCAAAGGCACTGATATTGTTGCCAAAGCACAATTCCCAGTCCAAGAACATGAAAAGCTCAGAGTAGAACATCACAATGTTGTCCTCTCAGAATTACAGTAATTATGACATGGTGTGAACGCAGCGTGACTTTTAAATGACTTTATTTAACCACAGCATTGTCTAACTGACTTGATAATGTATTTGTCGTTCTGTTTATTCCTCTGTTAGGATGCACCTGACAAGACAGATTCCAGTAAGAATCCTCAGTAATAAATCATTGTTATCCCTACAACTGATTACTCCTATTTTACCACCGTGACACTACCCTATTCCACAAGCCAGAGCGAACACACTTTTGACTTTGGCTCATATTTACTTCATTTCACGTTCTGTATACGTTCAGATAGCCTGTACTTAATTTTCATTGTTCTACTCCGGAGTATAAATATCCTGAGTATGTATGTTGAGCTTTATGCCAAGTTCACACTACAAAATTTATCCTTGAATTGCAAGTCAGCCAGCTCACGGACCGTTTGGGCTGTGATCACGGGAAAATCAGTGGGTGTGAACTACTCAGCTACGCATCATTAGGGCCTGCTGGTGCCAAACAAATATCTAGCATGTTAAATATCTGGATCCTGTTGGCCAACTCAACATTCTGTGATATCAGGTGTCGCAATGAGCGACAGTATGTCATTTGCCCAACATGCAAAGATAAAATTTTGGACTTGTGTTATAAATTGATTAAAGGAGCTTACAAGTCACTTGGTAATCCACCATTGGGAACTTCAGACCACAATATGGTATTACTTGTTTGTACATATAAAACTGTTTTGAAACATGAAAAAACAGATTGGACCGTTTTGGCCATTGATAAATTAACAGATGTAATTTGTAGCTATGTGATGTTTCATGAGGATATGTCAATACCTATGAAATCATATAGGAAATTTCCAAATAGCAAATGGTGGGTTACAAAATCACTCAAGATTATTCTGTCAAAAAGAAATAGGGCCTTTAAAGAGGGAGAAACTGTTTGGTATTATAGGCTAAAAAGAGAAATTAAGTATGAAATTACACTGACCAAAATTATAAATGCAACACTTTTGTTTTTGCCCCCATTTTTTCATGAGCTGAACTCAAAGATCTACGACTTTTTCTATGTACACAAAAGATCTATTTCTCTCAAATATTGTTCACAAATCTGTCTAAATCTGTGTTGGTGAGCACCTCCATCCACCTCACAGGTGTGGCATATCAACATGTGTGCCTTAGGCTGGCCACAATAAAAGTCCAATATAAAATGTGCAGTTTTTTGGGGGGGGGGGGTGACCACCATTTGCCTTATGCAGTGCAACACTTCTCCTTCACATAGAGTTGAGTTGATCAGGTTGTTGATTGTGGCCTGTGGAATGTTGGTCCACTCCTCTTCAATGGCTGTGCGAAGTTGCTGGATATTGGCAGGAACTGGAACACGCTGTCGTATGCGCCGATCCAGAGCATCCCAAACATGCTCAATCGGTGACATGCTCAATGTCCGGTAAGTATGCTGGCCATGCAAAACTCCACCTCCACCATGGGCCACTCGATCCACAACGTTGACATCAGCAAACCGCTCACCCACATGACGCCATACATGCTGTCTGCCATCTGACCTGTACAGTGAAAACCGTAATTAATCCGTGAAGAGAACACCTCTCCAAAGTGCCAGACGCCATCGAATGTAAGCATTTGCCCACTCAAGTCTGTTACGACGACGAAATGCAGTCAGGTCGAGACCTCAATGAGGACGACGAGCATGCAGATGAGCTTCCCTGAGACAGTTTCTGACAGTTTGTACATAAATTTATTGTGTTTTTGTGGCCAGCCTAAGGCACACCTGTGCAGTAATCATGCTGTCTAATCAGCATCTTGATATGCCACAACTGTGAGGTGGACGGATTATCTCAGCAAAGGAGAGGTGCTCACTAACACAGATTTAGACAGATTTGTGAACAATATTTGAGAGAAATAGGCCTTTTGTGTGCATAGAAGAAGTCTTAGATCTTTGAGTTCAGCTCATGAAAAATGGGGGCAAATGGGGTCAGTGTAAGAGGGCTAAAGCTGTCTATAAGGAAGATCTTAAGTGAAAATTGAGAATGGGAAATTCAGATTCTTCGTGGAAGGAGATGTATTTAATAACAGGTCAGGATAGTAGGAAAAGGAATAACAGAATTAGTTTGAATGGATTCAGATCTAAGCCTGTATTTATCAAGCATCTAAGAATTACTCTCAAAAACACTGCTAAGAATTGAAGTGTAAAAAAAATCTTGGCTCAAAGAGGCACTTAAAAGTTAGTTATCAAGCATCTCAGTTGTAATTTAAGCAGTGTAAGACTAAATCTTAAGTGCCAGTCTTAAGAGATAATTAACAAAACTTTGTTAGTATTGTATTAGTATTGACTAATGTGTGTATAATTGAAAGCTTTGTTTGATTTATATTCCAAATGACAATGTATATAATTGCATTCATAAAAAAAAAAAAAAAAAATGAGCAGTTTTCATCAATATCCATAAATTTTGACAGAGTATAATTACTCAAATAAATATTATGTAGGATTTTTAAAGGTAATTCCTTACGTTTATTCAATATACAAAATCGAAATGGGAGCAATCAAGCTTTTGTCCACACAATATCTGTGAAGCAAACATTCCAGAAAAATTTCCCTCTGGGCTTTAATGCTCTATTTCTATACACTTTATATATACAATTTTTACTATTAATGTCTACTCCATTTAAATAAAGTACAGGCTCAGTTCTATGGATGTTACATGACAACATATGGCTTCTCATCAACATCAGTAGGCCTGTGGGAATGGCTTTCACTACAGAATAATATTCTTTATATTTAATAGGAAATGTCCATTTGTTTGTAAGGTCCACGCTCCATGTCCATGTCGCTCAGGGTGCCTCATGTCGGCCGATTTACATGGGCCCCACGATCACAAACCCTCCAGTCTGATCATTAGTCAGAGGTTATGGCTAACTATTTAATAGACCGCCTCATGCTTGTCATGTTTTAAATAGTGGTTCTGTTTAGCCCCCTACAGTCACCGATGTAACAACTTAGTTAAAGCTCAAACAAAATCAGAGGTTATGGCTAGCACTATGAAGTATGCTAATACTTCAATCGTGTTTTATCTAGCCCCCTATTGTTAGTCTAACTATAAAACAACTTGAATAAAACTGAGACTGTAACCAGAGGTTATGGCTAGTACTATGAAATATGCCTGAACCATGCTAATACTCCAATAGTAATTTGTCTAGCCCCCCATAGTTAATGCAACTGCATAACAACTTAACTAAAGTCAAGCAGTTAGTCAGAAATCTAGAATCTCACCTGATGTGCCCCATGCTCCATCTAACCTGAGATCTAGTATGTACTTAACCCTGGACACGTATTTGTGGTAACATACACCTTCACTTAATCTACTTGAGAAAATCATTTCAGAGTAAGTCAGAATAAATTCAAATGTAACAATTTATTAGAAGTCAGGTAAATATGTATTATGCCAATTATACAGCCAATTCAAAGATATCAAATCAATACAAGAAATCGCCAAGATGAATCTAGGAGTAAAATGCATACCTGACTTGTCAACACACTTCGTACTATGGGCTCATTCTGGCTACAGAAAAGCGCCCTGATCCTCTTGCTACACTTCTTTAAGTACTTCAGACCCAGACAGACATCCCCCGAAATGGAGACAGGAACTAACAATTTGAATTTGCATTGATCAAGTCCTAGACTTGATCGTTTGCACCTTTTGGGGACAGATGGTAATTTGCATGAAAGACACTGGGAAATAGTACAACCTTAACAGTGAGCAATATATCTCTGAACTCTTAGGATCTGTTTACCTTGTAGTTTACTTCTTGTGAGAATGAGACCATTGTACCAGACACACAGTGACAGTTCAAATGATAGCAAACATGACTATGGATATCACTTGTATTCATGTAGAACATTATATTATGCTATTGACCAGTCAGTGAGCTGAGTGAGAGGAGATGGGTGAGGGGAAGTGGATGGAAGGAATAGGTGGATAGGGACTTTTCTCACATCTTCTCTCAGTGAGATGTGGAAACAAATGTCTATATCTTAATACACTGTGTGGGTATTGTCCGTCTCAGAAGATCAAAGTGTCTGAGGTTCTGTAAACCTTACAGTTCATAAACTTTTAATAAGAAAGCAAATGAGCTGATTGGTCTAAAATATCAGATAAGAAATAAATACCTTTATCCATCCAACTTTGTAGAAAAAGAGATTTCCTATTAACTGTAATATAAGCATTATTCCTGCATTCCTAATTTACTAACAGAGTAATCACATGATAACAGGAAATGCAACCCTCCAACCTTTTTGAAAATATTATATGGTATAAAGAGCCATATCGAGTCTGGTTTAAGTAGACAGTTTTTGAGCCATTTTACTTTAAAGGTGTAATTTAAATAACAATAATAATAATAAAAAATCCAAAAGTTCAAATCCACCTTCATTTCTTGGCCCTTGAAAATTTATTTTCTTAAATGATGATGTTTATTTTTACAAATAGAGTCTTAAACAAAAAGAGATAATGCCAGATAAATAAATCTAGATATCCCTTCAACTTTAGTCAGTAGGACTCTGCCAATAATAGTTAAATCTCTTTGAAGCCAATTATTGAAGATACTTTGAGCCTTTTTCAGTTTAGGGGAAACATTTAACTCATGCCTCTCTGTTAAATTCTTTGTAATGTTTATTCCTAAATATTTTCTTTTTTAAAATCAGAATATCACACAAAACTTCAAAAAGTTTTCAAAAAAATCAGGAACATTTCACATTTTGTTACATTAGCATTAATCCAGAAGCACCAGAAAATATTTACTAACTGTAAAGCAGCGGGCAACTGTTCTTTATCTCTCAAAAATAGAACAGTATCATCTGCAAGTTGAGATAATCTAATTTCTTTACTAAAGATGGTTATTCCTTGAACAGTTGGAGAGTTCGAAGTTTTAATTGGAAAGTAACTCTACTACTAGAAATAAAAAAGGGGATATAGGACAACCTTGTCGCACCCTTCTACAGTTAGAAAATCTTTTAGAAGAATTTGGACATAAATTAATAGAACTATTAATACCTCTATGAAACATCCAACCAAACGTTTTTAAAGCCCTAAACATAAAATGATGCCCGATTGTATCGAAAGTTTTATGGAAATCAAGAAACACAAGTAAAGCCTATGATTCCACCAAATTAGCATAATCTAACAAATCCAAAATTTAGACCTTTTTTAAACGACTTGCATAAATGAGAGAGAACAATTTATAATCTACATTCAGTTGGACGCCAGTTGTCTAAAATCAAATTATGTTTATCAGGTTTAGGAAGTAGAGTTAAACCTTGTGGCATTGGGCAAACTTCACTGGACTGTACAGTCTTGGTATCAATATAGATCAGTCTACTTCAGTTAATAAACGTAAAGATTAGTGCATTCTTTCTTTATAAGTAGTTCCCACTCCTTACCTTCTTGTTAATAGTTACAAATTCGCCCAAAAGATGCAAGCTCCTCTAAAACGCCTCGAACCAACACAACCGTTCAGGTCGCCATCTCGCGCCACCCCGAATGAATCTACTTTTTGAATCGATTGAATGAATTATTCCGTCACAAAGACTTTGACTTACTGCCACCTACTGGCGGTTTCAATTAAGTTTTTAAAGTATTAAATGAATGTCATTTTTAAAGTATAAATTGAGTTATTTAAATCGTTTAATATTTTTATATAAAAAAAATATTTAAAACATTAATCTCGTAACATTGTTATTCTGAAATGCATTAATGTCACTTCTGAATCTTGTAAAAAAATATTCCTTAATGCCACATTTGTGCCGCTCTGTGCCGTGCAAAGGTGATTGTTGTTGCTGATTTCATTTGACTGGTAACTTATTCTCTGATTGTATCGCATTATTTTAATTTATAGTATTTTATTATTATAAATCTTTTTTCTTTTTCTTTTTTTTTTCACAAAAGATGACAAAATGAGTTACAAAAGTGGAATAAGTTTAACGCTATTATAGATTATAAAAGGTTTTATAATTAAATACAGCCAAATGGACACCCCACCTCCCCCCAAGATAGAGTCCCCCCAGTGAATTTTGGCCATTTCCACCACTGGCTGTTTCTCAAGCGTTTTCCGAACATAATTCGAGACGGTGTACGATCTACAAATTTTGATGCTCTTGTTGAAACCGTTATGTGACAGAAATAACTGTATAGTGACCTCTAGTGGTGAAAGAGGTCTCAAATAAACTCCAGGGACAGATCACACACTCAAAAAAAAAAAACGTGTACATACAAGTTTTTATTAATATCAACAACAATTAAATTATTTAATGTTAATAATTAATTAAAATTTAAATTCTTCATTCTGTAAATTTGCAATGTGATCAGTTTAACTATAATATTAAACAACAATCATACACATACAAAAAGCATGCTTATAATAATACTGCATTTTTAACTGTTTCGGGAAACTCTTCACTGCTAAATGCAGATATACATATTCAACAGCTCCACAGAGTACTACTTAATTCTTATCAAAATAGAAAAATAACATCTAATTTCTGACATTTTAATCCCACTTAGTATTTAAACTACAGTGGATTTCATCTTTGTTGTTGACAACAAAGTTAGTTTTAGTTTAGTTTAGTTTATAATTATTATTATAAGTCCATGTCACTTTCCAGTTAATATTTTAGAATGGTTACTCCGATAGTATTTATTATGAAAAATAAAGGACAATAAATAAAAAATCTAAAAAAAACTATTTTACAGTATTGCTATCCTTCAACACCACTGAGACTTTCTTTTAATTAGCATACCACTCTTATCTGACTACAAACTAGTATGTATGTATGTGTGTGTGTGCTTTAACAATGTGTATTTTTTTTTACAAAAAACAAACAACATAATGATAATTTACAAAATATTGATAGGCTACTACAAAGAAAAGTCTTAGAGTGAATTACAGGTGAATTCAGGTTACATTGGGACACTTTTTCACAGTCAATTCAATGGCAAAAGTGTCCCAATTTAAATTCACACTACATGTAAGATATTACCAGTGTTGGGAAGGTTACTGTCATGAATCTGTTCCTGAACGCCAGTCTGCTCGCCACCAGAGGTCGCCTTGCCATTTCACATTACACAGACTGTTGAACCACACCCCGGACTATATTTCCCATCATTCATTGCGCTGATGACACACACAGCTATAACCAATCAAGCACTCTATATAAGCTTTGTACTTTCTCTTCCTAGTCAGAATGTCAAAAATTAGATGTTATTTTTCTATTTTGATAAGAATTAAGTAGTTAGGAGTCATATCTTATGATAAATCTTATAAATTTACTTGACAAGTTTCACATTTTGGATGTACATTATCCAACTTATTACACAGCTGCTTGCCACAAAAGTAAATAATTAAACATGAAACACTGATCTGAGTACAAAAATATTTTGAACACAAAGCTTCAATGAAGAAATCAGTTGCTAGCAAGCAGCAAGCTCAAACTACATGGACTTTTTAAGGGATACGGTGCACTCATACCACTTTTATTACACAACATTTCACCACATAAATACAGTGTACAAAACAAAAAGGCAGCAGCTGCATTTGTATGAAACAAGAGAGCGAGTCCACAATGCCAGAATGACAGAATTAAGAAATTGTACACATAATATTGAACTGAGTTCTAATACTTTGTTAGATAACCAAATGAAAAGCTTCCACCAGGAAAAACTAGCAAGCGTATAGTGCAGACTTATGTTACTGAGATGAGTCTGTGTTATTAACTTTTACCAGTTGTTATCAGGCAGTAACATACTGTGGAATGTCACAACTGACCAATCAGAATCAAGCATTCCAGAGCCATGTAATAATTTAATTTAAAGCACAGCCACCACAAATTCAGACTTAACACCTCTTATTTACTTTGAGATCATTAGGTTAAATACAGATTTAGGTTAAATACAGATTCAAAATCACAAGAAGAATTATTTTTTTAGATCAAATGTTTGCATAGTTATGACAGGAAACACTGGCATCTAACAATGCCTTGGAAAAAAACAATTCATCTTAAAAAATAAAGCATATGCATAAACCTAGGAAATAAAGCAGTTATGGGATAAGCATGTGTCCGATTTTGTGTCATAAACTCCTGAAACACTGGAGTCTCGATTTAGAGCAGTCACTGAAATTTATGAAAGATGTCAGTTAAATATGTATGTGTGTGTGTATGTGTGTGTGTTTGTAATTAAATTACGGAATTCCATTACAAGTAACTTACTCCCGAACACTGGAAATTAGAAGATATTTTAAGTATTATTAGCTCCATTAACAATTTTGCCAGCCCTTCACAGGTTGGCAAAAAAAGTGTTAATATTTTGAGTGTGTAGGCATAACGCTGCGGTACACAGTGAAAGCCTCATTTATAAAAAGTTGCGTATAAGGGGCCATTCACATATCGCGCCTAAAAACGCTTGGAGAACGCTAGGCGCGCCGATTTTTCCTACTTTGCCCTCCCGTGGCGTCTGCCGTTGCTAAGCAACCATGACCCGCACTCTCAGTCAAGATGTGGACGTTTCATCCAAACTAAAAATCACTTCCTGTAGCTATTCTACTAAATTTATTTAAAAATGTACAGCTATGATCAGCTGTTTCTCCATCTTGGCGGAGCTTTCATCGTTATACGGGAAATGATGAAGCTAATTGTTTGAATCTTGTCACATGACTCGCGGTGCGCTGGCAGCATTCTGAAAAGTTGAGATGTTTTCAACTGGATGCGGCGCGGACACCGCTGAAAAAACCGAGCGCGTCACACCGCGTGCGCGTCGCGACCGCGTCGCTTCCGTTATGAGCGCGGCTGCGGCGCGTCTACATTTGAAATAACGAACTTGAGCGCGCAAAAGACGCGATATGTGAACGGCCCCTAAATCGTCCTAAAATTGTTCTAAGATCATTTCTCAAAAGTGCGTAAGTGCGATTCAGAGAAAACGAACATACGCACAGATGTGACATTCATAAATCGCAAATGATCTTGAAATTGTGTGCAGCTGACTGGTGTCAGATCTCCACCTTGGTAAACACCCCCTAATTAATATCATTAGCATATAAAAAAGAATCACTCAACATCGGAAACTGTTGTTTGAGAATGGCCAGTGGCATGAAAAAAAATTTTTAGTTGAAAAACAATTTACACATGAGAAAAAAAGCGTACATGTAAACAGTTTACTTTTATTTGTGTACACTCACAATAAAATGAATACTGTGCTTTAATTTGAAGCATCAAGAAAAACAGGATGCCTTTTTTTAGCGGTCTTGTTTCTTTTTAATTTATGGAGCGAATCATAGAAACAAACTAAAACTCAGCATAGCTTACTTTTTTTTTTAGTTCCATGATCACACAAAAGCACATGGCAAACACGGGGAAACGTTACACATCTCAAAGCATGCAAAACAGAACAACAACACCAACAACTAAAATAATAATAATAATTATGATAATTATTATTATTGTTATTATTATTATTATTATTATCATTATTATACAAATAAAAAAAAATGCAGTTACATAAATTTGAAAAGCTTTAGAATTTTTATTGTTTTTATAAGCTTCTTATTTTGTGATCTTATAGAAAGGGTTTCAAAGTATATTTTAAGATCAGTTTTACAAAAGACAATGTGTGATGGTTTCTTTTGAATTATTTTTGACTTATGAATATAAAACTGTGCTAAAATAACTAACAGATTAATAATTTGTTAATCAAAAAAGACTGGTTTTGAAAACAAAAATATGATGAGGTTCTAAATGAAGGGCTTTGTTTAATTTTTTACCTATTTTAAAGTCAACCCAAAATGAAAGAAAAAGAGCAACAGAATATCTTAATCATATGTTACAAAAGGTACCTGCTAACAGTTACATTTACAGGATAGCATCTGTGGATAATTTTGTGTACTTTTACTTTATTGGAAATTACGTATTTATATGGTAACATCCAAATGCTGTGCTAAGATTTACATGGAGGACTGGATTCAGCATTAAAGGAATTTCTTATAAAACTGTTATTTAAACGTTTGTCAAAATAGCTTATTTGTCCCACAGGTTTTTTAGATTCTTTCGTTTTATGTAAGTAAAAATGAAATGAAATAAATAAGCTTACATATTTTGTGTAAGTCCATACATCTGCTCAGACCCTGACGTGGCCCTAAGCACTTTTCCACGCAAAAGACTGTGTTTATAAATATGAATGTTCCTAGGACTTTCAGCGTACGCACAGTCTGAGATCAAATTTGTGTATAATTTGAGATCAAATTTAGGTTAAAAAAAAAAAGTTAATATATAAGGTTTGACTCCACACCGTATTGACAATGCACTGCTTTTATTTGAACATAATATATTTGTATCCAATTATGAACACGTGTAAAAAGAAACCCAAGAACTGACAGGTGTTAGATATGAACTAGCAGAAGCTTCATAAATGGCTTAATAAATCTGATAGGTTGTCATTTCAGTTACAATCACCATACACACAAGAATGTGTAGATTACAGACCGATATAAAGGATATATAGTAAAGAAATACATTTGATCAAATAATTGTGTATATAACATTCGAATGCTGATCAGTGTGGAGAGGAAGGAAGCTGACTAATCAGAGTTTCAGCGATAAAAGAGAAGCACAGCTGCTTCGGTCATCTCTTTGGAAGCACTCCATCCTGCATTAATACCATAGCCATCCCAATCGAAGCTCGTAAAGTCCCCACACTGTCTAGGGACGGCCTCAGGAAAGTGTCCACCTCCACCAATACAGAACTGCAACAACATGAGTACATTACTATCAACAAGACATACATATGCACTTGATTTACTTGTATTACTATCAATGCATTATGTGGTGAATAACAGCATGTCACAAATGCTGTCTATTGACATTGATTTAAATAATCCAGAATATTATTTTAACTCACATGTTCAGTGTGACAGGCGGTTGGTTTGACACCTGAACAAAGAGCCATGGCCGCTCTTTCAGTATTGAAGACTCTGAATGCAATGAATCCAGGTGTAAATATTGCTGGAAAAAATGCAACGAATATATCACAGATGATGTTCATGGTAGGTTCATGCAGACATGACATAAAACAGATTTCCTTACTGTCAAGTGATATAGCTACTTTACAAAATATTTGAAAATACTGGTTCAAGAGTTATTGCCATACTTCTTGAATTGGGACCATACAGATTTTTGTTGAAATCCACATTTCCAGTGTCATACACTATTGGAATAGCAGGTCCATTATCAGTGAGGCATGCCCCGGCTCCAAACCTCACTGGGAATTTCTGGGACAATTATAAAAAAAGATTAAAAAAAAGTCACAAATTTGTAATCTTAGACTGTATTTTTGCAAGTTTCAAACTGAAAACTGGTACCGAAGTGCATCTGACCTTGAATAAATTGAAAAGGTTTCCTCCATAGAGGGTTAGGAAGTGATTTTCAGTGTGGTATCGCAGGAGGGATGTAGCAGACCACTGTTCCAGCTCATTATTATTAGGAACATGCCACACAGACACATCTTGTGCTGCAATATCATAGTATCCAGGATTCTGTGACAGAAAGGAAACAGACTGTCATTTCAAATTCTACATAAACATCTTCTGATTGTCAGTCAAGTCTCTTAGTGTCTTTTATCTTGCTACTATTAAATTAGGGTTGTAAAGTCATGAATGTAATAAAAATACCTTATAATCATCACTTGTAGAGGCCTCAGCTGTTCCGAATGTGACTGTGTTTGCCCATGTCCCGTCACCATCAGGCCGGTTTGGGTCGCTGCCCTGCTGACTAGACCAGCGATCACCAACAGTACACTTTCCATACATGTTGTTTTCATGAACACTGGCAACCAGTGTCCAGCCGCCGCCCGCAGTGGTCATATCACAGAACGTCTGGTAAAGGACTCCTCTTGATGAGTTCAGATAGTACAGGCCATCTGCATGAACAGAAGCATTCCTGAGTCACTTCAACACAGTTGTTGCTTAAGATAAAATATTAACATAAAATAAACGCACCATCATAAACCTGATACTTTTCATGCAGTTCTTTGCAGCTTCTAGCAGCATATTTAATTCTGCCCTGAAGTACTGCATCCTCAAGTCTGACCTTGGTATCAACGGTTTTGATACATGGTACATCTTGTTGATCCACTACAATGTGAGACAAAAAGACTTTGTGTAATATATTGTGATAAAAATATCATTTTAAAATAAATTCATTTCAATCCAAATAAATGATTACATTTATTACTTACAAACTATCACACTTGCAGCCTCACAGAGCCATAAATTCAGTGAGAGGCTGAAAAGGATCCCTAAAAACACTGGTGTAAGAAACATAGTCTGCAAACGAAAGAAGAAAAGTTCTTTACAATTACATTTAACACTGCAAAGATAAAATTCATGATACTGGTTCCATGTTTCTGTTTCAGCTAACTAAAAGTCTACTACATATGCTACTAATACTACTTCTATTTTAAAGTAAGAACTCTTACGTTTGCTGCTTGTCTTGTGTTTCTCTCCTGTTGGCGAACACTGTCAAGGTTTTTGGCTTCTGGCTGAGATTAGCATACCTACTCAGGGATACTTATACTCTGGAGTGGAACGAGGAAAATGAATTATTTATGGGTTTGTTTGTTTGCTTGTTTGTTTCTTTGATACCCTGTACTTTATTTTCCTCATTCCACTTTGTCTCATTTGGCCTTGGACAAATCCAGTCCATCTGCTCCACATTACCCACACTGAATGTTTTGGTTGGATCAAAATTGGAGTAAATAAATTCATAAAATAGGCCAGCAACTAATAACCATAAATATTATTGAATATAATGCAAATGCTGTTAACAATGGTAATTTAGCATTTTGTCACGCAGAAACACACATTTGACAATAAAGCACTGATTTTTGCTATATGTTACAAATTGATGTTTTGAAGAATGTGTTGGATTACAAATTTAAGGATCTGTTTAATATCTGCAAATCCCACATCCTAAAATAACATCATATACAGATCTAAGGTGATCTACATTGTATTGGGCATTTAATGTAAACATAATGGCATCTGTTTGCAAAGTTTTAGTTCTCTGTTTTTCCTTGTTATCTTGACAGATGAAAGTAAAGTCTGAAACCATTTGTTGGAATAACATAATAAATTATGGCAGAATTCTTATTTTTGTATGAATTACCCCTTTAACCAAAATAACTTTTGTGAAAGGTTAACACCTAATTTGTCTAAGACAAATTATTCATATTGATCCTTCATCAGGCTCTTATTGAATTACCATTTTACTTAAAACTGTGAATTAAAACTACAGAATATTAAACAGGCTTTTCTAAATATGTAATAACTATACGAAAAAAAACTCAATAAAACTGATATATAGTCAGCCAATATTTAATAGAAGTGTAATAATAATATTTGTGATAAACACATTCTTGTCAAATCACCATGTTGATAACTGTAACTGTACTATAAAGCTTGTTTTGCCAGTATTTATGGCATTTATATGAGGGTTAAAGTATAGTCATCTACTGTTGTAGTTTTCTGTCCTATTTTATGACTTTATTTACTCCAATTAAAGACCTTGACCCCAAAAAAAAAAAAAAAAAAAAAGAATGAGGAACATATACCAAAAAAAAAAAAAAAACAACAACAAAAAAAAACCCCAAATACCTGTCCTGTTTGTCTAGAGTGCGTGGCTGTCTGTGGGTATTTGTGTTTGCCATGTGATCTGTTGTCTATGGTAACACCACCCCACTTGTTACCTGATTTTCTTGTTAGGGTTTACACCTGTTTCATTAGTCACCATTTATATTTCCCTCTTATTTTCTATCCTGTGCCAGACTGACCTCAGAAAAAAAAAAAAAAAAAAAAAAAAAAAAAAACAGAATGAGGAACATATACCGAAACAAAAAAAAAACCCAAATACCTGTCCTGTTTGTCTAAAGTGTGGCTGTGGGTGGCTGTCTTGTGGGTATTTGTGTTTGCCATGTGATCTGTTGTTTATGGTAACACCGCCCCACTTGTTACCTGATTTTCTTGTTAGGATTTACACCTGTTTCATTATTCACCATTTATATTCCCCTCTTATTTTCTATCCTGTGCTAGATTGAATCTCTGATCTGCTGAGTTAAACTGACTTTTGTCTCTATTGATCATGATCTTGTTTCTGCTGTTGGCAAGTCAGTCCATTGCATCTGACACTTTTTACCTGATTTTCTTGTTAGTGTTTACACCTGTTTCATTTTTCACCATTTATTCACTCCCCCAACTTAGAGACTCTAGGCTTTAAGAAAATTTTGAGTTTCCCACTCATAATAACAAATTTGTGGTGGCATACATGTCCATTCAACTCAGTAAATACAATCTATCCGACATGACTTGAATGCACCACTAGTTAACTGTGCAAACTGTAGACCAAACAGTGAGATATTGTGAGGAGTGCAGAGATATAGGGCACTTAATGAGCTGCATCAGGTGAGGGTGATCAGTATCCGGTGATCAGGGTCTGGTGTGCGTTAGAGCTGAGGACTGTGGTGACAGCGGTGATGGTGGTGCTTTAAAACTGCCTGACAGGTACCCTGTATTTATTTTCTTCATTCCACTTAGTTTCATTCAGCCCTGGACAAATCCAGCCCATCTGGTCCACATCCCAACACTGAATGTTTTGTTTGAGAAAACAAATTCATAAATAATATTGAGCAGAAACTAATAGCAATAGATATTATTGAATATACTGCAAATGCTGTTAACAATGGTAAAATTGCAGTTTGTCACACAGAACCACACATTTGACAATAAAGCACTAATTTTATTTTAGGATGCTACAAATTGATGTTTTGAAGAATGTTTATAACATTTGTAACATTTAACACTTGTGGCCTTCATCTTCACTTGAACACTTGGGCCAAATACAGGAAATACATCATATAAGCAGTCTAGTGGTCAAGTGCAAAGACCGCAATTGTGGGTATTTGGACAAGGCATTTCTTACTATTGGGAGATGAGAGGGTCTGTATTACTTACTATTGGAGAAAGCGGAACAACTAACTTGGATCACGTGTCCTTTAATAACCAATCACATTACAGCCTTGACGTCACTGAATTTCAGTCAGAGCTGTGCGACACCAAAGTCCCTTTAAGGCAAGTACTTTGACTCGGCGGCCATCTTTGAAACGCCTCTCGGGCAGGCAAGTGTAGCTCCTATCTCTTTGAATGTGAAAACATCAAATTCTCAAAACTGTTTACCAAGCTTACAATTAAAATTTATATTTGAAATCACCAATGAAGTCTGACAAGAACTATCTCATAAATAATGTTCCTTATGCTCCAATAGCGTTAAAAGAGCTTATTTTTCAGGCTAGATCAGCCAATGCGCAGTACTGAGCGCACGTCTCAGAACAATAGCAACCGGGACGTCTAACGGCAGCTTGCGGCCATAATGACCGTTGCATCTTTCCCCATTCAAAATGACAAGTGACAAGTCTTGGGTATTCTGTCCACAAGTACATTTTAATTGGGACCTGTTTAATAATTAAGTTTTTAAATACCCAGTCATACAAGTAATATGAAGAATACAAATTATTTCAGGAAAATTCAATATATGCCATATGCAATTAATAAATGTGTACATTATTCTTCTATTACATCCTATTAATATTCCTACTGGCATTTAATGGCACTGTTCAATGGGTAAATTAATTTATCAGAGTCAGAAATTCAACAAACAAATACACACGGTTAGGCTTTTATTTGTGCATATAACATGAGTCGATCTGCGGAAATTGTGGTGAATGCTTCTTCTGACGGAGTTCACAGGCTTTTGGCTGCTTTATTTTTTTACTAACCACCAGATTGCGCTGTTTCCGACACTCGAAGCTTTGAATCTTTTCCCGAAACAGTCAGAGGAAAGTCTCGGTGCTTCACGAGGCTTCATTTGCCCATCACTCCTGTCAACTGTTGAATGAATGAGTGTCAAGTTCAGCTTGTCTACTTTGAACCGGAAGACGCTCCCACTTTTGACGCAAGGCCTCATGGGGCGGTCATGAATCTGCAAGGAATGGGACCCAAATGCAAATGAGCAGACAAAGGTGATTTTATTAACAAGACGTAGACTACGACAGCAGGGAGAATGAGGAGTGAAATAGTCCAAACAGAGGGGCAGGGCAGGTGACAATACAGGCAGGAGGTATGACTGTCAGAGATGGCCACAGTCTTAAGCATAGAGAAGACAGCTCCAGAGGAACAACTAGGCAGGAACACTGGGAACCCGTAGCTTGAAGAGAAACTCCAATGACACACAGACTAGCCGCCAGATAGGTACTACCAGAACCAGAGACTTGACATGTTAGAGAGGAGAGCTGCTTCCAGGCAGTAGGGGGTCAGTGGCCAGGGAATCTGGGTAAAGGCAGGACAGGACAAAACACGACAAACGAGACAAGACTGAAAGACAACACAATGACACAAGACAGACAATTGTGAACAAAAAGAGCAAAGGCAATAAACAAACCAAATCTAACTAAAGAAGGAATCGAAGAGTAAAAACAAAGCCAAGATCCAAAAGGGGTTGGAACTGCAAAAACAAGGGCAAAAGAAATTCTAAATCAAAGAGAGAGAAACAACTTATAAATTAGATTACAATGCACAAAATGAAAAGAACAAGAACTAGGCAGAACTAGAGGAGACAGAGGAAACAAGAAAACAAAATAACTAGATAAGATATCCAAAATGGCTTGAGCAAGATCAAAGGATATATTCTGGACCAAAAAACAGGTAAACACCAAACAAACCAGCACAGACACAGGGGAACGGAACCCAATATATGAAGCAGCACACACAGGAGGACCAGGTGCAGACAAGGGCTAAACAAGGGGGCGTGACCAGGGGAAACAAGGAGGTGGGATAAGAGGAGCATGTGGCAGACACAAACAAAGACAGAACCATGTGCTTAGACACAAAACAAACAGAGAAACATTGAACAAAGATAAGACAGTCAGGGCAGGATCCTGACAGGGGTGTAGGAAACTTGTAGGAAACATTTTAACATTTTAATAAAAGTATAAAGAACTGCTAGTTCTGGGTTTGTCTGTGTTGTGTCCTTGTTTGTCTAGAGCAATGGTTTTCAAGCTGGTCCTGCGAGCACCCCCAACGCTGCACCCCCAACGCTGAGGTCTCTCATATCTGATACACCCATTTTTAGGTCTTGCTGTCTCTATGCTGCCTCTAATGAGCTGATTAGTTGAACCGGGTGTGATGGATGAGGGAGACACAGAAAATGTGTAGTGTTGGGGGTGCTCGCAGGACAGGTTTGAAAACCACTGGTCTAGAGCAAGGGTGCCCAATCCTTTTCCTGGAGATCTACCATCCTGCAAATTTCATCTCCAACCCTGATCAAACACACCTGAACCAGCTAATTAATCTCTTAGGTACAGTAGCACTTGATAATTACAGACAGCTGTGTAGGACCAGGGCTGCAGGTCTGCTGTCTGTAAGTAGGTAGATCTCCAGGAACAAGATTGGGCACCCCTGGGGCCTGTACCATGATGGTAATTGAACAAATGCAGAGTTACAGGATTAGTTTTGAGTTGACAAAACCAAACCATTCCAATCCAGCTTTGTTGTTACCATGATGCTGATCATCAACTTTCTTTGTAAATCTCTGGCGAACAGCTAATCACTGGCCTTGGTTAAAGGTTAAAGGTTTGCTTAAGGTAAAGAGTTTGAAGAATATGTTGAATTTAAATGCATTTACAAAAAAAAAAGTTCTTGTTCATGAAAGAGGACATGAAAGAAATTATCTTGCCCTATCAGTGCAGTCACAAGTGAAACTTATGTTAAGTTAGTTTATATAGTTGAAAATATACAGCAATAGAGACTTGTCAGGGTTTTCCCCTCTGTTTAGTCTGTCATTGTTTAATATTTCCTTGTTTGTGTTGTGCTTGAGCACATGGCTTTGTCTTTGTTTGTGTTTGCTATGTGCTTCCCTTGTCCTGCTTCCTTGTTTCCAATCACCACGGCCTCTTGTTTAGTCCTCGTTAGTCACTTAGAGTGTTGTCACCTGTTTCTCATGTTGTTAACCTCCTTTATATTGTGTTCTCTTTCGCTCATGTTTTGTCAGTTTGTTGAACTTATTTCCTCGTGTGTTGTTTCATGTGCAGTAAACCTTAAAGGGGTCATCAGATGCCCATTTTCCACAAGTTGATATGATTCTTTAGGGTCTTAATGAAAAGTCTATAATATACTTTGGTTAAAAATTCTCAATGGTTGTGTAAAACAACACCCTTTTTACCTTGCCAAAATCAGCTCTGCAAAAAATCATCTCATTCTGGTCGAGGCTGCTTTAAATGCAAATGAGCTTTGCTCGCTCTGCCCCTCTCTTCTCTCTGTGGAGTGACGAGCCTGTTTACTTTAGCCGCATTTAGTGTGTTTAGCCGCTAAACTTGCTAACTAGCACATTATTAGGAAAGGCGATCGCAAAGATTCTTAAAAAAAACCCTTGTACTCACTTCTGCTGTAAGTGAAGCTGGATCACGAATGATTCGCGCAAACATAGATGGATATATGTAGATCGGGAGGTGCATTCCCTTCACAAACAATCGTAATGTACTGTATTTTCAGGGGCTCAGATGTCGGGAGTAAATGACGACCACTACGTTCATTATTACATCTAGCAACACAACACCTCAATCGCTCAATCAGAGATATTCTTGTCTAATTTACATCCCTGCTCCGGCATCAAAATAAAGACGGCGGACTGTTACAGCTGGTCTAAGGTAAGAGGTCATGTAAATCAACTATCGTAGGCATCAACGACAGGCATCTGATAATGGCTTTATTTGAAAAAGGGGATATTATTTTTACAGATTAATTAAAAACCACTGCATGGATTTTTATCATTATGGGGTAGATTTGTACATACACTGCCAACACACATTAATGTTCAAACAACATGTTAAAGTGAACTTAGCATCCGGTGACCACTTTAATCTTGTATCCTTGTGTGTGGCTCCTGTGTCATAGACCTTAAGCTGTAGTCATGCTACAATTTACAAAGTATTTATAGGCTACTACAAAAAAGTCTTAGAGTGAATTACAGGTGATTTCAGGTTATTTGGGACACTTTTTCACAATCAATTCAATGGCAAAAGTGTCCCAATATCCCGAAATTCACACTACATGTAAGATATTACCAGTGTTGGGAACGTTACTGTCATGAATCTGGTCCTAAACGCCAGTCTGCTCGCCACCAGAGGTCGCCTTGCCATTTCACATTACACTGTTTGACTGTTGCACCACACCCTGGACTACATTTCCCATCATTCATTGCGCTGATGACACACAGCTGTAACCAATCAAGCACTCTATGTAAGCCTTGTACTTCCTCTTCCTAGTTGCCCAGTATTGTATTGCGTTTAGCACTCGCCTAGTGTAAGCAACTGTACGGAGCCACTTTGTTAATTTCTTAGTCTAGTTCAGTCATGTTTCTAGTTGGTTTATTCTAGTCTTGTGTCCTCACCTTGTTATATCGTCTTGTCTGCCTTCAGCCTGCCCTGGACTTTTTAAGTGGTGTAACTTTTTAATTACTTTATTAAAGTAATGTAACTTAATACAATTTGATTACATTTTGATTACTTTTTTAAATTTCTAATATTTTCAAATATTAATCATTTTGAAACACTTAAACCAGGCAGAGCTGACCTTACAGTCTGTGTTATTAACTTTTACCAGTTGTTATCGGGCAGTAACATACCTTGGAATGTCACAATTGACCAATCAGAATCAAGCATTCCAGAGCCATGTAATAATTTAATTTAAAGCACAGCCACCACAAATTCAGACTTAACACCTCTTATTTACTTTGTGATCATTCTGAGGTTAAAAAGAGTTAAAATCACAACAGTTTTTTTTTATTTTTTATTTTTTAATCAAATGTTTGCATAGTTATGACAGGAAACACTGGCATGTAACAATGCCTTGGAAAAAAACACTTCACCTTAAAAAAATAAAGCATATGCATAAACCAAAATACGAAATAAAACAGTTATCGAATAAGCTTCTGTCCGATTCTGTATCCTAAACTCCTGAAACATTGGAATCATATTTTAGAGCAGTCAATGCAATTTATAAAAGATGTCAATTAAATCTGTATGTGGGTGTGGGTGTGAAAAAAAATCAGATGTAACCCCCCTTTGTAATCATTAACATTTTCAAAAGTAACTAATTTAATTACAAATTTTTTCTCAGTAACTGTAACTAATTACATTTATTTTGTAATTAAATTATGTAATTCCGTTACATGTGATGTTACATGTACATTTTAAGTATTATTAGCTCCATTAACAATTTTGCCAGGCCTTCACAGGTTGGCCAAAAAAAAAAGTGTAGGTATAACGCTGTAGTACACAGTGAAAGAGACCAGATGCCACAGTCCTGTCACCTTCATTGGTCTTATACTTAGTTTGGTGACACTCATGTGGGCTGGCAAAATTGTTCATGGTTTTCCTTATTAATGGTTACTTCTAGTTGCCAGTCTGACAACACATGTCCCTGTTTTCATGTCTAAACACTCAATAGATAAGTACTTGGGCATTAAGCGGTTTAAATGCACAGCTTCCAGCCAATCAGAAATAAGTGTTCAGACAGACCATGGCACAAATAGAAATACACATACTGAAATAACAAAATAAATAGGTAAAAAAAGTTAATATATAAGGTTTGACTCCACACAGTATCGACAATGCACTGCTTTTATTTGAACATAATATATTTGTATCCAATTATGAACACGTGTAAAAAGAAACCCAAGAACTGACAGGTGTTAGATATGAACTAGCAAAAGCTTCATAAATGGCTTAATAAATCTGATAGGTTGTCATTTCAGTTACAATCACCATACACACAAGAATGTGTAGATTACAGACCGATATAAAGGATATATATATATATATATAGCAAAGAAATACATTTGATCAAATAATTGTGTATATAACATTCGAATGCTGATCAGTGTGGAAAGGAAGGAAGCTGACTGATCAGAGTTTCAGCGATAAAAGAGAAGCACAGCTGCTTCGGTCATCTCTTTGGAAGCACTCCATGCTGCATTAATACCATAGCCATCCCAATCGAAGCTCGTAAAGTCCCCACACTGTCTAGGGACGGCCTCAGGAAAGTGTCCACCTCCACCAATACAGAACTGCAACAACATGAGTACATTACTATCAACAAGACATACATATGCACTTGATTTATTTGTATTACTATCAATGCATTATGTGGTGATTAACAGCATGTCGCAAATGCTGTCTATTGACATTGATTTAAATAATCCAGAATATTATTTTAACTCACATGTTCAGTGTGACAGGCGGTTGGTTTAACACCTGAACAAAGAGCCATGGCCGCTCTTTCAGTATTGAAGACTCTGAATGCAATGAATCCAGGTGTAAATATTGCTGGAAAAAATGCAACAAATATATCACAGATGATGTTCATGGTAGGTTTATGCAGATATGACATGGCTTTTATTCATTTAAGTGATTGGATCTCAACAATGATGCCTTGTAAATTATCTGTAAATGAAATATGTAAATGAAATCTGAATAAAACAGATTTCCTTACTGTCAAGTGATATAGCTACATTACAAAATATTTGAAAATACTGGTTCAAGAGTTATTGCCATACTTCTTGAATAGGGACCATACAGATTTTTGTTGAAATCCACATTTCCAGTGTCATACACTATTGGAATAGCAGGTCCATTATCAGTGAGGCATGCCCCGGCTCCAAACCTCACTGGGAATTTCTGGGACAATTATAAAAAAGATTTTTAAAATTTAGTATTTTTGTAATTTCACAAATTTGTAATCTTAGACTGTATTTTTGCAAAAGTTTCAAACTGAAAACTGGTATCAAAGTGCATCTGACCTTGAATAAATTGAAACGGTTTCCTCCATAGAGGGTTAGGAAGTGATTTTCAGTGTGGTATCGCAGGAGGGATGTAGCAGACCACTGTTCCAACTCATTATTATTAGGAACATGCCACACAGACACATCTTGTGCTGCAATATCATAGTATCCAGGATTCTGTGACAGAAAGGAAACAGACTTTTATTTCAGATTCTACATAAACATCATCTGATTGTCAGTCAAGTCTCTTAGTCTCCTTTATGTTGCTCCAATGTAACTAGGGTTGTAAAACCATGAATGTAATAAAAATACCTTATAATCATCACTTGTAGAGGCCTCTGCTGTTCCAAATGTGACTGTGTTTGCCCATGTCCCGTCACCATCAGGCCGGTTTGGGTCGCTGCCCTGCTCACTAGACCAGCGATCACCAACAGTACACTTTCCATACATGTTGTTTTCATGAACACTGGCAACCAGTGTCCAGCCGCCGCCCGCAGTGGTCATATCACAGAACGTCTGGTAAAAGACTCCTCTTGATGAGTTCAGATAGTACAGGCCGTCTGCATGAACAGAAGCATTCCTGAGTCACTTCAACGCAGTTGTTGCTTAAGATAAAACATTAACATAAAATAAGCGTACCATCATAAACCTGATACTTTTCATGCAGTTCCTTGCAACTTCGAGCAGCATATTTAATTCTGCCCTGAAGTACTGCATCCTCAAGATCCTACGTCATCCTACGTCTTGTTGATCCACTACAATGTGAGACAAAAAGACTTTGTGTAATATATGTAATATATATAAAAATGTGATTTTAAAATATATTAATTTCAATCCAAATAAATGATTACATTTATTACTTACAAACAATCACACTTGCAGCCTCACAGAGCCATAAATTCAGTGAGAAGCTGAAAAAGATCCCTAAAAACACTGGTGTAAGAAACATAGTCTGCACACAAAAAGATAAAAGTTTTTTACAATTTCACTCAACACTGCAAAGATGAATCTAACGCTATTCATTCCATGTTTCTGTCTACTAAAAGCATACAGTATGGGCTATTTATACTACACTATATTTTAAAATTTTATTTGTATGGTAAAAGAACTCTTACGTTTGTTTGTTGTGTTTCTCTCCTCGAGTTGGCGAGCACTGTTGAGGCTTTTGGTTTCTGACTGAGTCAGAGAATAAAGCTCAGGCATACTTACTCAGGATACTTACACTTGAGAGTGGAACGAGGAAAATGAAGGATAGGGTATCTTAGCATAAGCGGAATGTGGAAAAATAAGTATAACTGATCTAAAGCCAAAAGTGTGTTTGGCTTCGGCTTACAGAAAAGGGTAGTATTTCGGTGTTTTTACTCATCTTATACATTGTCCGCGTTCCGCGTTGTCCCATTCGGCCATGGAAATATCCAGTCCTTCCGGCACATTTCTCTCTGAATGTTTGTTGTTGTTGTTGTTCTAAGGTTAAAGCCTTAAATTGGAGTAAATACATTCATGTATATAAAATAGAGCAAAAACTTATAACAACAGATATGACTGAATATACTGCAAATGCAGTTAACAATGTTAATTTGCACATCTGACAATAAAGCACTGATTTTGAGCTAGGATGCAAAAGAGTAAATTTACAGCTATTAAAAGAATCATACTCATGTAGTTCCAAACCTGAATGGGTTTCTTTCCTCTGCTGAAAACAAAAAAAAAAACAGATGTTTTTAAAAATGTTTGTAACTAAACCATTTTGTTTACCATTGACTTCTACTGTATGGACAAAAAACATTTTTTGTTTGGTTTTGTTGTAGTTATTGCTGTTCCACGGAAGAACAACATGAGGGTTAATAAATTATGACTGAATTTTCATTTTTGGATGAACGTTTGTTCTTTTGTTTGTAACTGTTTCTTACACCAGTGTTTTTAGGGATCCTTTTCAGTCTCTGACTGAATTTATGGTTATGTGAGACTGCAAGTGTGATCATTTGCAAGCAATAAATTTAAGAATTAGTTTGGACTGAATTTATTTTAAAACACTGAAAATTACATTTTTATCACAATATGTTCTTTTGTGTCTCACATTGTAGTGGATCAGCAAGTACCAGCATATATCAGTACTTTAGGGTATATTTATTCAGTATATTTAGTCATACCTGTTGTTGTAAGTTTTTGTTCTATTTTATATACATGAATTACATATGCTGCTCGAAGCTGCAAGGAACTGCATGAAAAGTATTAGGTTTATCATGGTGCGCTTATTTTTAAGTTAATATTTTATAAATTAATTTTTATAAATGAATAAATTATAACTGAATGTTCTATAAAAGTGACATATTTACCAACATTTAATAAATCCTGTCAGTTATGATATGTCCTATCCTAATAAAGACAAAAATGTTGGGTTTGTTTTTCTACCCAACTGCTGTGTTCACCTGTTGGGTTGTTTTTTGCAGTGTTAGGAGGTTTTTGTGTTACCCATACACCCTCCTACTCCCTCCAACCAAACAATCCAGTGCAGGGTCACTAAAACCAGCTGTTGGCTTTTTGGATTCTCTTTAGGAAAAAGTGGTTCTCAGCGCCACCTAATTGGTGCACTTCTTCAGTGAAATAAAATTTTGTATACATTTTATTGAATCTATAAATTGTTTACTATCCTGTAAATTATTTTAATTTATAAAATGCAACATACAGAGACAGTCAGCTAAATGCATCAGCAATGGTCATTTTGCATGATGGAAACACCTTTTGTCTTGCATAACCTGAACTGATTTTACGTTATAATACCGAAGTTAATTTATTTTGAAGTTAAAATATGTTCTCTAATCTCAGTACTGTTTGTCTATGAGCAAGTTGGAGAGTGCTCACTATAGAGCCCATGGAGCTTGACGTCCAGGGAGGGGGAGCTATTTTGGTAAAAAGGGATAACAGAGAATGACTGAATACACTTGAATTAAAATGTTACTTTTAAATGTTACATTTTTTTATTTCTAAAATGTATGTAATATTGTAAACAATGCTGTACTCATCCAAATAATTTAAATTTGTTCTATTTTGTCCATGGGTGTGCTTGATTATTAATAAATGTTTACTTTTTGATTATTGTAATTCTGTGTGTGATTTTTAATTTTCTAAATATAGTAATTTTAAACAATAGTTGAGTTAAATAATACAACCCAACATGTTGGGACAAATATTTTACCTAACCAGCTGGGTAAAAAAAAAAAAAACAGCATGTGTTCTGTCCAATATTTAACCAGCGCAGGGTTGCCAGATAACCTAGAAATGGTGGGTTTTAACCCAGCATTTTTAGAGTGTATTGACAAACTTAGCAGTGTGTATAGCACAGTGTTTTACAAGTTTGGAACAACAACATGAGCGAGTAAATGCTGATAGAATTTTATTTTTGGGTGGACTAACCTATTTACAGCTGTATTTACTTTGCTGTATTCTATTTTAAAATCTGTGCTTTAACTGTCGAATTTCTATGTAATATGCATGCAGTATATGCAGTATATGTAACATCTATTCTTATAGGTTTTGTTCTATTTTATATATGAATGTGTTTACTCCAATTTAAGGCATTAACCTCAAAAAAATAAATAAATAAATAAATAAATAAATAAATCACAGGGGAATGTGGACTGGATTTGTCTACGGCCAAATGAGACTAAGCGTAACGCAGAAAATAAAGTATATGTTACCTGAGTAAAAACCTTTTCCATAAACCAGAGCCCAACACACTTTTGGCTCTGGCTCAGGTATACTTAATTTTCCACATTCCCATTTGCTCAGATAGCCTATCCTTCATTTTCCTCATTCCACTCAACTTCAACTTCATTTATTTATTTAGCACATTTAAATGCAAGGTTGTTGCCCAAAGTGCTTCACAAAATGACAAATAAAATAAAATCCACACACAACTTACAAGTAAAACAAACATTTGTAAAAGGTTCCCAAATCAAACTTTCCCTACTTCAAAGGCCAGACTAAAATATGCTTTAAGCTGGGACCTAAAAGCCTCTATAGACGGAGCCTGCCGAATGTACAGGATAAGATTGTTTGATAGTTGAGGACCTACTACTGAAAAGGCACAGTCCCCTTTTGACTTCTTTTTTGACCAAGGCACATTCAACAATGACTGATCTAAGTGACCTAGCTGGTGTATGAGACACTATGAGGTCGGTAATATAATTTGGGGACAAGTTATGTAAAGCTTTAAAAACCCATACTAAAATCTTAAATCAATCCTATACCTGACTGGTTACCAGTGGAGAGACGATAGCTTCTAAATAATTCTAAGCTGATAAAAACTGCTTCTTACAACCAAACTAATCTGTTTATCAAAGCTAAGAGATGAATCTATTATGATGCCAAGATTTCTCACACTATCTTTCACTGTCATTTCTAACGGGGCAAGAGCATTGGCTATCTTCTCTTTAGCCTTAGAAGGACCAAATATTATGATCTCAGATTTTTTCTCATTAAGCTGAAGAAAATTATTTGAGAGCCATCCTTTAATCTCATCTAGACACTGCAACAGGGACTGTAAAGACTGCTCATTTCCAACCTTAAGCTGAAGATAAATCTGTGTCATCTGCATACATGTGATACGAGATGTTGTGTTGACGGCAAACAGACCCCAGCGAGCACATGTATAAAGAAAACAGTGTCGGTCTCAAAATCGAGCCCTGAGGAAGGCCATATTTTAAGGGAGCCACAGAGGATGAAACATTTGCCAAATTAACAAAAAAATGTCCTTTCCTTTATATAGGAGTAAAACCATTTCAAGGCAGTTCCCTCAAACCCCACCTCACACTCCAACTGTTTTAAAAGAATCGAATGATCTACCGTGTCAAATGCGGCACTGAGATCTAACATAATTAAAACTGCAGCCATCCCAGAATCGCTAATACCAGCTCTAAAACCCAGGAGATCATACTCCCACAAAAAAGGGGTGATTTGAGTCAGAACTACCTTCTCTAAAAGTTTTGATAAAAATGGAAGTTTAGAAATGGGACCACTGTAACCTTTTTTTAATTAAAGTTTAAAACAAGATGGAACACAACCCTGGGCTAAAGAACTATTAACAACAGAAAGTATACTAGTGGCCATGGTGTCAAACAAGTCTTTTAAAAACTGTGGTGGAACAGGGTCCAGTAGAGAGGATGATGATTTCATGTGTTTAACTAAGCCTGCTAGGACACCTGATCACAAGAGGGAAATGTACAAGAACTTAGCACAGGAAATTCGAGAACAGTATAGGAGGGAGCATTTCAGATTCTACACGATCTTTTGATCGTCTGTCTAGTGTCTCAGTGTCTTTTATGTTGTCTTATTTAACTAGGGCTGTAAACCATGAATGTAATAAAAAATACCTTCATTATCACTTGTAGAGGCCTCTGCTGTTCCGAATGTGACTGTGTTTGACCATGTCGCGTCACCATCGGGCTGGTTTGGGTCAGTGCCCAACAGGACACTTTCCGTGCATGTTGTTTTCGTGAACACTGGCAACCAGGGTCCACCGATGAGTTCAGATAGTACAGACCATCTGCATGAACACAAGCATTCCTGAGTCACTGCCCTGAAGTGCATCCTCAAAACTGGCCTTGGTATCACCGGTTTTGATATATGGTACTTCTTGTTCATCCACTACAACTTTTACATTTGCTTCTTGTCTAGTGTTTCTCTCCTGCTGTCGAGCATGGCGATCACTGTCAAGGCTTTGGCTTCTGGTTGAATCTAAAGCTTAGCATACATTGTAAAAAATACTTTTGCAGTTTAGTTGTTTCAATTATTTTTTTAAATTTTGATACAACTTGCAGTTGCTGAATTTGTTCATTCAACCTAATATTTTAAGTTTTCACTGTCTCAACTAGTTTGTAAAATGACTGAACTAGAGTGTTTGTCCTCTCAACTTGAAAAAAATGTGTTGAATCAATTCAATAACAAATATCACATTCTTAACATCACTTATCGCAAGATCTCGTGAAGACCACTGCAGACAGAGGACGTTCGTCAGACATGTTGGTAAGTACATATTTGCAAAAGTAAATATTACACCTGTGTTGTCTAAGAAGAGTACAAATATGGTTTAAAGCCAGTAGGTTATGCCAGTATTACAATAGTCAACATTTAAAGTGGATCAAAACCTTTCATCAAAGTTCTCTCATTCTTGTCTCAGGATAACTTTGATGAACTTCTTCGATCCACTTCAAGTGTTTACTGCTGTAGTTTTGTGGCACTCTGAAGCCTTAAAATACACGCAGTATTTATCGCATAGAAATTAAAAATCCTTCCATGTGGTACTGAGCTGAACATACTGTATCTAGAGAAGGATAAAAATACAGTTTGGTATTATTTGAGCCCAGTGCTGCAACAGAGCAAGAGATGGAGCGTACATTTGATAATGCTGTCAAAACCTTGGTTCAGATGAAGTTCTGAAGGTAACTTACAAACTCCCTTTTTCAGTTTTCTGAAGCAGTCATTGAAATGCTTCACCAGAACCTGTTGTAATGCTGCGTAAATATTCGATCATCATTAGTATACTGTATTAGACATTGGTTCAAAGCTACAGGGCTGTGGACTAGAGAGGAACCTTGAAGAACTCGGGGGTGCTGTGGGTTGGGCAGGTGGTTGGAGCCGCTGGTATGTGGGTGTTTCTGGCGTGGGGTGAGCTGGGGTGTAAACAATGACTGACGCACTTAATTCATTAGAAACAGCACAATCTGCATCATTTCTAAGTACTCAGAACAAATGTCAGTACCTGAACCACACAGCTATTTCCTACACACAGCTTTTTTCTCCGCATTTATCAACTCTCTCAGGTACTTTCATTGCATTCTCCTGTCAATCCCACAATTCACCGCGCGAGCGTGAAACTCGGCTTGAACGTCTTTCATAGAAATACACTAAAGACGCGCGCAGTGAAAATACGTTTGCGAACCAGACAATGAACTATATATGGGGTAACTGGAAAGCAGTATATTTTGGTTTCACTTTTGCCTGATAATTAGTTTTATTTTAATTATTTCAAAAGCCAGATAACTAAAAAAACAGCACAATCAGTCACTTTTGAACACAACAGGTCTATTGTCTATGTCTATATATATATATATATAACTTTTAACATTTTTGATGCCCTTGTGGAAACAGTTATGTGACAGAAATGACTCTAGTGACCTCTAGTGGTGAAAGATGTCTCAAATAAATTCCAGACACAGATCACACTCAAAAAACCGTATGTACGTTTTTATTACTTTCAACAACAATTAAATTAATTAATTTAATATTAATAATTAATAAAAAAAAAAGACAACAATTAAAAAAACATCTTCATTCTGTATTCCTTTAACTTGGAATGTGATCAGTTTAACTTTTATAAACAACAATCATAAGAAAACACAAAGCATGCTTATAATAATACTGCATTTTTAAGTAATTGTTTCGGAAAGTCTTCACTGCTGGACACGTGCAGCAGAAGATTATAGATGTTCAGTCATCTCCTCCACAGAGGTTCAGGAGAGCTCTCTGGTAGTCACCCTTAGTGTGCTCCTGAGGAGAAAAAGACAGTGAGAAAAGTTCTGATTAAAATGCTTCTTGAATGAAGGCAAAATAAGAAGGAGGTAAATAACAGCAAAAATAAGAAAAAAAAAAGACAATTGGAAACTTACGGAAATTGTCTGGTACAGAGATTTTCCAAATTTCTTCTTGAACTCTGTGCGGACCTTCATGAGATCAACTTCACAGCGGGAGACGATGATGCGGGTCATAACCTTCTCTTTAACACTTTTACTCTGCAAACATCAAAATCGAAATGTTCAGTATAGACACAATTTTTCAATAGAAGAAACTGATCAGTATTAGATATTCACCTTCATGGCATCACTGAGTCTGCTGGCAAAATACAGATGTTTGTTCTCCAAGCACTCAACTGCAGAAAGCCAGTGATACATTTTAGGAAATGTTATACATTTTTACGTGTTTTGTGTTTTCATTTCATTTCATTTCATTTCGTTTCCACAAAGGGATGCCCAAGGAGTGTGAAAGATGATTGAGCATCAAATGATCATCAGATCTTCCATACACATCTCTATAACCAAGTATTCTGACAGCTGATAGATACCTAGTGTGAGGAAGGTTTTTTCCGTATCTCCCTTCACCTCCTTTCGAATGCTCTCCTTAATGTCATATGGGCTATATCTCTTGTACCTTTCAAACACTGAGAAAAAGAGGCTTTGGTTAGATTGTTGCATAAATAATAATGCCAAATTGACTTCAAATACCTGTTCATATGTCACCTTTCTGCAAGTGCGGGACACTCCTTTCAGAGAAGATTGAAATCCAGGTGGTCACATCAGTTCCTTTTCGCTTCACTCCAGCATCATAAAGAGCCTAAATATTCCCATAATTGTAATGTTTTGGTTATTCCATGCAGCTTTCTTAACATGAGTCGGATTGCACATTAGTTTTGCATACTGTATAATATTATTTTAATCATGCTAAATAAATATACTGTCACTATGACTATAAATCAATTGAATATCCTCAGTTAAAACGGCTCTACTCACTCTTGCGTCATTGTCAATCTTCTCGTAGTCCACCACGTTACTTGGCTCATCTCTCTTGGCCTGTGGACATGAATGAATACAGAATCTGTGATTTGCAAATTACGTTGGCAGTAAAGGATTTACCTGTTGCCTGTTGTGCAACAAAAAGTAGTTTGATCATAATTTTGAATAAGATATTTCACATAAAAGATATGTAAGAAAAGATATGTAAGAAATGATTTTTTTTATTTTTTTGTTGAGTGATAGTTGTTCATGAGTCCCTTGCTTGTCCTGAACAGTTAAACTGCCCGCCGTTCTTCAGAAAAATCCTTCAGGTCCCTTTCCAACAATGATTGCGTGATTTTGAGATCCATCTTTTCACTATTACAGAAGGTTCAAACACTCACTGATGCTCCAGAAGGAAAAACAATGGATTAAAAACCAGGGGTGTAAACTTCTGACCAAAATGAAGATGTGTACATTTTTCTTATTTTGCCTAAATATCTTTTTTTTTTTATTTAGTACTGCCCTTCAGAAGCTATAAAAGATATTTACACATTTCCCAGAAGACAAAATAAGTTACATTCACCCTGATCTACAAATTCAAAAAGACCAGCTCTTTTTGCATCGGGTTTCCTTCTGACACATCAATAAGTGTTTTGTAAAGGGTTCAAATAAAAAAAATCCTGAAAAAACAAAGAATCTGTGGGACCTGAACGAGTTTTCTGAAGAACAGCGGACGGTTTAACTGTTCAGGACAAACAAGGGACTCGTGAACAACTATCACTGAACAAAAAGAGAAAACAGCTGTGGATCATTCAAGTAACAGCACAGTATTAAGAATCAAGTGTGTGTAAACTTTTCAATGGGGTGATTTTTTAAATTCAACTATCAAACATCTTTTATGTGAAATATCTTATTCAGGTCAGTACTAAATAAAAAATAACATCCATTTTGTATGATCCCTATTATTTTTTATTTTGGTAAAATAATTAACATTTTGTAGATTCTGCAACTTTTGACTTCAATTGTAACTGTTATAGTAATCGATGTTACCTGTACAAGGGCCAGGAGCACCTTAGATAAATCACCAGATGTGTCTCCAGAAACATCTTTCTCCAATTCTTTCTTAAACACTGCAAAAAGAAAAATAAAAGGATATGAGTACTAGTGAAAGTGTGCTTTTCATGCTTTTTAAGGGCCAGTGTCACTTACTTTCTCTGTAAACCTTCTTGATTTCCATCAGCTCTTCATTATTGCGAGAGCAGACCATCTCAATAAGACACTCCTCATCAGTGCCCAGACCCTGCAAAAAAACATGAACTGTCATGTGAAAACATGAACCATATATGAATACACTACTGTTCAAAGGTCTGAGGTCAGTAAGACTCTTTTTGTTTTGTTTTAAAATAAATGAATGATTTTATTCAGCAAGGATGCATTAAATTGACTGTTCCTTTGAACTTTCTATTCATCAACAATACTGAAAGAAATGTATCAGAGCTTTCATAAACAACTACAGTTCAATGCAAACAAACCTTCATTGATGATTTCAGTTCAAAGGCATCATACTGCGCTGTACTCTTCATCAACCCCAGAATCAGATACTCCAAAGAGCCTGAGAGCGCCCCCTTCAGGGCACTTACAAAATCCTACAACACAAACGACGTCAGGTACACATATCAGTGTACTTCATGAAGGTAAGATAATCCATTTTTAATGGATAGCACACATTTATTGTATTAAAAAATTATGGTGTGCACCTTCTTTGCCCGTTTTTCATACTCAAACGCAATTTGGGTCCTTTGTGAGTAACTGCGTTTTGTCAGAATGTCAATGATCGTCTGCTCATCAACACCTGAATGAATAAATACAGGGAAGAGCAAGAGGAGAAGGTAGGTGTTTAGAA
This sequence comes from Labeo rohita, assembly GCF_022985175.1. Lineage (NCBI taxonomy): Eukaryota > Metazoa > Chordata > Actinopteri > Cypriniformes > Cyprinidae > Labeo > Labeo rohita. The sequence continues at coordinate 32,615,109 of NC_066875.1, read as the reverse complement.
AAAGGCCAAAGAGCATCATTAAGATAAGGCCCTGAAGGACTAATTGCAATTTTTTATTGCCTATTATAAAATCATTAAATAGTCCTCAGCTAATCTGACACTGACGCTACTAGCATACATATCTTAAAGAAACTGGGAGTGCAATCACACTCATTCACACACTTAGACTTTATATTCACTGAATATCCCTGCATGAGAGTATTACTACATCATAGTCCTACCAGGCAGTGCAACACAAACCCATGTTCTTTTGCCTCTGATGAATTGAAATCATACATATATATTTCTATATGTTATCCAGATTCTTATAAGACACTGAATCATTGTTTGCAGTTTATACCATTATTTACAATTCTGTCAACAGAGAAGGGCTCACCACTTATTCTACCTTAAGAATAGGAGTCTTAAAGGATTAGTTCATATAATTAAAATTTCCTGATAATTTACTCATCCCCATGTCATCCAAGATGTTCATGTCTTTCTTTCTTACGTCAAAAAGAAATTAAGGTCTTTGAGGAAAACATTCCAGGATTTTTCTATATATAATGTGCTTCAATGGGGATCAGCAGGTTGAAGGTCCAAACTGCAGTTTCAGTGCAGCTTCAAAGGGCTCTACTCGATCGCAGCCGAGGAATAATGGTCTTATCTAACAAAATGATCTGTCATTTTACAAAAAAATAAACATTTATATACTTTTTAGCTACAAATCTTGCATTAGCTCTGCATCCACGACTTCCTGCATTACGTAGTCACATTGGAAAGGTCACGCGTGACATAGGCGAAAGTAGTGACCCAGTGTTTACAAAGCGAACATGCAAAGAAAGTCAAATGCCCTCTACAAAAAAGTGTAACACATCGATGTCAGACAATTTTTTCAGAGGAGTTTTTCGTCCCTTTGAAGCTGCATTAAAACTGCAAGTTGGACCTTTAACCCATTGGCTCCCATTGAAGTCCACTACATGGAGAAAAATCCTGGAATGTTTTCCTCAAGCACCTTCATTTCTTTTCAGCTGAAGAAAGAAAGACATGAACATCTTGGATGACACGGGGTGAGTAAATTATCAGATTCAGGAGTGAAGCAATCTTTTAAAGCACCACACATCCTGTTTAAGGTAGCTAAGCTGAAAGCCAAAGCTCAGTTTGTTTGCTAAGCAAATATAAAGACATTTAAACAAATATTTCAGTAAAACAATTAGGCTATGAAATGCCATTGGGAACTCCTTTTTGTGTTCCACTGAAATAATCTGTGGTGCAAAATAAAGTTTACAGATTCCTATGCAAATGTTTAATGGAAATGTTAAGTGTTTAAAGTGTTCATCCCTTACCTTTGGTTTTGATGGCTGCCTCTAGTCTGGCTGCATCCGCCTCTGGGTTAAAGTCATAAGCTGGGACCACTGTAGGGCATTTAGGTTCCCTCTCCTGAAAAATACACCAAGAAATACAGATACTAAAATATGTAGAATAAAAAATATGTTTGGCCAAAACAAACAATGAATCTTAAAAGCCACCTTAACTTACAAAGAAGTGTATTTTGTTTGTTGAATTTGTAATGCTGCATATTAAGTCACAAATATGTGAAATAACTTACCCCTCCATAACTCAGTGTAAGTTTGGTCAAAATCTCAGACACTATAGCCATTTTCCTGCAGAGGACAGAGAACACATGTGATCGTCCAAGGTGAACAATGAGTAGATAAAGACGGAGAAACAATATGTGTTTTAAGCCATTGTAAAATACAACCTCACCCTTAGTTTCAAAGGTCTAAGTGATGGTTGTCATAGATACAGTGATTAGTAGGACGTATAGATAAGGCCCAGTTCAGTGTCATCATAAGCAGTTACGTAAGTCAGTATGCATTTTATAGCCCTTAAAGGTGTCACCGAAAAGGTTATTTCTCACAGTATTAAAGAAAGAGACTTAAAAACAGTTTTTTGTTGCGTTGTGTCTCTTAGCAACACTACAGTGGTTAAACTTCCCCTACAGTGCTAACAGGAAATAATTTTCTCTCCACACTATACATTATGATGTGAGCTGTAAAGCGTTTGCGGGAACTTTGTTCAGGCACACCCGGACACACACCCTGCAGACATTCCACAGACCAGTGAACCTCTGACCATCACACACACACACACACACACACACACACACACACTTACAGCATGACCACTACAGCTCTTTCTGCACATTACACTGGACTAGAAAATGAGAAGCAGTACAATCAGCAATAAAAATGTGACAATGCTAGTCTTTTGATAAGATTCATAATACTGCGGCAGTCCTACCAACAGATTCAGTTTAAGTTTTGCAGTCCAACCAAAGGAGAATCACAATAGAGGACCAGAGTCTTACCTTAGATGCTGCGGAGTGTGAAGGTGTAGCTGTAGAGTTCCAGTTGTATCTCCCCGTACCAGATTACCTTTTAAATGCACCCAGCCAATGACTCACCGTCTCCTCCTATCAACCCACACCTTCACCCACTCAAAATACAGACCCAAAAGTTGCTTATTAGTTATTCATTTACTGGGCTGCACATTCCTTACAAAAAATGGCTGTGTTACTTACATTTTGTGCCAAAATGTCATATTAAAACTAAATTTTCAAACCATCACTTACCATCACTGCCATCATAAACAAACAAACAAACAAAAAATCACAAAGTTTTTTAAAACCATGAATTCAGGCCACATTTTGAAAGTGTTGTAACATACAATGAAAATGAACACAGACAAAATGAGAAACTGTGGAGAAATTTCCCAAATTATTCAGGTAAATTGAATCATTTTTAAACATCAGCTGTTTTGAAATATGCACATGCAGTTTCTGAAATAAATAGTCTGTGTCATTACTAATGTACAAAGATTTGCCAGTTGTGATACACAAATCCACATCTTTGACACATACATCTTTTTCCTCATCTCTAACATCATAGTTGCAGGCCTGTGCATGAATTTGAGTTATTCAGCATGCATGTATACAGTATATGTTTGAATTGCATGAAAAAACTGTCAGCTTGGTCACAAATGACATATTGAATGTTGAGAAATAGAGGAAACCCCACCCATGACTGTTCTCGACAGAGAGGACATGAATGACACGCATATGTGGTCTGTAAAATATAGGCAGTATAGCAAGATAAATAAAAATGGTAATGTTCCATCAGTTAAACATTCCACTAATTCCAGTTAAACATTCCTCAATGTTTAATACATTGTGCAAACATATTAACCCATGACATAACATAAATAATTTACCATGCAGTTTAAACACTCAATGATTCATACCATTATTGAGAATTGAAAAGTAAACACATTTCACTTGCTATTTAAAAATGTAGGATATAAAACCATTAAGTTTTTCTCTGATTATTAAGGATTACAGATTAATTGACAAAATAGTGAGTTAAATAGCTATGCATCTTTAGCAGGCTCAACATGTTCATTTTGACCTATATTGCATTAAACTACTTTACACATTGTGCATGTGCAGTATTGGGAGAACGTTTAGAGATAGAAAGGAAGTATGTTTGCTAAAGGTGGAGAAGCATTCCTCAATCAACAGAGTTTCTGCCAATGTCTGACTGTGCTCTCAGTCATGGCAGCAGTGATAACAATGGGCTGGGTTTTATAGCGAGAGTAGACATCTACAAACAAACACACACACACACTGGTCTCTATGTTTTATGAGGACATTCCATAGAAATAGACTGTATACTTTATACTCTATGCCCTAAACCTACCTGTCTCACAAAATGTTTTTCATTTTTAGATTCTGTATGATTTATAAGCTGTTTTCCTCATGGGCATCAAAAAATGTCCTTACACTCTGAAAAATGCTGGGTTGAAAACAACCCAGCGCTGGGTGAATTTTGGACAGAACACATGCTGGGTTATTTTGAGCCAGCTGGCTGGGTTAAAGGAGAAGTCCACTTCCAGAACAAAAATGTACAGATAATTTACTCACCCCCTTGTCATCCAAGATGTTCATGTCTTTTTTTCTTTAGCCGTAAAGAAATTATGTTTTTGAGTTAAACATTTCAGCATTTTTCTCCATATAATGGATTGGTATGGTGCCCCGATTTTGAACTTCCAAAATACAGTTTAAATGCGGCTTCAAACGATCCCAAATGCGGTTGTAAACGATCACAGCCGAGGAAGAAGGGTCTTATCTACTGAAACGATCGGTTATTTTCATTTAAAAAATACAATTTAAATACTTTTTAATCACAAACGCTCGTCTTGTCTTGCTCTCCCTAAACTCTGTGTATTCTGACCCAAGACAGTTAGTGTATGTCAAAAAACTCCAATCATATTTTCTCCCTCAACTTCAACAATCATTTCAAAATCATCCTACATCACTGCAGAAGTACCGATCCAGTCTTTGCAAAGTTAACATGCAAAGAAGATCAAACACCCTTAACAAAAAAGGTAAAACAGTGATATAGGACGATTTTGAAGTTGAGGGAGAACATGAGATGGGACTTTTTTGACATACACGATCACAAACTGGAAAAAACTGTTTAGGCAGAGTGAGACAAGACGAGCGTTGAAGGTGCATTAAAACAACATTTTGGAAGTTCAAAATCGGGGCACCATATCAGTCCATTATATGGAGAAAAATGCTGAAATGTTTCCCTCAAAAAGCATAATTTCTTTATGGCTGAAGAAAGAAAGACATGAACATCTTGTGAGTACATAATCTGTCATTTTTTGTTCTGGAAGTGAACTTTTTAAAATATTTTTACCAAACATGCTGTGTTATTTTATTTAAATCAATTATTGTTTAAAGAATTATTATATTGTTTTAAAATGAACTGGAACTTATAAAAACACACACATAATTACTAGAAGCAATAGCAATAATCAAAAGATGAACATTTATTATTAAGCAAGAACACATGGACAAAATATAAGGCAAATTGAATGCATTTGGGTGAATGCTGCAGTTCACAATATTACATACATTAAACTCGTTTAACAAGCATTTTAGACATAAAAATGTAACATTTAAAAGCTGAATTTTACTTTTAGTTTATTCAACCTTTCTATGTAATCGCTTTTTACCGAAATAGCGCTAATTCTCATGCCGGTGTGTCGCCGAAATCTGAGCTGGTGAAGGATCTGCTGTTCGCCAGGGTAACTACGAACTTCAGACCGCAGCCTCGCGACATCTCGTCCTTATGTTGCGTTGCGTAAAACAATGCAATTTACAGCACAGTAAAGACTTTTTAATTTAAATAAAATGTATACAAACCTTTATTTCGGTGAAGAAGTGCAAATCGGCGGCGCTGAGAACCGCTCTCTCCTGTAGAGGACTCGAAACGCCCGCGCTCTGAGTGACTGTAACTCAGCAGTTGGGTTGTTTCGTCAGAGACTGGCTTTACCCATCGGTTGGGTAGAGAAAATTAACCTAGGGTTAAAAATGACCCAGCATCTGGGTAAAAAATATTTAAAAAAAATAAAATGACCCAACAAGTTGAACCCAGCATTTGGGTAAAAAAACAAACAAACAAACAAAAAAAAAAAACAGCATATTTTAGAGTCTACAAGGTAAAAATTTGCTGGTATTACTATCATTGTGTGGACATTACACACACAGCTCACATTAGTACTCCACAGTTAGAGCCCCACTCTGCACATTTTTTATGTTTCCTTATCACTTGCTCTATTCACCCGTAAGCGCCCTATGAAGTGGACATCACAGGATATTCTGTCATGATGCCAGTTTGAATTAAGGGAGCATATGTTCCATCCCTGCTGAAAAAAAAAAAAAAACAGTAGACACCATCAGAAAATTCATTGGTTATAATGGGACTTGTATTGGTTTTAATGGAAACTGTAGTGGACCCTGTGGGTTTCTACTGGTAATTGGTTGCCCTCTGTTGGTGGCTTGTTAAAACCACTAAATCCTAATGGAATATGTCCCAAAACAAACTACAGAAAAAAAAATACTTTTTTTTTTTTTTGTTTTGAATGGTTAAAAGTTGACGGTTTGTAATGTTTGTAATGGTATTTTGTAAACCAGTGGAATGTCTGTGGTTTATACTGTTTTTTCCAGTAGGTATTCAAAGGGCATTAAAGTGTGCGAGATATGTCACACTTCAAACTTCTCTAGTAAGTTTTGTCTGTGTGTGAAGACGCTGCAGGCTGTAGTGAAGCACAAATCGGTGAATGAATGGTCCGAAGTGAAGTAAACTTACATGGGTTTCCCGTGCTCAGGGAGTAGAGCAATGAACACTATGTAGGGACCATGTCAATTGGAACAGTTCATGCATGTATGAGCTGATGATCTGAATCAGGGCCTGTATTCACAAAACAATTGATCTAACCTCTAAGAGTTTTCCTAAATAGCAGTAAAGGTTTTTAGCTAGGAGTTTTCTCTTAAAACCTATTCACACAGCTGCTGAGACAAAATTTACTAAGGAATAGAGAGAAGTCTTAAGATAAGAGTAAGGGCGGGGTTGACCTTGTTGCTATGGATGATGTCAGCATACTTACTATGCACACAATGATTGGCTGATAGAGGAGGGGTCTCTGTCAGAGATTTCATATTCAAAAAAAAAAGGTTTAAAAATAAAAATGTTGCCACATTGAAATAAAAATGTTAAGATTCAGGCTAAGTGTCATTAATTAAACATGTTCAGCTAATTGTCAGCCTCTTATATGTGTGCTTCTCGTAAACAATTAGTGGATATGCATATAAACATATATTTCAAAATATATTTTAATTAACAGAGTAGAATAATCATGGCTGATAGTAAGATATGTAAATTTAAAAGAAAACCAAACTGGATGCAAAAACAGCTGTTACTTTTGCCCAAGTTTTTAATTCAAACAAGGATATAAGCAAAGGAAAATTTGAAGTTGGGATAACCTCCAAAACCAAAAAAGGTGCGTGGGAAAACACATGTGCAAATAAATGCAGTGTGTTTCTAAAATGTTTACTTTCCAGGGTAGATTACCGGCAACAGCAATTTGCCCTGCTGAAAAAGATAATAGAAACCATTACAGAATTTGGCTATGGTTTTACTGATTACAATGGGAATTGTACTGGTGTGTTTAATAAGAGAGACATGCAAAATATGCAGAGTCTGGGGTCATGAGGACTGGAATTGAGAACCGCTATTCTGCTGACTAACTAAATGCAAAAGCTAAAAAGTAAGTGAGAATGCGTCACAGTAGCTTAGAATATGTGTACAGGGAAAGTCCATCTTGCTAGAGATCATGTGTTTACGTAGCAATCAGTGTTCCTAGACTTGCATCTATGGCAACATATGTAACAAGCACAAAGCAATGACATATCATAATGAGGTGATTCATCCCATACAAATAAATAAGGGTTAGTCCATCTGAGCCTTGATAGCTAATACCATCATTACTCAATACTGGCATTTTAATCTGCGTTTCTAATGATCAACTAGCATTTAGTGTTACAACACTTAAAGGGGTCATCAGATGCCCATTTTCCACAAGTTGATATGATTCTTTAGGGTCTTAATAAAAAATCTATAATATACTTTGGTTAAGAACTGTCAATGGTAGTGTAAAACAACACCCTTTTTACCTTGCCAAAATCAGCTCTGCAAAAATCATCCCATTCTGGTCGAGGCTGCTTAAATGCAAATGAGCTCTGCTCGGCCCGCCCCTCTCTTCTCTCTTTGGAGTGACAAGCATGTTTACTTTAGCCGTGTTTAGCTGCTAAACTTGTTAACTAGCACATTATTAGGAGAAGATTCATAAAAAAAAACCTTCTGCTGTAAGTGAAGCTGGATCACGAATGATTCACGCGAACATAGACGGATGTATGTAGATCGGGAGGCGCAGCACAGACAGCATTAGGTACTGTATATTATGCTGCTGTCACTTAATACACAGATCTTATATAAACGTGATTTCTTTCCCAGCTATTTACCTTCACAGACATAGCTGACTGTTTTTGTAACTAATATTTGTGTGTATTTGACAGTTTAAGCGCAATATGTCATGAAAGAGAACTTCGTTTAGTACTCACATGCCGTGTGACAGCCGCTTTTTCTGCGTTCTTCGGATGTGTGCACTCAGAAAACCCTATATCAGTAGTTTAAACTGACATTGTTTTAAAACTCATTAATTCAGCATGACAGACATAATAATTAAAACCAAATAGATGCTTTCTGGCAGAGTATCTGAGGTATGAGCTGTAAAGGCACAGCCCTATTCTGGAAAAAGGGGCGGGGAGCAGCAGCTCATTTGCATTTAAAGAGACATGCACGAAAACTGTGTTTCTGCTTCCACTCAAAATAGGCATTTTCAAAATGATGCAATAAATGATCTGTGGGATATTTTGAGCTGAAACTTCACAGACACACTTTGGGGACACCTGAGACTTATATTACATCTTGTCATGTAATTTACTGGTCATAGAAAAGAGAGCAAGAAAAAAAATGACAAGTGTAAATTTCATCACAAGCTGTGGGATTTTTTTTTTATTGTCATCAGCACGTTCAACACACTATTTGTCAATGTGTGACATGCGCCTTTAATAAAAGTAATTTAGGGGGTTAAACCTCTAAATACAAAAATCACAACATTAGATGAAAACTGTATTTCAAAGAAAACAATACTTTTGCATTTTTGTACAGGTGTATATACAAAACAAAGGCAAAATACCTCAAAACGAACGAATAGGAAGAAATGGACTATTTCTACAGATCTACTGGAGAACTAGTTGAAGAGTGCTTGTGGATTAAATCAAAAGAAGACCACCAGTTAATCTGTTAAAAATGAAGGATGGAAAAATATCCAGAGGAAAAACCCAAGTCTTTTAAACAAAAGGACGTTTTTCTTCAGTACAAACTGTGATCCACTCAAATGATTAGCATTACCAACAGATTAGCATATTATGGTGTGTATATCATACAAAACATTTGGTCATTTGTCAGTGAAAAATATGACAACCTTAAAAGGGACTGTGTTACTGTGATACTCGTCTTAACGTATACATAGAAAGATTAAGTACTCATGCCCCAAAACCAAAGCAAGAGAAAAATACAATACTGCCTTAGTGATGGACATTTAAAGAATAATTGGCAAATGAAAGAAAGAACATTCCAGGCCTCTGGACTAGCACACAGATAACACCACACGTTACACATGTCATAATAATAAACAGCTATAATTCATACCGAACCCTGATTAGGTCCGAAATCAATGCGTTTAATTGATGAGAGTGTAAGAAATTAATTTGCTAACCATTTAAGTGCCATAATACTTCTTTAACAGCCAACCAAAAGGTAGATACATAACCAGCACAAACAGTGGGATTGAGGATTGCTAAAAAGATATTCACAGAGAATACACAGGCCAAATCAGGTCTCGAAAGAAATGGGAAGGGGGTTAAGACATCAGGACGTGGGAGAGGCCAAACCAAGCGAATTTCAAACCGAATAAAAACACATGACAAAGTTCTGCATTTAAAGCATTTGCATGCAATTTTCATTTTCAAAACATGATTATGCCGTTATTATTGCTTTCTGCTCAGTATTATTTTGGATAATTCTTCATTTACACACCTGACCCTGATGCTCGAAGAGGACAATTTCACAATATTTCACTACTTTTTACACAAACTGTACGAGAACGCCGTCCCCTTGCAGTTACTGACACGTTCGCTCTCCTCCTCAGCTATAAAACGATAGTTTCCCTGAGCAGTCCCAAAATACCCTTTTATGAGGTCAGATATTTGATGGATTGTCTTTCACGGAACAGATACGAACAAGAATACTACAGGTAAAGCAGTGCCAGCCCTTACAAAAAACATTAAACACAGATGTCAGATCGGAACATCTTTACTAAGGTTATTGCTTGTCCTTGTTTGTAGGCTGCGTGCTAAATGCATTCAATTTGGTTCAAACGCGCGTGTTGAAGGGGCACAAAAAGGTTGACGCAAAGATCCAACATCTTTTAAAAAACAAGCCTGTGTACACAGCTGCAAATTAAAGAAAGAAAAAAACAAGTGACCATTTTTATTCTCTCCTCTTCCCTGACAAGCTGTATTACTAGGTGCAAAAGACGTCTAGACGTATCTTGAAAAGGGTCAGTTAGGAACAACGCCAACCACCTCCATCCCCGTGACATTTAATACGAACTGCTAGATCCCCTGGAATGTCAACACATGCCCCTGGTCTGTCAATCATCTCTTCACTCGGCTCACTTTGACGGAAATCTAATTACAGAATCACTATGGCACAACAGGGCATCACACCACCGTCTAGACAATGCGAGCTGGCTTTAAAAGACAGATTTAACAAAACACAAACGAGTATTTCAGATCTCACAGATCTAAAATAACAGCATGTTCCTTCAAATTTTTTTTTTTTTTTTCACAAATTGAATTGAAATCGTTTATTGCTGGGAAAAACACAAAGTGCTACCTTTCATTAGGTTCTATACATCACACATTGCATGATTTAACTAACCATATAACAAGTATATATGCACGTATTTGAGCTCACTGCCTCAGAGTATGCCGTTTGATCATAAAAGTTTCAGTATGATTGATTCAGGTCTCATAGTTTGAGTCCCATGTCGTGCCTTGTCCACTGTCTTCTCCTGGGGCTGGGGCAGTGGTTTCGCCAAATGATGTCCCTGCTGAACGTGTGTATACTGGAAGAGGTCAGTAAAGGGCAGTGCTGTGACATTAGCACCAACGTGGGCTGTTCATTGTGGCACCAGAGAAGAAAGACAGGGATTTCAGCTCCAGACGTTCATTTCCTGTCTTCGTCTTCCCCAGCCAGACACCTCATTGCTGTCTGTGGCCAGTAGAGAGCGCTGCTGGGGCAGTCAAATGCAGTGGGCGTTTCCACTGAGATCTCATGCAGTCAGAACAGGAGGCTGAACCATAAAGCTGTGGCATGGAGGAATGCTCTGATGCATATTACAAGACATCACCAGTTTTTTTTTTTTCTTTTCATCGCATCTGAAGTTTCCTCTTCTTCAGACCGCCAGCCTTCTGGTGCACGGCCAATGGGGCAAGTTCAAAGTGTGGCTGGACTCTGAGAAGTGCTTTGTGAGAATGAAGTGTACATGAGCTGAGGCTGAAGTGAGCTTAGAGTTCTTGTCAGCATGTTAGTATTATCTCTCTCTCCATCGTTTTTTTTTTTCTGAATCTGTGCAGTATTAGGATCAAGAAGTGTCTATCAGGCCTCCTGAGGCAGAACCTGCTCAAAGTCTGAGCCAAACAGCTCCTTATAGAGCGGAGGGAAGCGTGTGTGGACCGTTTCTGGGTAGAGAGCTCTGAATGAGCTCAGTTTCTCCATATGGCGACGGCATAACATCCGAACGGTGGACACTTTACAGACAAGCTAAAGGAGGGGATCAAAAATACAAGCAAAAACTGGTTATTATTAACCAAATAAGACTTTTTAAGAGAAATGTGACATGGCAAACATGAGTGTATACAGACCATTTATAGGTTTGTAAACATTTGGGACATGCGCGCATCATGGCTGCAGAAAACCCCAGAAATATCCTTACGGCTAGAGAATTACACGGATACAGTACAAAATAGTTCAATTTAAAAAGATTATAGATTAAACTGATTAGATGTCATTTTCAAAATGTTCTCCACATATTACAAGAGCTTGTCACCCAGCGATAAGCACTATTACTCAACGAAATTGACATTAGATAGTGGGATACAGATCCAAAACAGGGATGATGTTTTTTTGTGGGCGGAGCCTATATGGTGGGAAAAAAATTCAAGTGGCGGTTTTCAAGTGGCAGTCTATGGAATAAAAGAATAAAAAAGGTACATTTTACATTATAAAATTATAATTAAAAAAATATATATTTTAAAATTATGACTTTATTCTTGCAATTCCGAGATTATACCTCACAATTATAATAATGAAAAACAACTCGTGATTCTATATCCCACACTTCTTGCTTTTTTTCCCTCAGAATGGACAAACTCACTTATTTTTTAGTTAAATCAAGTTATAAAGTCTGAATTAGGAGATATAAACCTGCATTTGTGAGAAAAAAAGTCAAAAGTGTGAGATAAAATAAATGTTATGTAAAATGTTAATAGTAATAGGTTTAAATAATATTTCATGCTGTAACTGTAGGCTAATACAACACATCCCCTATGAACAGCATATGTAAATATTATGTAGACCTATTGTTTATATCAAATTTATGCTTTAAAAGTAGAGTATTGACAGCAGTTTTCATTCATAGTATGTACGTTTAAACATCTGCGTTTAGCTTCAAATGCCGTATTTGATGACAGTATTCCGATTTTGACGTCAAAAGGCACAAAAAGTTTTTTTTCTCTTATTCCATGGATTTTATCCATTTACCTCTACTTATTACCAGCGTTTATCTGCAACCACTATGCGTGCAGCTGCAAGTGACATAACTGTGACGTCTACTCCAAAATGGTCTATACCTTTGTGAGAATTCCCTCATCCCTCTGGTTCTTCTGCAGGAGGTTCTGGAGGGCAATCTTGATCTTCTGCTGGAGTTTCTCCACTCTGGTCTTCTCCTGCAGCCAGGATCGATCTACACACACATAAAGACTTCAGCATCTACACAGATTCAGCAGGGTTGGGCAAAACTCTGGTGAGCTGGAATTAGAATCGAATTGGTCACTCCCCATAGGAAGTTGAAATGGAATGACAAGAAGAGCAATATTGTGAATTGCAATAAAATAAATAATAAAAAAAAAACATAATGCATATCCTAGTAAAAAAGTAATAGATGTAAAATGCATTTATTTTATACTAAGTATAATTCTAGTCTATTAACATATTTACCAAAAAAATTTTTTTGGAGTACTACAATGCACATTTCTTAATATTAAGCCTAAAATATTTTTATGTTTTAATGTCACTATTGATGAGGATTGTACGATCTTTAAATAATATCTGTCTTTAAATGCAAAATATTTAAAGTGTACCTAAACTTCCAATAGTTTCACTTTAGCACAATCAAATATACTTAAGTATTTCTTAAGTTGGACTTCAGCACTACTTCCAAACAATTAAAGTGCATTAAGTACAAAATTAGTTAATTTTGACTAATTATAGCAGACTTTAAATGTACCAGTTTAGTATACTAAAAGTACAATTGCAGGTTATTTTTATTAAGTACATAATATTTAAATGTATTTATAGTATACTATAGTGTACTGTATTTATAGTATAGTATAGTATTTATTTTTCACTAGGGTACATAGTGCATTGTACATTACTTAATACATACATAATGCATTACTTATGATGAAATATACAAAAGTTTGGGGTTGGTAAATTTTTTTAAATGCTTTTGAAATGTCTTGTATGCTTACCACACTTCATATTTTTAAAATTAAAAATACAGCAAATACAGGCATACTGTGAAATATTATTGCAATTTAAAATAACTCTTTTCTATCTCAATATATTTTAAATGTAATTTATTCCTGTGATGGCAAAGCTGAATTTTCTTCAGTCTTCAGTGTCACATGATCCTTCAGAAATCATTCTAAAATGCTGATTTCATGCTCATATTATCAATGTTGTTTTGCTTAACATTTTTGTGGAAAGTGTGACATATTTTCAAGATTTATTGGTAAACAGAAAAAAAAAAACTGCATTTATTTATTTGAACTTCTATATCGTTCAAAATACAATTGCAATTCTGAATCAAGTTGGCTACTTCAATTCAAATTCAGGTACTGAATTGGAATTTAAAATGGATTTCAATTCAATTATGAAAGGTCTTCTTTCGGACGAATACAATCGGAGTTATATTAAAAAAATGTCCTGGTTCTTCCAAGCTTTATAGTGACAGTGAATGGCTGTTGAGATTTTGAAGCAAAATAAAGTGCATCCATCCATCATAAAAAGTACTCCACATGGCTCCATGGGGTTAATAAAGGCAAAATATCCATATTTATAAAACCATAATATGTGTTGTGTTCCAGCAGATGACGTAGGACATAGGTGTACCATAAACGGAGAATATCCTAGTCTTGCAGGAACCAAGTTTTGTTTACAGCAAAGTAAACCAATCTCCTCTTTGCTTTTATTGAAATCCCCAGTCATTTTTCTTTACAAATCCTCATTTTGTACTTCTAATTCATGAACAGTGTTTTGTTTTTCTCTCTCCACTGTCTCTTCGTCACTTCCACTTTCATCACCTACGTCCCACATTATCCGCTGAAACGACACTCTCTTAAGAACGCGCATAAAACAGTGAGCATCAGCTAGAGATTATGGTTTTTTGATGTTTTAAATGTGGAAACACAAAACCTTTATTAACCCCGGAGCTGTGTGGAGTACTTTATTTTGCTTCGAAATCTCGACCACCATTCACTGCTATTATAAGGCTTGGAAAAGCCAGGACATTCTTAATAGAGCTCCGATTGTATTAGTCTGAAAGAAGAAAGCCATAAACACTTTGGATGGCTTGAGGGTGAGTAAATCATGAGGTCATTTTCATATGAAGCATCCCTTTAAAGCCTTCCAACTCCTATCAATGAATCTCTCTGACATTGTCCTTATTTTTCTTCCCTCACCTGCAGACATCAGCACGTATGCTGAAAACAGGCCAATCTCATCTTCACTGAGCTGTAGAGAGTTCAGGCTCTTCGCAAACTCGAACACGGAGCTGATAAGATCATCACAGCCTGGAAAAGCATAAAAAACAGTGGTTAATGCTCTGCATTTCCATTTGCCATTTCCTTCTCCTTTAAAAGAGAAATCCAGCTCTTAATGCGCACCCAATGCTTTGAAGACCTCCGGCCCAGCGTACTTGCTGTCAAAAAAGACAGTGTTGTTCTGGGAGTTATATGCCCGACACATCCTCACGAACACAACTTCTAAAGAACCTGAGAAGCAGAAAAACACGCTCATTATTCAGTGGTTCTGCCACGGTTTGTCACTACACTGATGCTGCTATGTGAACTTGGATGTGTTTAGAGGTTCGTCTGAGGTGTACCTGCTTTGAGCAGCACGATCTGATCGTTCTGACAGAGCTCCATGAATCCATCAATGCGCTTGGCAAACTCAACCACGTACTGCACAGCTTCAGTGACTTTAACCGCACACAGCTGCCACATGTCCTCCTGAGACTAGATGCCGCAGAGAGACGGTCTGTTAGTACACATTCCTGATCATTCCCCTCAGGGATCAATCAAGTGCATCCATCTATCTTTCTGTCCAACCATTTATATACAAAAACAAAGAGGAATGTGGGGAAAACCAATGAACTAATTAGTACAAACTTGTTCTGTTTTAAACTTATTTCGTGGTTCATCAACACACACTCATAAGACTTCTAGTCACTTCCAACTGTAAAATCCAGTGGTGGTTGTGAAACAAATTTGAGAGAGTGAGACGATTTGTCTCATCTGACTACTTGAGATGGTTATACCAGGTGAACACAGAGCCAAACAGACATAGACAAACACCTTCTTTTGGTACGCGTCCAGGTCGGTCTGTAAAACTGTCTGCCAGTTGCTGGGCTGTAGCTCTTCTCGAAGATACTGGCACGTCTCCATGTGAGACTTGCAGATGTTCTCTGACAGATGTTCTGTGTTAGAAACACACAAATACAGTAAAACAGCTGGAGCTGACACACATTCTTGGGTTTGAGAAATGCACATCAGACATATTGAAGCGGTATATTATTGCCACATGTTTTCTAAACAAAACCATTAAGACTCATTTTATTCAAAAAGGAAAAAAAAAAAATCTGTGCTAGTCTTTGACTGGTCTGTGTTAATGAGGCACTTCGTACTAATGACATGTTAAATGAGCCATGGAGGTGAGTTCACAGACCCCTGCTGTTTTAAAGCCCAGAGCTGTCAATCATGCCCATAATGGCAGCATCCCATATAATTAAGTAGGGCGCCACTATATAATTTCATTTCATAATATTTTCTTTCTTCGCAATTACGTGCCAAATGATGCCAATGTAACTAATAGCTAAAATCGGATCAAAATAGTACAAATATTCTGTCTTTAATATCACCATGTGATGCATTCGATGCAAACTTCCATGATGATAACAAATATAACACAGAAAAATCTAAAAATAAAAACATTTTTAATATATTTCTGCAAGTGATTAGGATTTTAGCATTCTTACCTAGGTCGTTGTCAGGAGGTGAAGAGTCTCCATTGCTATAGCAACAATATTGATCTAAGCCAGAGTCTGAGCTGAGGTCACACACAGGTTCTAGTTTAATGCCGTCCATGTCTAGACCTGACTGGTCTGGAGAAGGCTGAATGTCCAGGTAAAATCCACCAACTGCTGAATCTGCCTTTCCCTCCTCTGGGGTCTGACCGTTCACGTATCCACTGAGGTCATCTGGGAGCTCTGTGACGCCATTGGTGGACAGGGCGTAAGAGGGTGTGAGTGGCTCCGCCTCTCCAGGAGTTTGAGGTTCCCGCCCCTTCTCTGTGTCATCACCCACTTTCTCCTCCTGCTGCTGTTGACGGTGCTTCTGAACCTCTGCAAAAAGACTGTCCCTCTGCTTCTTAGACATTCGGCCAAACTTCACAGCTGTGAGTGAACGCACACAAACAAGATTATGTTAATATCATACTGTACGTTTCAAAGTATGGGTAACCCAAAATGAAAATTCTGTTATTAATTACCCTCATGTCGTTCCAAACCTATAAGACCTTTGTTCATCTTCGGAACACAAAATAAGATATTTTTGATGAAATCCAAGAGGCTTCTGACACTGCATAGATGGCAACGCAACTACCACGTTCAAGGCCCAGAAAGGTAGTGAGGATATTGTTAAAATAGTCCATGTGACATCAGTGCAGGGCTCTACGCTTATTTTTCTTTTTTGATTAATTGAAAAAAATTAGTGCAGAGACAAAAAATTAAGGCGCATGATTCTGATCAATAACCTTTCAATTACCTTTGTGATGGCATTTTTTTTAGTTTTATTAAAGGTAAGTCATCTTTTATGTCAAATTCAAAAATATATATTTATAAGTTTTTAAAATTTCTAATTAAAATAGAACAGGCATGCAGAGGCGGCAATTAAAGTCATAAATTCAAGTTGAGATTAATATTTTAAATATAAAAGTTTTAATATAGAAATATAAAAAGGTTTAAATGATAAATTAAAAATAAAAATAAAACTGTCAGTAGGTGGTGGCAAGTCACTGATTTTTTTACTGAATCATTCACTCATTTGATTCGTTTGAACGGCTGATTCATTCAGGAATAAAGCAAGTGACTGTTTTTATGAATGGCTAATTGAATCATTGTCTCCCTAGATTCCTTCAAAAATGCAGGTTCATTCATAAACAAAACACTACTGTGTTTGCTTGGAGATGCGCGGCAACTTAGCTGTGGCTTTGTTTTGAACTATTTTCACAAACATTCCCTGCTGTGTTTCAATCTTAATTTTATGACGCTATAAGAATACTTTTTGTGTGCAAAGAAAACAAAAAATAACAACTGTATTTAACATTTTCTTCTCTTCTGTGTAAGTCTAGTTGAGTTACTGTCTATGCAGGGTCAGAAAGCTCTCGGATTCCATCAAAAAATTGTGTTCCAAGGATGAACGAAGGTCTCATGGGTTTAAAATGACATGAGGAACTGAAACAAATCACAAAATATTTAAATAAATGCAAATACATTAGCATATGCCATTGCTTAAAAGCATTAAAGCTCATGGTAAGTGTCTCTATGGAGAAAAATGAATGGTATTTTTACATTTAAAACCTTACTGTCACACACTATACATCTCAGGAGAATTATATACACCAGCAGCCACATGCACATCACTCAGACCGCTGTGAGAGTTAAGAGCCTACCATCTCTTGACATGCCCACTGCTAAGCATTTCTGCAGGCGACAGTGCTGGCAGCGGTTTCTGCTGGTACGGTCGATCAGACAGCTCTTCTGCCGAGGACATGAATATGACACAGTGCCCTGCTGACTCCTCCTGAAGAAACCCTGAGAGAGAGAAAGAACACAACAATAGGTCACCTCTAGCTTGCATCTTTTACGTTTGCATTGCAGCACGTTCAGATCAATTTATTTAGTACAGTAACTAAATAACGTGTTTTTCACTATTACTGTGGACAGTTGCATATTTCCCTGCAAATAAGGACTTTTAAAGCAGTATGTCATGAAATGCGCATTTTTATGCCTCTCTTTCCAGTGCAGTGGTGCGTTATGGGAGCTCTAAATGAACTCATACGCATGAAGAATACATGAAGTGTAAATGCCTCTAGAGCACTCTGGTGAGCACATGCACCTTCTGTGGTGGTTTGTTCCACACTCAGACAAGTATATATATATATATATATATATATATAGGCCTATATTAAAGGCTTTTAATGTGCATTGTGAGCACAAAGCAATTTGGTTTTATTTTACTCTTTATTCTTTTGTGTAAATGGGAAAAAATTTTGCCATTACAACATGACTGAAAGTGAAAAATTTGGGACAGAAATATATTATACTATCTGTAAGTGAAATAATAATAATAATAATAATAATAATAATAATACCTACTATAATAGTACTATAATACCTATATAATCTGCTGTACCATTCAAAAGTTTAGCTTTTTTTAATGTTGTGATAGCAAAGCTATCATTACTCCAGTTTTAAGTGTCACATGATCCTTCAGTAATGATTTTAATATGCTGATTTGACACTCAAGAAATATTAATGTTTAAAACATTTGTGCAGCTTAATATTTTTATTGCAACCATTATTATTTTTTTAGGATTTTTTGTTGAATAGAAATTTTCAAATGAGAAATCTTCTGTAACATTATAAATGTCTTTAACGTTACTTTTGATCAATTTAATGCTAAAACTATTCGAAAAAAATATATGTGATACTGGATCACAAAACCATAAGGGTCAGTTTTTTGAAATTGAGGTTTATACGTCATCTAAGGCTGAATAAATAAGCTTTCCATGAATGTATGGTTTGTTAGGATAGGACAATATTTGGCCAATATATATACAACTATTTGAAAATCTGGGTGCAAAAAAATCTAAATATTAAGAAAATCACCTTTAAAGTTGTACAAGTGAAGTTCTTAGCAATGCATATTACTAAACAAAAATTACGTTTTTGACAGTTACATTAGGAAATTTACAAAATATCTTAATTTCACTTAATATCCTAATGATTTCTGGCATAAAAGAAAAATGTTTAATTTTGACTCATACAATGTATTTTTGGCTATTGCTACAAATATACCCGTGCTACTTAAGACTTAAGGTTTTGTAGTCCAGGGTCACATAAAAAAAACAAACAAACAAATAAAAACTCTTACTGACCCCAAACTTTTGAATGGTAGTGTACAGTATAAAATGAATGAATGAATGAATGAGGGTTTTTTTTTTGGCTGTCTTACCTTGCATCCCTCACAGGTGATAACACCATAATGAATCCCTGATGATTTATCTCCACAGATTTTACAGGGAATACTCTCAATCTGAGCTGCAAAGAGACAGAAACACACTTTCAGCAAAAAAAAATTGCATTTGTCTTTGCTACAATACTTTCTCCTATGTGAGCTTAACATGCAGAGACAGCTTTAATTAAGACATTTGTTAGTAATTTTCCTCCAGAACATTGTGATGCTTTTAACATTTCTGTTTGTTTGAGCGGCCCAACCAGCCCAACATAGCAACACTGGCTCAACCAATGGCATGCGTTCGGGCCTGTTGGTCCAAACAACCCAAATTGGCCAGCAGGTTTGGGAAACTTATTTGGAAAAAGTTACAATTCTATTTAGTGCTGGAGAACAGACTAAATGCAAGTCTTTGAATATAGACAAACTATTGTCAATCTCAAATCAATAGGACACATTGATAAAACAGGAAACGGACAAAGCACATCTGTTTTTGCCCTTTGAAAACACAATTTTCTACCTTTAAACAGGTCAGTGGAGACCATAATCAAATCAAGACTAATTCCACAACTCCTGACCTTTGAGTTTGCTAATGTAGAGAGAACAAGGCCTGAGGTTTGTTGTGCAGAGTGTAACCTCAGGCTTTAGCAAGCAGAACAACAGTGAAACATTTTAAAAAATGAATTGCACCACTCCATTTATTCAAGCAGAAAAAAAATGGCTATGACTGTTGAAATCACCCACGGGACTGACATCATCTGTAAGTACAATCTGCTCTTCTAACATCTAGCATTCATTTGGGTAACTACAATATGACAATGCCATCTTCCCTCAAGCCACGAGCTTGCTTCAGGACAGCGCTGCGGCGCATTTCGGTAAATATCAAAGTCAAAATGCACTCCTAGTTGGAGATGGCGTCTGCGTGTACTGGATTGTGCGCCGTAGTCGTGCACGAGCCCCTCAGCGGCTCGGCTGCGGTTGGTTGTGGAAGAGCACGCAGAGATGGTGTGCGAGGCTGTTGAGAGGGGTGCTGGGGGAATAGAGCAGGAGGAGAAATCCATTTAGAGAAGAGCGATGCAGTCGTTCCGGCAGCCCTGAGGCGCATACAGTACAGGATGAAAAAGTAAAACGCATCTCATCACCATCAGAGCGCTCTCTGTTTCTCCCTTTCTCTCGGTCACATACGTTCAGACTCATGTGTTTTTTCAGCTGCGGACTCTATTTGCAAAGGCATTGGAGCAGTTTGAGAATGACTATTTTCTCATGATTACAGAAAGGGCTAATCCCCTTTGGTTCTGCATGCCGTATTCATTAAGGGCATCCTCACTCTCTCTCATTAGATATGTAAAACCAATCGGCAGTAATTAGTTACTCCGAAGCACAAGACGCTAATCTGGTCTGAATTATGGATTAATACATCAAAGGCACATTCTCCCAGAGCTGCCGCTGAAGTCTTGCAGCAGTAGGTACCGCTGTTCGGCTCTGATGCAAGAGCGCGGCTTATAGAGCTGCTATTTCAGACTACAGAAAAGGAGCGTTCATGAGGGCCATATACAGATGAGGATTGTGAACGCATGAATTCTGCACAACAATACAAGGGTTTGTGTGAAGAGATTCGATTGTGGTGGATATTCTTAGTGACTGATTTGTCTGGTGACCATTTTTGAGATCACTTCAACCATGAACAGAAGGGAGAAAATGCCCTTGTACATCATCCAAAAGTCAAAAATTTGAAAAATAATACATACATACATGCATACACACACACACACACACACACGCATATACATATATACATATATGTACATATATATATGTATATACTAGGGGTATAACGATACATGTATTCGTACCGAACCATCACGGTATGGATATCTCGGTTCGGTGCATGAGGCCTTACAACGAATACAGGCAATTCACCCTCAAACCAGAAGGGGCGCCCACAGTAATGCAACGCTGTTTGATAACAGCCAGAAGAAGAACAGCGAATCCTGTGAGTTGCGCATTTGGAAACGAAGACCACTAGACAGTGCTCATGTGCTGATTCTGAACGTGTCTCTCACTGACAAAGGAGTATAACGTTACTTTAAAGGCTTGCGCACTCAACTGTTTGCGAAATGGAGCTTTGTGCTCATGTATCCTACCCATCTCACATCTGTATACCGTTACACCCCTTATATATATATATATATAAAACATAATTAGTATTATTATTAATATTCATAACTTCCCCAAAAATATAATTTTAAAATATGTATATTTAACATTATTTAGTTTTATTTACTTTTTTTAAATTTAACACAGTACTATACTACATATACACTATACAATGTATGTGTGTGTACATATATATAGCCACACACTACCTCATACTATGGAAAGAAAGAAATAAAAAAAATGTATATATATATATATATAATGCACGTGAATATATAAAGGATATTCTATTTTTCAAAATGTATGTTTTTTTAAATATATATTCTAATATATAAGTATTACTTTTTAAATATAATAATTCATTATACTACATATAAACACTATATATATATATATATATATATATTTTACACTATAAAACATACTATATTTAATATAACATTTTTTTGTGAAATACAATTTTTATTTGTGTGTGTTTGTGGGAGTGTACATTTATATAGATACACACCACCTCATATTGTGGGAAAAAAAATGAATACAAATTAGTAAATATATATATATATATATATATATATATATATATAATGTAGACAGAGAGAGAGAAACACACATTATAAAAATTACCTCTGAAACTATTTCTCAAAATGAAGTATATATATATATATATATATATATATATTCTAATATATAATTATTAAGTTTTAATATAGTGATTTATTATGCTACATATACACTATACATTGTAAAATTAAATTTTATAAAATATAAAATAATTTAATATTTTGTACAATTTAATTTTTATAGTGTGTGTACAGGCCGGTCCCCACAATGTCAAAAATTTCAGGTTTTACTATCCTTGTGGGGACATTTGATCCCCACAATGTAGCAAAAACAAGTACACACACACACACACACACACACACACACAAATACATACATATACACACACACATTTTTTTTGTTTAACATATGTTTAACACATCATATTGAATAGTAAAGTTTATCTTCATATCTTCAGTCAATATCAGAGACTAAAAACCTCATACTAGTCCACCACAAGTTTTTAATCATTTCTGATTCACTTTTACAGACAAGCGCCTACAAGCCCACCAATATTTTACAGGTGTGTACCATAATCCGCAAACACATACTCTCTCACACACATAAGACTCTCTTCTTCTGTTTGCAAGTGTCGCTTCCTCCTCATAAGATGTTGTGGTTTAACATGTTTGGTTTCTCTCCCGGTGTGAAAGTGCTGATGTGCTGTCTAAGTAGGAAACATAAAACACAGCACCAACCAACCAAAGTCAAAGCCTGCAGATACACACGCACAGACACACACAGACACACACACGTGTTCCCTCCCCCTTCCCTCCCACCCTTTGGGGCTTCTGTAATCTGTTGACAACACTGACTCACATCGGGCTGAGATAAACACTCCATCATAACAAAGGAGAAAAGAACATTCTGCCACATATTAGGCTTAAACCGAGCTATCATCAAAGCGTTTGGCAAACACCTAGACATTAATCATTATTTTCTTACTAGCTAATACTTATTCATTCATTATCTGTAATTAGGCTGAATAGAAACACTTAAAAGTGAACAAATTATCAAACTGAATGGCAACCAAGCCCTTTAAATTCTACATAATTAACCCTAAT
The DNA here is from genome assembly GCF_022985175.1 of Labeo rohita. Taxonomy (NCBI): domain Eukaryota; kingdom Metazoa; phylum Chordata; class Actinopteri; order Cypriniformes; family Cyprinidae; genus Labeo; species Labeo rohita. The sequence goes on along the minus strand of NC_066875.1, from coordinate 32,591,916 downwards.
AAGACGCTCACTGTGTTCTAAGCGTAGGTGAGTTTCAGTTGTTCCCAATCCCAGCATGTCAACTCAGGGTGAAATCTTATTGACCCTCGGTTATAATGTCAGCAGGTCAGCCAAGGAAATACAGAACTTTCACAGTAATCTCTAGCTTTGTTCCAAGACAAAAAAAAATAGATGGTTGATAACCATACATTTTTTTTTAGCTGATCTGAAAACAGCGTAGGAGGATGCGTCTGAAGTGCCAAAATAATCTGTAATCTCTTTGAGAGAGAAGCAGCGGAGGCTCGCACAGATGTTCCACTGCCCTATACCTTATCACTAATAGATAATGACAGCTGCCAGCAAGACTTTGCATTGCCTGTGTGTGTATGCGCGTGGTGATTCAGAGTGGGGGGTGGGGGGGATTAAGTAAGACACAGCCGTTGGTGGAATAAACAGCCAGGCGCTCCTATGGCAGTCCACCCCTGCCTGCCATAAATAGGTCAGTGGAACAACATTCCCCAATCATTCAGCATGGCAACATTCCCATACCATGCCAAACAGCCAACATGGCTGCCCATGTATGAGCTGTCAGAAGGACGCCATCGCATCACATCACATCACACTTGCTGACTTAATAACTTATGCTCACGGCAGTTTCAGAATGACTGAGATGTTCCTTTAAACACATTTCTACAGATCACAAAAGATCTAATATTCACTTTGCAATTCAAAATCATAGAAAACATGTAAATGGACATGCAAAACAGCACATGGGAGAGTCCAGGAGATGTTTTGAAAGCAAAACAGCCACATTATACATGCAAGAAGAGACATTAGCAGCGCAAAACATTAAAGAAACATTAACACGAGATCTCAGAGATGTGCGCACACAGACATACACGCACACACACGGCTATCCTAACTTGGAAATCCCTCTCCTACCTTTCATGGCTGTGATCATTAAGTACATCCTGAGGCTCCGTGGCCACGCAGAGGACCGTCAACAGCCTCGCCTCAAGAGCATGTGCAGGTTGGGACGTAGGCGTCGTGCTGCTGACTGACGGGAGCGCTGCTGTGCCTCCCTCTGCCTCTCGTCTCTCTACCGCATGAGAATCCATGTGACCGTGACATAAGGACTAAAACCCTTTCGTCCAGCCCCCTCAATCTTTGAGTGACAGCTTTGTCATCCAATGGCGGATGAGTTAGTGAGGTTTTAGTTGACTGCGTGGTTTAAAGGGTGAGTCTTGGCTCTCACCTTGCAACGCTCTGCAATGTTTTCATGATACTATACTGTATGCAGGAAGCTGTCTGCAGGTGAGGCTTCACAGTGTCAGACCAAACTGAAACACTTTTCCTTCCTCAATGAGAGTGTTTAATGGTAACACACAAGGCATCGGTTGCCTGTCGCCCTTATCACACCATCTGTAATGATTGACTTCTTTGCTGATATGTCATCACTATTATTATTATATAATTAACTTATTATATAAGTTTTACAAATTAATTTATTATATATATATATAAAGTTATGTAACGAAACATGGTCAGGTCAAAGTGTCAAATCATATTTTTGGTCCCAAATTTGTATACATTTTACAGGTAGTCCACTGTATGAAGAATTTACATAAATGAACTATAGTGTCCTGCACCCAGTAGTAAAAAAATAGAAAAAATTATATCTAGCGTCTGAATAATTTTTTGTTTGACTGTGTCTATATATATATACAGTAGTCAACATTTGAAGTGGATCAAAATATTTTATCAAAGTTTTTCTAAAACGAAAAACAATATCTGTTCTTGGCTTAGGACAATTTTGATGAACTTTTCTGATCCACTTCAAATGTTGACTACTGTATATATATATATAGAGAGAGAGAGAGAGAGAGAGAAAGAGAGAGAGAAAGAGAGAGACAGAGGGAGAGAATTATTAATTATTAATTTAATTTATGTATACATCTTATTTTTATTAAAATATCTTAAATACACAACTTAAATTCAATACTCCACTTTATTTACTCCAATTAACTCACTGTAATTTACAAGTTCATATATTTTTAATGCAACAATATATACTAAACACATTAGGGCTGCAGTTCGACACAAATTTCACGATTCAAAGCTTTACAAGCTTGCGTTTCAATTCAATTCTGATTTGATTCGATTCAATATTCGTCATTTGTTATATGTATTAGGTACACTACATGGCAAATTTTCTCAAGGAAAAAAATATTAACCTAAAATAAATGTTACGTTTAAATGACATAATTATATTTCCAATTTATTTTTTGAAATATAAACATTTAAATGGTGGCTGTCATTAAAACTTTAATGACATTTTTAATCAAACCTAAAGATTTTTTAATCAAAGATTTATTCAAACTTAAAGGGGTCATCGGATGCTAAGTTCACTTTTTCATGTTGTTTGAACATCAATGTGTGTTGGCAGTGTATGTACAAATCTACCCTATAATGATAAAAATCCATGCAGTGGCTTATCATTAATCTGTAAAAATAATATTCCCTTTTTCAAATCAAGCCATTTTCAGATGCCTGTCATTGTTACGACACCCGCAGAGGCCGCTCCCACGATAATTGATTGACATGAGCGTTTTACCTCGGATCAGTTGTAATAGTCCAACCTTCATGTTTTGATGCCAGAGCAGGGTTGTAAGTTACACAAGAATTGAGCAATTGAGCAATTGTGTTTGCTGGATGTAATAATAAACGCAGTAGTCATCATTTACTCCCAACATCTGAGCTGCTGAAGATGCAGTTAATTCCGTTTGTTTGTGAAGGGAATGCACCTCCCGATCTACATATATCCGTCTATGTTTGTGCGAATCATTCGTGATTCAACTTCACTTACAGCAGAAGTGAGTATAAGAGGTTTTTTATGAATCTTTGCGATCGCCTTTCCTAATAATGTGCTAGTTAGCAAGTTTAGCGGCTAAACGCGGCTAAATGCGGCTAAAGTAAACAAGCAAAAACTCCAAATACACCCAAATAAGAAACCCAGGAAACGCTTATCGCTGCAGCGGAATGAACAGAAGATTTAACTGCTTCTATTGATTCAACGTGACTAATAAACACACGACTACGACAATATATGGTTTATTTGAGTTCTTATTATTTTAATTTTCGTTATAATAAAGTATATTTATAATGCTATGCCTTTATCACTGCTTAGAATACTATGAAATATGTTGTGTGCCTTATTCTGTGTAAGAAGCCACATCATCTCACAGAAGGATTTTTTTCAAACACTCGACTGACGTTATGAAGCAAGTTTGCAACATGTTATTAAATGCAGTATTTTCACATGCTTTGAGATGTACTACAAATAGTTCACTGAAAAGCTATGCAAACAGCTGTCATTATCGTGAATGATTTCCTTCAATTTCATAATCGTACAATAACATCGTCTGTGAACTACTACCAGTGAACTACAAATCTGTGTAGTAAATGTTGCTCCATTTGAAACCAGGTGATGTAAATTTACTGCTGATTACCAAACCAGCTTTACTGACAGAATGCGCATGGAAATCGCATTCGATTAATCGTGCAGCCCTACCAAAAATGACTTTTAATGAGTTTTTTTAAGAGCAAGTGACCGCACTGGCGCATTCATCTGTCATGCAGTAAGCGCACTACTATTCAACTTCCGCACTCCGCACAGACACTTGAATAGCGCACATTTTTCTAGGTTAACTAGATTGAGCAGCCACATAAAGTTGCTACTACATGCATCTTTTCGAAAGATGAAAAGCCATATTTGAGGTAGATGAATGATAGGTGAGTGTATGGAGGTCCTGCCCGATATACTATACTACCACATAGACTAGCCATTAACTATCTGGACTATATGTGACTTCGCCACTTCGTGTGGATTAACAAAAGCCTCTTCTCAGACTTTCTGCCGATTAGCGGTTAGTTGACTATTAGGGGGCCGCCCTAGAAATTATCATTTTTTTTTATAAATGGATTTGTATTTTTCTATCTTTCATAACCTATCAACAGATACACAATTATCAGCATTATACCCGCCACCTTCATTAGACATCATTATCTGCAAAAAAAGCCTTACTGACTGACCACTAGTTAGTTTTTCTTTCTTATCCCCACATAATACAGCCATATATAGCAAAGTCATCAGCAGCACAGCAGTGATTTGAAATTACATGTGTTTGCCTACAGGATAACTGGCATATTTGAAATTCTACCCATATGTGTGTGTGGGGTACAAGCACAAGCGCATGTAGCCTTATACAGGTCTGGCTGAATCCGAGGGGAACGAGGCCATCTGAATGCTAATGATCTGGCCAGGCCCCAGCACAACACACAACACCCTCTAAAATCCACCATGGCCAAACGCTCTGCTCAAAGAAGCCACACAGCAAAATCACCCAAGTATCGTGCAAAACCATCTCTGCGGTTGTGAAAATCACTATTACGCAACACAGAGACTCTAGGTAAGAACATGCTGGCTAACCTCATGTTTCAAAGATGAGACTTTAAAGCGACAGCCCATTTACTCAAACTCCACACCTGTGTGCATTTCTTCTGCAGACAACACAAAATGTTAAAGATCGCTTGTTTATTTATTGATCTTAGTTTTCTCAGCCAATCACCTCACAGAGAACCACCGCTCTCAACATGAGCCTCTCACTCCCGTTTCTTCTGGAAACTTCTCCCACATGCTGTCCAACTGAGGACTGAATAGTTGAAATAGAGATGCTGGAGCTGCTTCTGCAGGTCTCATGTTTCACGGGCATGACAGCAGCATGAGGACGGGGTTCTGTTGTGCGAGACACTCTCACAGAGAAATTCATCCCTCTGCAATCCTGAACACATCTCTCACTGGGCTGGGTTTAACTTCAGCAGGACAGACATGCTAATACATGCTCCCAGCTGCTGCTTGTTTGCTTGGTGTCTCCAACACAAACATCAAGACTCGCGTACAAACACACATGTGCGAACGCCCACGGTGACTATCACACCAAATTCTCGTATTTAAGAACGACTAAAAGTCTGAATGCAGTACGAAACTACTAAACTGTTTTCACTCTTGTTATAAGTATAACACTTTCCTTTCAGTACATTCAAGTACACAACGGACATCTCATCCTGTAAAGGAGAATTCAAATCATTCAATGCACAAACAGGAAGTCTCTGTTGGTAAACCACAGAAGCATCCCGCTAGTGTGCAGTTATCTTCTTGTGCAGCTCCTCTCACCTTGACCAACATTTTTCTGTCATGTTGGCAGAACTTTTCAACATGAAACCAGTATATAAGAAATGGCTCTCCTCTGTTTCCATAAACACCCACATATGAGGGGGAATGTAGAGCACATCAGTAAATGAACTACATTTATTAACTGTGTATTTGCGCGCATTACATCAATAAATAAACTTAACAATATTTATATTTCTACAACATTATTACAATAATAGAAAATATAAAATAAATTATAAATGTTACCCTGAACCACAAAACCAGTCTTAAGCAGCACGGGTATATTTGTAGCAATAGCCAAAAATACAATTTATGGTTCAAAATTATCCATTTTTCTTTTATGATAAAAATCATAAGGATATTAAGTCATGCTCTATGAAGATATTTTGTACATTTCCTACTGTAAATATATCAAAATAACATTTTTGATTAGTAATATGCATTGCTAAGAACTTCATTTGGACAACTTTAAAGGCTATTTTCTCAATATTTCCAGATTTTCAAATAGTTGTATCTTGGCCAAATATTGTCTAATCCTAACAAACAATACATCAGTGGAAAGCTTATTTACTTCAGATGATGTAAAAATGTCAAAATCAATAAAAAAAAAGATACCCTTATGACTGATTTTGTTGTCCAGGGTCACAAATTATGTGAATGTAAATTTATGTAAAATAATTTAAATTACAAATTGCATTTGTATACACACACCACACACATATGTATATTTATGTGTGTGCATATAAAAATGCAAATAATTTCTCATTTATTATGGCTGTTTATTGTAATATATAATACAATAAACTAGACCAATAAATTATGAAAAATTACAAACTGTATTTTTTTTATACACAGACACACACATACATAAATATAAGTAAATAAACATGTGTTTGTGTGTGTGTGTGTGTAAGAGAGAGTGTGTGCATATGGTAAACATGGTGTCGAGTGAGAGGAGGTGAGAAAGATCAGTTACACCACTGACAAACTGGTAAACACTACTTCAAAAAGCAGTTACACAGATACATCACAACAATCTTATAGTACGTACCACAACTACAATGATCCTTTTACATAAAAACTTGTGTTGGTGGGAGAGCACTTTTTAAACCAGCGTTTATTATCACAGTCATCACAGTATTATCACAGCCATCTGATTCTAGCATGCATTGTCACTTTCCCACATTAACATAAACAATCTGATTAAAGCAGAAAACAAGTGGATGTCAAAGTGGGTGTCAACATTTTGAGTTTCTTGAATTTTCCAGAGGTTCAGTGCCTCTCTTGAATTACCTTCCTCATCATTCGGTATTACGTGCAAATTAAGTATGTTACATAAACATCTGTCGCCACAGGAATGTACTCCTACATCAAGACTATACTTACATGTGTGTGTTTTCTTCGCTGAAGACACATCTGAAAAAGACAAAAAATAAGATAAATATTAAGCAGGGCTTTTGATAAGAGTTCATACAGCCATATATATAGACCTGTTTCGGTGTTTGCAAACAGTAATGACATTTTTGTGGACGAGGCCTCTCTGGTGGCAGTTTTATAATAGCAGTCTATGGAAAACGACAGAATAAAAGAATAAAAAGTTAATTTCAAAATTCCAAACTTATACCTCACAAGTCTGATAAGAAAAATCAACTCATCATTCTCTCTTTTCCCCTCAGTTCAGAATCATGAGTTTATAGCACATTTGTCTTTTTCCTCAGAATTGACAAACTCACAACTGTTGAGTTAAATCGAATTATAAAGTGTGAACTAAGACATATAAACTTTCATTTATGGAAAAAAAAGTCAGAACTATTGAAAATGTAGTTTAAATGCGGCTTCAAAGAGCTCTAAATGATCCCAGCCAAGGAAGAAGGGTCTTATCTAGCTAAAAGATCGGCCTTTTTTTTTTTTTAGAAAATAACTTTTTTTTTTTACTTTTTAAGCACAAAAGCTCGTGTAGCACTAGCTCTGGGATGCGCGTCCACAACACTACGTACTATTGAATCAAGTCGAAAGGTCACGCGGAACGTAGACGGAACTACAGGTCCCAGTGACCCAAAGCGAATGCGCAAAGACTAAGGAAGTGCATGTAAGTCAAACGTTGTTTACAAGCAAAAAGGTACAACAGTATGTAAGATGATTCTGAAGTAGTAGGAGAACTTAGACGTGATTCGTAGTGTCGTGGACGCGCATCCCAGAGCCTGTGCTACAAGAGCTTTTGTGCTTAAAAAGTATACAAATTTTTATTTTTCGAAAAAAATGGCCAAACGTTTTGCTAGATAAGACCCTTCTTCCTCGGCTGGGATCGTTTAGAGCCCTTTGAAGCTGCATTTAAACTACATTTTGAAAGTTCAAAATCGGGGCACCAATCAAGTCTATTATATGGAGAAAAAAAGCAGAAATGCTTTCCTCAGAAACCATAATTTCTTAACGACTGAAGACAGAAAGACATGAACATCTTGGATGACAAGGGGGTGAGTAAATTATCTGTAAATTGAATTGGAGTCCTCCTTTAAATAGCAAAAATCATTTAGCCTGGAAAAGCAAAATGAGAATAAAAAACGATGCCCACAAGTTTGGTATACACCAACAGTGCTAAACATGAAAATAATAATAAAAATAATAATAGAAAGAACAGAAAGAAATAGTACATATACTGTAAATAATGTACACATTCATGTATTTTTAATCACACAGGAGTGAACTGAAGTCACTCTGTAATCCCAAGCCATCACACGCCCTGGCTTATGCTTTTACATTCAGGGCAACTCAGGCCAGCGCAGTCAATCACCATTAATCCATCCACTCCCTTTAATCAGGGCTATTGTACTACAGCCAACTCTATTGTGATGTAAAGTGTCCATCTGAGAGAAATACAATCTGTCATGACCAGTGATACTGTCGAAACGAGATACAAGTGGTAAATGGCAACTGCCAATCAACAGAGCATTAACCAGTGATTTGTGCCAAATGAATTTCCATCTGCTTGTAAATTAGACTCAGTAATAAAAGAGTTCATGTCCAACTCACAGCATACAGTACGAGACAAATGAGACACAACTAATAACCAATTCAACATTTTTCATGAAAGACATAATAAGGTGGTAAATGACAGGAGCTTTCGGACGTTAGACTTAAGAATTCATTTTATCATGGATGTGATAGTGATATAGTTAAAAGCAGCTGTATTAAAATCTGCGTATTGTACTTGTTAAATGACTGAAGGATCTTACGAAGGAGCTTATAACTGCTTGAAGCTTAAACCAGCATATTCATTAAACTGATGACAAGAGCTTTCTATTTTCCTAGCTCTTATTTTCAGCTGGGTCAGAATAAACGTTCTGGCTTGAGGCTTTTGAGGAGGCACATTCATTATCCCTCTCCAGCTGAAAATCACAATGATGAAAAGAGAGAATCTGACTGCAAACCTTTATTTATCCATCTATTCATGAAACCGAGGAAAGGCGTGAAAAAAAAAACAATCCCGCTTTGTCTAGTTCTCATCTTTCCGCAACGCTAAGTAAGAAGCGGCTTCAGATCTGATGATGCTCAGCAGCGAAATGACAGCGAATCTCCTGTCGTTGTTCTTTCCACCCATTTCTAATTGGTTTAACTCCTCGGTCTCAGTCTCAAACAGCCTCCCCCTGAGTCTCTTTGTTTCTGTCTGTTCACATTGAAATTTCCCTGTAATTCTCCTTCCATGCTCCGAAGAACAGAGAGCATGTGGATGTGCATGGAAAAAATGGCTGAGAGCTGAGAGGATTAGACCACAATAAACGATGAAACATTACAGAAAGCAAAGGTCAGACAGACTCCTCGTACCCAGTAAAATGTTGAACTCAGTAAAACGTACTTGCGGTGAGATTACTTGCTGTACAAACTGGTGAGTTAAAAAAAGATTCAAATTAATCATCTAAATCCACTATCTACACACATATGTGTGTTTGTTTGTATATACAATACATACAAACATACACTCACTGCAAAATTAATGATTAAGGCTGGGTATTGTTTAGAAATTTTTTAATATCAATATTGATACCTTGACTTTGATACTGGTTCCTGAATGATACTTTTTTCGATATCAAATTTATTTTAACAAGATTAGATTACTAATTACCTCAAAAAATTTGGTATTTGGCCACTGCACAAAGGAACAAAAAAGCACAAAGGGACAAAATGTAACCAACACAATAAATCAGTGCAAATAGTTTTCAGTTTCTATATATTTTAGTCTATGTTTACACTAATGCATTTCGTTTTAAAACTGTTCTGTCTAGGGGTGTGCGATAATAAAAAAAAAAGATATCTCTGTATTTTCTGGAATTTTATTGATTACGATAATTAGACAAAATGTGGCTGAGCATGTTACTGTGCTGGTATTTTATTCAATGATATTTTCAATATTTTTTGGGGGAAAAAAGAGAAAATATACTTTAAATATAAACCTAAAATCACCAGTAGGTTGTGGCAAATCACTGCATTAATGAGTCATTGAGTCATTCATTCATCCGATTCATTTAAATGGCTTATTTGACTCCATAACCAAACACTGTAGTGTTTTACTCAGAGATGTACAGTAAAAAGTTCTGCTCTGGCTTTGTTTGTATCTATAGAGCAAAAACAGGAACTCGTGTCTAAAATGATAAGTCAATTAATGTTAACTTCTTGTTTATTGGACTGTTTTATAAAATCATTATCACATCATGCTAATATTTGGAGAAAAAAAAACATACTATTTGTGTGATATTAACTATATCAGATGACATAAATATAAAAGACATATAAAAGTCATACAGGGGCATGTTTGCCCCCTTTCGTTGAATTTTGAGGAAATTCTAAATGTATTTTAATAGATTAAACCACGCCATAAAAACTTGACCTCTAAATGCACACATGCAGTAGTCTAAGTCTATTGTTTGCAATATACTCCATAATTACATATCGTTTTAACAACAATTATGATATTATCGTAGACTATATATATCGCACACCCCTAGTTCTGACTCAGAAAAGCTCATTCGCTGCTCACTCGCGAATGTCTATTATACTTCCATGTTCAGTTATGTTCATAAGAAACAGGAAAACATTTCTTCAGATGAAACATCAAGCTAATAAACACACAGTTACGACAGTATATGATTTGTATGTGATTTTTATTATAATTATCCCTATTTTCATAGCAATACAGGGTGTTTACATGAGAAACGCTAAGCAGGTATAGCAATTAGCTTGATAGAAAAGACTACAAATAGCATATATCAGCAGTATAATATGGCTAAAATACACATTAAATCACAAACGAAAGTTATTAAAGTAAATTTACAGTAAAAGCGTAGTATAAATTTTGTCTTACGTAGCATGATGCTACAGTGTTCATGAATAGCCACGCAACATGCATGTTCAGTCATGTCGTGTGAATGGACATGTTTTCTGAAACGCCAGTATGGATGAGAATCGTTTTCATTTTAAAACAGCATTTCAAGACAAAAATGCACTAGTTCCTCATACTACAATATAACACCTACATAGTAAGCAGACTGAGACAACACGGCCCACTGGGTTTCAAAAAGTGTGTCAGTTGGCGGGATGCATGGTGCATACTGGGTTATTAAATTTTTTAGGATGGCTTTTAGGGGAGAACATGTGTGCTTTCAATCTTTTTAAGAGATTAGCGAGAGCTGAATGACACAGAAACTGCCTCAGGATTGAGGTAAAACTACTCATTTGGAGATTTTCTCAATCATGTTTAAACCGGATGCTGAGAGGACCAGCATCATCCAATAATGTGCCAAATAAACCTTGTTTAACAATGTTAACAGAGCATTCACTTATCAATTTTACTTTTAACAATTAATAAGTGTCACCGCCAATGAGGGCTATGTTACAGATGGTCTCTTCAGCTCAAAGCCTGGGGGTCTAATTACTTAATTCACTGATTTTATCAAAGCCAAGCATGACATGGATGTGTACTTAAATGATTTTGAGTTATGCAGAGTTGAATGGGTTCATGCAAGGTTGGTTGGGTTCACTCCCACTCACCGAATAGTTCTGAGGCCCTGCTCATATGAGAGTAATAGGTTGTCAAAGTCAGTTGGTGTCAGAAACCTAATGAGAGTTTGACACAGTGACTCTGTAAACCAATTGAAGAGCTTATGACTGAAGGTTAGAGTTGCACTTTCCTTTGAAACAGATCATTTTTCAGGTGAGCTGACCATGTTGGGGGTTAGTTAGGGATGTGAGGACATAAATATTTGAGGTTTTAACTTGGAAACACTTAGGAATCTGATATGTTTTATTCATTGTTCAGGCTTAATGTTTAATCAGGCTGGGGCAGTATTCTTGCCAGGTTTAAGAGCTGATGTCCCTATCAGAAATGCAAAGATTTAATGAAAATAGCTTTTGTTTTTACGAAGAAGTCCTGATGATGCAGAGTCTTTTGTTTGATATGACTGATGAAGTATTTATAGTGCTCAAAGCACAAAATCCTTGATAAGAAGGATCTTCAAATCAAAAACATGTTCCATAAAGATTCATTCCCTGAACAAATAACACAAATCCCAAAACCTTCTCCCTCACACGCTGAAATTATACATCACACAACCTAAGCTGCTTACCAATGAATGAACAAACTGACAAAATATGTGTATAAAATGTATACATATACATTATACACACACTACTATAAGATCTGTTAATGTTTTTAAATAATGTTTTATGCTCACCAAGGCTGCATTTATTTGAATTAAAATATAGTAAAAACTGTAATATAGGTGCTTTTGTTTTTCAAAATATATTTCTAATATATTTCTGACAAAGCTGGATTTCAGCAGCCAATAATAATAATCCAGAAACAGTTATTACTTTTGAAAATAGTTTTGCTGTTTAATATTTTTGTGAACACCACAACACACCGTTTTCAGGATTTTTGATGAATTGAAAGTTCAAACGACAGCATTTTTGACACGCTACACTTAATCTAACATTTTTTAACCCTCTGGGCCTCTTCGGTCATTTTTGACCGAAAAAATGTATATTTTGAAATGTTAAAAATTGTAGCTTCATCGGAATGAGATGACACTTGGTGACTTTTATTGCATTAGCTATGTGAACACATAAAAAATATCATGGACATAATTCGGCTATGTTAAAGGGTCACAAAAAAAGTCACACTTGGCTCCTTCGCGGTCAAAAATGGCCGACATAGGAAATAAATGGGAAATACAAAAAAATACGAACACTCAGAGAATCTTTTGGTGGTACCAACTACAAATCAGCCGCTGTGCAGAAAAAAAGTGCACAGCAAGCAAGGAGTGACACTCTAAAATATCAAGAGTGCAAAACCCACGCACACACACACAAGCACACACACACACACACAGAAACACACACAGACACAAATAGAAATGAACTGATAAAAATGCAGCAGAGCAAATTTTGAAAATACGTGAAATAAAATGAATAAACAATAAAAATACAAAAGAGCCTCTCTCACAAACACATACACACTCAGAAATTAACTGGTAAGACTACAACAGAGCAAATTTTGAGAATATGTGAGATGGAGAGAGCAATTTTCTTGTATTTTAATGTTTGATTGTAATCATAATGCAACCTGATATTTATCTAACCAAAAATATCTAAACTTTGATAAAAAGTAGTCTTTTAGAATGTCTAAATGTATATCTAAAAGCAAAACCTAATAAAATATGTAAAAAAAAAACAATGGTAATCCAAAAGCCTCTGTATATATGTATAATATGTATATAGGTGACATTAAGTTTTTATTTTTTAATGACACCAAATGGCACAATTCTCACTTAAAAAAAAAAAAGATTTTAAAGCGTTCACTCTGTTTTAATGTGAAATGTTGGATTTATTGAAAAATAATAATACAATTATTATATAAATAAATATTAATTCTAATGGGAAAAATAGCTCATTAAAATTGTATAAATATTGCATATTGTCATAAAATCCCCTCAAAAAATATTTCATTTTTCGGTTTTCCTAAAAAAAATCCCAAAAAGTTACATTTCAAGGCTTCTGTGTGACTCCTAAACGAAGAGGCCCAGAGGGTTAAACAACGTTTTTCTAATTATTAACATTAATAATTATTAGACATAGCTTTTAAGAGAGTTCTTTTTTATTATAGTAACATTATAGTGACCCTAGTGAAAAATAAAAATACTAAAATATATTTGAAATGCACTTATTTCATACTAAATATACTAAAAATACATTGACATATTTATGTACTTAATAAAAATACTGTGTGATACACTAAACTGGTATACTTAAAGTCTGCTAAACTGGAACAACTAATTTTGTACTTAATGCACTTTAATTTATGCAGAAGTAGTGCTGAAGTCCAACTGTAGATATACTGAAGTATATCTGATTGTTCTAAAGTGGAACTACTGCGATTATACTTCAGGTATACTTGCATTTAAAGACATTATTCAAAGATCATACAGTCCTCATCAATAGTGACATTAAAACACATTTAGGCCTAATATTAAGAAATGTGCATTGTTAAATATTAATAGATTTGAGCTGTACTTAGTATGAAATAAATGTATTTTAAATATATTACTTTTTTTTTGCTAGGAAAGCATGACTAAATTCTGCTATAACTGAAAACAAAATTAATCAATTAAAGTAAAGAAAAACTTTAGTCACCATCTAATTCTCTGTGTTTTTGCGGCATAACGTCAAATGCTTATCTCCACAAAAAAAGGGCAATTTATAATTCAGTCCAACACTGTGGGTCTTCCAGGGGTCAAAGGGTTCAAACAGACGCACATGCTCACAGGACATGCTTTTCTTACACATGGTTTCTAGACCATGAGATGAAGCTGGAATGCAGGCCGTAATGTTGTTACAACTCCTCTCGTCTCTCTCTTGCACTCTGTATGACTCTTACAGTCCCCTTTAAACTCTTAACTATGTTAGCATCAGCAACTGTCAGTTACACTGATGACAGGTATTCGCTGCAGTTTGAAGATCACACTGATATTTTTGACAGGCTCTTGCACTAGCTGTACACACTCCCTGGGGCTCAAACATACTGATAAACCCCTGAATTCATTAACGTCAAGCAAAAATAAAACATATTGAAAAATGGAAATGATTTAAAACGGATAGTTCAGACTCTGGATTTTGATTGGATGAGCTGCGTTGGAAGCCGTTGTTAAATGAAGATAAACCTGTAACTGTGACCGCAGATTATATTCATGTGCCAAGTTTCTACTTTGTTTTGCAAAAGTAAACAACAGCTTAGCTAATGTACTTGGCAGAAAAATTATTTACTTAGATAACTGATATCAATGAATAAAACTCAATATAATTTATTAGTTAAATTCATTAATTACTTAAATTATTTATATTTAAAACAAGAAAGGTTATGTGTGTATTTGTACTACACAATGCAAACGTACCAATTTATAGGGCTTCAGACTGGTCACAAACGCGACAAAAAAATTGCATCAATAATTTAAAAGTTACAACTGGCAATCACTGATAAACAATGTTCTTCAGAAATCATCTCATTACAGTGCATAGTCTATGTTTTCTGTTCGAAATATTAATAGGATTTCAAGTACAGTTCATTCACTACATTTGTTATGTGACAAATAAACAAAAGACTTTTCTCGATTTATCTTCGGCTGCATTCTAAAGATTTCCTATTTTGGAATATGATGAAAGATTGAGTATGTGAACATCAGGGGCGTTTCCTCTTTTCCTCTGAGGAGGCAAGGGAGGGAGTATTTCCTCAAAATATTGGATGGGAAGAAAATGTGTAGTACAAAAATAAAACAACGGCAATATTACAAAATATAACATTTGAAAGCATATAAATCACTCGGTTTTCTAAAGAAACATTGTCCAGCAGTGACACCAGCAAGTAAAGTCAAAGCGAGTCCACGTCTCTTGGCCCTTCTGAGCCCTAAAGCGTGCCGTGGGTTTGGTGGCAGGACAATGAGAATGAATAGGGGAAAGTCAGGTGAGAGGAGGCAATGTCTCCGCCTCCACTGCGATACGATTGGATATGACTGGTTGTTCGGCTGTGATTGGTTCACGTGATAAATCCCACCTCTTGTGTTTATGAGCGTTCCGCGTTCGCGAATCAGTCTGAATGAACAATATAACGGCGTTAATGGGAAGACTAATTAAACAAAGATAACAACTCACACATTTAAACATTACAAAAAACATCAAAAAACATCAGTTTTTAGCGAGTAATCAGCTTGGTGAAATTTAAAGTTAATCTTTAAAGTAAAAACGTTTGTGGCCAGTATTTACCAAGCTTTGATTATTGATGATGATCTGAAAAATTCAAAAGTAGTTAAAAGTTAACTATTAAAAAGAATAGCTGAGCATTTGTTCACAAATAAAATATATTGCTTAAATTGTTACTGCCTTGAATTATTACTTTGTAATAAATGTAAAATGCTTAAAATCACTATGTTGATTCATTCTTGGCTTTAATACATAGAATATTTTTGAATTGAATAGAATTCCTTTTTCCTTTTTCTGATATTGTAAGTAATGTTTATTTAACCAAGAAAATGCGAATGGAACATGAATTTACATATGATTAAAAAATGCAACACTAGTATGCAACAACGAACACACTTATAACGTGTTTTTAATTTTTGAAGTCAGACCAAAATGTGTATTTTTTAACCAAAACCCACGCTAATGGTGAGTTAGCAGTTTAAATCTGACACTCTTAGTCAACGAGTCGTTCGTAACAGAGCTCAAAAATGACTCCCTCACTAAATCATGAGCCATTTTCCTGCTATGCTCATATTTTCTGTTTATATGGTGTATATTACTGGTTCATGAGACTGACATCAGCCTTTTTACTGATTGGCTGTTCATATGACAATGCATAACTTAAAAAAAAAAATATTCACAATCACAACTCACAGTTTTGTTGTAATTGATTTTCTGAAGCCCTGAACTATCATTAAGCAACCAAACGTGGAATAATAGAGTTTATATGTCAACAAAGCAACCTCTGTTGTACAACCCCATTTAGCAGATGTTGTGGTCTTCTTCATACTGAAATTTTCTTTATTTGCGCTACAGACAATCAGTGCTGAAAAAGCCATAACGTAACGGTCCAGAGGAAATGGAGAATGGCAAGCATCAGTCAGTGAAATGGCAGGTAGAGTTTCACATCGTATTTAATTGCCTCTCCAGTCCATTTCTCTCTCTTTCACATCCTTCACACCACTCTTTCTTTTGTATTTTTCCATCAGTCTATTTCTGGCTGACAAGCTTACAAGAGATGATGATCGCATTTACGTAATAGCCACACACACAAGCACACAGACACACACCCACAGAGATCCAGACAGCACTTACACAAACACTCCCACTGTGCATTACAGCACAGCACTGAGATTATGCCAAATTGGGTTAGTAGAGCAGTACTGGGTTACACAGAACAACAAACACACACTGAGGAGGTACGAGAGGGGAGGAGAAGACAAGACGGAAGATAAAGGGAGGGGAACGAGTGGTCATGAAGTGGACTGCCAACACCAGCTCAGTTCATCGCTTATGACCGGCTCTGCATGTTAATCTCTAAGACTAAAAAGCATGTTGATGTGCCCCTGCCGGGCGTAATGAGGGGCCTATCGGCTCCTACTGCGGAGAGGAAAATAACGGTTATGCGCCAAAGGGAGGGAGAGAGCGAGAGATCACATAAAGAGATCATGGAGAGTGTGTGTTAGCAGCAGGATAACAGAGCTTAAACCTCCAAAGGGATTAATAAAATCTGGTTTCCAGGGACTCTGGGATATGTGAATTTAAAGGTTTAACCATGCACAACAGCCAGAGAACTGGAAAATATTTTTCAGTGTTTTTTGGTAGCACAATTGTCAATGGTAACGGTGTTACGTCTTAAGGTGTAATTATTTTTTATTTCTTTTTATGTTATATTTGTGAAGTATTTGATATTGTTACTGATACGGTTTGCATTTTTGGAAGTGTTTTGGTGTTTTGTTTTCTCTCTCTCCTCCCTCTACTCAATGCTAAGCTTAATAAAGATCAGCTGGTCCCAATTGTCATCAACTACTGGCCTGCTCTGATTGGCTGTTGGAGGGAGAGCTTGTGGATAAAGCTGGAAACTTTGTGGAGAGGCCCCCTTTTTTCTTAGCCTTCACTGCCTCCTGAGACTGTTTTCTCCTGTCCCAGACATTAGCATGTGTGCTAGCGGTTGCCTGTTTGCCTTGATGTTAGTGTACAACTTGGACAAATTTCGTTACTTCGCTTTGCTTGGGTAAATTCATAACTTGAGACATAAGCTGAAACTTAATAATTGTAATTTCTGGAACAGTAGGGAGGTGGATGCCTTTTTTTATGTCCATGTTTTCTCCTGGTTTTGGTTAGAAAGGGAGTAAGGTAAGACTTTTGTTGTTTATTTTGAATTTTATTTTGTGATCTTAGAAAGTACTATTCCCCTAAGTTAGACCTTTTATGTTTGTTGTTTTGGCCTGGTCCCCTCCTGAAGCTTTATTTGCTCCCCACATGTACCTTTTTTGAATTTGTCCAAATAAACCACTTTTCTTGAGTGTTACCAAAAATCTGTGTGATTTTTGCAGAGTGCTGAGACAGGAGAGAAGAGCTCCTGTTTGGCTGTTAAGTTTTATACTTTTTTTTTTTTTTTTTTTTTGCACTATTTTTATATCAATTAGTCTATCGAATGATTTTTCGATTAATCTATACAATTACTTTCCCAAAAAAAAAAAAAAAAAAAAAAATTTACTTAAGAACACTGTATTTTTAATAAAATCAATTAATTGGAGATGCTTTTGATTATTAAAATTGAATGGAACCATTAAAATGGAATCCAGAAACGTAATGTAGAAGAATCTGATAAAAATAAAACTGTAAAACTCAATTAATTAGACAGGCTTTTTTTTCTTTACTAAAACAAAGTATAGAAAAATTCAAATAGAAAAAAATGAATTTGGAAATCAAATAGATTTCATAGGGCCCTATAATTAATTTTTGGTAAAAATAAAAGTAGATGTAAGTGAACAATAGCTTTTAAAATTACTTAAACTACATATATAATAACAATGAGGCAATAATAATTAGTTCAAGTAAAGTATCAAAAGCAAGAAATCATATGGCTTTATTTAAATACATAATGTATTATAAACAACTGAGCTAAATGTACATTACGCATTACAACAAGGCCTGCAGAGGGCACATACGGCCTGATGACTGTTATTACACATTGCTGTGTGATCTAATAATCCTTGTTTAATATTGACCAAACATAATTTAAGGTCTTACAGGTCTGGAATGACATGAGGGAGAGTAATTAAAGGAGAAGTCCACTTCTTCAATTTTTCTCCATATAATGGACTGATATGGTGCCCCGATATTGAACTTCTAAAATACAGTTTAAATGCAGCTTCAAACGATCCCAAATGCGGTTGTAAATGATCCCAGCCGAGGAAGAAGGGTCTTATCTAGCGAAACGACCGGTTATTTTCATTTAAAAAATACAATTTAAATACGTTTTAATCTCAAACGCTCGTCTTGTCTTGCTCTCCCTGAACTTTGCAAAGTGAACTTTGAGTCTTTGCAAAGTGAACATCCAAAGAAGATCAAACACCCTTAACAAAAAAGGTAAAACAGCAATATAGGATGATTTTGAAGTTGAGGGAGAAAATACGATCCAGGTTTTGTTTTTTGTTTTTTTTGTTTTTTTTTTTAAGTATATAAATTGTATATAAATTGTAAAGATAAATTGTATTTTTATATAAATTGTATTATTTTTATGAAAATAACCGAAAGTTTCTCTAGATAAGACTCTTCTTCCTCAGCTGGGATTGTTCACAACTGCAAAAAAAGCATAATTTGTTTACAACTGAAGAAAGAAAGACATGAACATCTTGGATGACAAGGGGGTGAACTATCCCTTTTACTACACAGATTTTTGATCAAAAAATGTGTAAAAATGAATCATGCTCTCCAGCATGAATTGAGAGCTATCCAAAAGCATCTTAAGCTTAAATGGAAGCATGAAAAAATGACTGTCTTTGTGCAAAAAAGTTCACATGATAAATGTCACAGCTTTGCTTAATTATTGACTTACAAAAAGTGCAGAATAACAAAAAACGATTCTTCATTTTAGACCATAAAGTTTCATAATCTAAATGTTTACAAATCCTCCAACATCCTGTTTATTTCTAGATTTAAATTAATTTTGAATCCCATATTTTCAGCATGCTCTCAGACTTTTGGCCCCCGCTTTGTATACGCTAGAACTAAGAGCAACTGCCGTTCTATCTATAATCTGCTCATAAAACCATCTGCTAATATACAGATGCATAGTGAGCAGATGCCAGTATAAATTCTTACATAATATGTTGCTTTTATGACTCACCCACGAGATGTCACTCTCAACAGCACTAAAAGATTTGATCACATTTCACAGCATGAGAAAAAGGTCACGATGTCAGCTTTATGAAGACTACCGCCCCCTCATGGCACAGAAAAATAATGCTTGTAATCAAGATCCTCAAATCCACTATTAAACCTCCTTGAGCAGCATTATAAATAAAACGGCCCAAAACAGCATTTGTATGTAAAATCTGCTGTATTCTTTCTTGAAAAACCCTGACGATAAAGTATTTCTTACATACAGGCAGAAAAATAAGAGCACAGAAGGAGAGGCGGAAATAGCAGAAGCAACTATGAGAGATATGAGGGAAAGAGAGAGAGAATAAAATACACTTTGAATGTAGACTTTATATAATCCCAATCACTAAGGATTAGCTTCATCTTACATAAGCCCACGGCTCGGCTCTCTCCTCCCTCCCATCCGGATGCTGCATCTGTCAAATTACTCATTTCAGCCACTGCCAGGTTTCCACTAACAACAAATCCACTAGCATCTCCTCTCCAAATGACCGGCGCTCATGATTTCAACTTGAACAAATTAAACATTTAATCTCAGAAAAGGTAACTGTCAGACTCCGTTTGAAGTCCTGACGCTTGCTAGGTAGTTTGTTTTAACAACACGGATGTTTACTGACGCATATTATTATATTATTAATAGCACCCACACTGTGACACTTTAGAGCGATACACCAGGTAAATAATGCCGTTTCCCCCACTGAAGGGAAGTGGCGTGACCGAGAGCTAATGCATCTGAGTCACCAAATCACGCACACATTTACAGCCAACCATTACGTTACAATTCCAGCGGACACATAACAGTGACAGACATGATGATGAAGCATCTTTGAGCTCTTCTGCTCAATCGCACTTGGAAGATGTTTATTTTACAAACTATTCGTTGAAGGTGGAAGCATATGTGTTTATAACTGCAGCGAGAGACAGAGTTCCTAGATTCGGTTCTAACGCTGCTGTGTTTAACAGGATGGAGGATGAGTTTAATGGAAAAATTTAATGGCTTTATTGACGTCATCTCCGCTTTAAAATTCCACATCGGTCTTACTCTGGATGCAGATTTCCCCGGGCCGCAGTCGTGTCTGCCTGCTTCTTGCGGCGCCGCTCGCTCGCTCTCACGATCTCGAATTCATCAAAGATTGCTCATCAGCACAAACCCCTCTGCCTTTAATCTAATCCACAACACTGCTGCATTCACATAGGGGAAAAGCATTTTCTTTCAGATATTATCTCATGATGCGCTCTCACTATTTGTTTATTAACCAAGATGAATAAAAAGCCTGACAATGCTGAAGACACCTGATGAAATGAGAGATTCGCACACACAACGCCTACTTTGAACTGATGCGCTGGTCGGGACAACTGGTTTGCCCTGTTTGGATGTGGCCAGTGTCACGCCTAAAATTTTCCTTGTGTTATGTACAAATACATACCACGCTCATGTACAAATACGTACCATGCTTTATTTTCACTTGCTTTTGGCAAGTGCAAAACAGGAGCACATTGAAAGAATAAGAGAGAGAAATGAAAGAGAAGTGAAAAATGTAATGTATTCCTGTGATCAAAGCTAAATTTTCAACATCATTACTCCAGTCTTCAGTCTCACATGATCATTCAGAAATCATTCTAATATGCTGATTTGCTGTTCAAGAAATATTTATTATTATTATTATTATTATTATTATTATTATCAATATTTAAAACAGTTGAGTATTTTTTTATTAGGATTCTTTGATGAATAGAAAGATCCAAATATCAGCATTTATCTGAAATAAAAAGCTTTGTAACATTATACACTATACCATTCAAAAGCTTGAAGTCAAATTTTTTATAGAAATGAATGGTTTTAATTAGCAAGGATGTTTTAAATTGATAAAAAGTGATGATAAAGACATTTATAATGTTACAAAAGATTTCTATTTCAGTTCATCAAAGAAACCTGAAAAAATTCTACTCGGCTGTTTTCAACATAATAATGATGTTTTTTTAAGTAGCAAATAAGCATATTAGAATGATTTCTGAAGCATCATGTGACATTAGGGCTGCGCGATTATGAAAAAATCATAATTGTTGATTATTCCCTTTTGAAATTGTAATTGAGATTATCAATTACAATTATCACAATTTTCATTGAATGATGTTTTGAATAGCTTTATACCATTGTTTGAAGCAACTGCATGCCACATTTTTATATATAGTTTCTTCTTTACATATAAAAAAGTAAAAAATTAAAACAATGAGGGAAAAAAACCTTCATGATAACCTGTAGGAAAAATACAAACACTCTTTCTCTCTCTCACACATACCTTAAGAAAACAGAATAATGTAAGTGTTTTTTTTTTTTGTAATTAATAAAGACTTTTTAATAGTCTTAATAATGGAATCAATAGTAGAATTAATAATTTTGGCATCTGTAATTGTAATCACGATTAGAAATTCGATTAATTGTGCAGGCCTATGTGACACTGAAGACTGGAGTAACTAAAATTTCAGCCTTGAAATCACAGGAATAAATTACATTTTAAAATATATTCAAATAGAAAATTTAAATGTAAAAATATTTAAAAAATTTACTGTTTTTGCTGTACTTTGGATCAAATAAATGCAGGCTTGGTGAGCTTGGCGACTTCTTTAAAAAACATTACAATTCTTACTGTTCAAAAACTTTCGACTGGTAGTGTATATTTAAAAAATA
Source organism: Labeo rohita (assembly GCF_022985175.1). Classification (NCBI taxonomy): domain Eukaryota; kingdom Metazoa; phylum Chordata; class Actinopteri; order Cypriniformes; family Cyprinidae; genus Labeo; species Labeo rohita. The sequence continues at coordinate 32,569,564 of NC_066875.1, read as the reverse complement.
TATATTTAAATAGAAAATAGTCATTTTAATTTGTAATAATATTTCACATATTACTGTTTTACTGTGTTTTTGATCAAACAAGAATTTAGGTAAGACTTGGTTGAACATAAGCCACTTCTTTTTAAAAAATAAATAAATAAATAAAAAAACATTAAAATAAACTGACACAGACTCAAAATATTTAAACAGTATTTTAACTTTTCTAGAAGTGGTTTTGTATGTTGATTTCAAATATCTAGTTGACTTATTAAAATATGATTTTTTTGAGAAAAACAATTTATTCTAGCTCTTATATAGAATTTATAAAATATCACTGGGATACAATGAAAGAAATGTACACTATATTATGATGACTTTAACTAAAAAGTTAAATTGTGCTCTTAAGCCAAGTTTATTTTTCGTAACTGTCTTGTCCAGGCTGAAACTTTTTTACAAACACCTGTTAAAAATTAAAAAATGAGTAGAATTCATTCTTTCATTATCTAAATTTTGCAGTATAATATTCTATTTATGTACAGATTCCCACACTGTGATCATTTACCCCATCTAGCGTGACAACTCGCCCTATAGGACGTACTCAGTAACTGTATCTTTCTGGGCAATGACAAAACAAGAACATGAGAACAGAACATACTGAACATTTATCAAAAGCTGAACTGGTACTTCTCTATGGTCACTGTGGTTACAGTATAACTTCAGCAAGAAGGTCTGTGGTAACAGCCCAGAGGATGGTGTAAATAACTTCAGTTCTGTTACTGTATAAAACGCTGTAAGATTTACATTACTGGTTCACTAAATATTCCTGCTTGGCACTGGCCATTAAGTTTATCAAGATAAGATGCCCTATTTTAAAAGGTCTAATTACAAAGTCCATTGACAACTGATAACAGCAAATTACAACACTGATCACACAACAAAAAAAAAAATGAAATAACAGATGTTCTCTCACTGTACTCTATACCTCAGCTACAGCGCATCACACACTAGCTCATTTGCAGATGTGCTGTGTCAGGGCAGCTGAACCACCTGCCTTAACCAGTGGGAAAACTGTCACTGAAGACAAATAGCCTGGCCTCAATACTGTAGCTTAATGAATGAGATGTTTACTCGTACACGGCAGAGGCCAAACATAATGGCCAAGCGGCCTATTCAGTATGCTGAGAAAAAAAAAGACACGTTCACTTGAATAAGACTTGAATGTGTAATTAATAGCGATTATCACCGCTAACTGATTTTGTGTGTAAGTGTGTGTGTACTTATCCCTGACAGAATTTATGCTTGCTAAACTATTAATTAATAATATTTAGCAATTTTTTTAAATGAACTGTAAAACTACATTTCATATACTAAAACCTTTAGAGCATGTGAAATAGAATACGCTATAATGAAAAGCTATCAATAGACCAATTTGGAGTAGACGTATTACTCTACTTTTAAAGCATAAACTGGATTTAAACAATAGGTCTACATAATATTGACATGCTGTTCATAGGGGACACATTGTATTAGCCCTGCAGAAACAGCATGAACTATTACTTAAACCTATTACTATTAACATTTTTACATAACATTATTTACTTTATGTCACAATTCTGACTTTTTCTTTCTCGCAAATGCAAGTTTATATCTCGTAATTCGGACTTTATAACTCGATTTAACTCAAAAATAGTGAATTTGTCAGTTCTGAGGGAAAAAAGCCAGAAGTGTGGGGTAAACTCTCTTTTCCAATGGGAAAAGAGAGAATGACGAGTTGCTGTTTTCCTTATTAGAACTGTGAGATATAATCTCAGTATTACGAGAATAAAGTCAGAATTTTGAAATATGAAATCAAATGTACCTTTTTATTCTTTTATTCTGTGGCTCCATAGACTGCTACTTGAACGCCCACAGAAACGTCATCCCCATTTCCGATCTGTAAGACTATCCCGCTATTTAACGTAAGTTTCGTTGAATAACAGTGCTTATCGCTGGGTGACAAGCTCTTGTAATATGCGGAGAACATTTTGAGAATGACATCTAATCAATATAATCTATAATCTTTTTAAATCAAACTATTTTGTACCGTATCTGTGTAATTCTCTAGTGGTAAAGGTTATCTCTCCCAGGTTTTCTGCAACCATGATGCGTACGCATCCCAAACAAATAACTGGTCTATAGATAACAATGCTTTAATACTAGTATAGTATACTAGTAGATCAAAAACCTCTCAGTTTTTTAGGATTCTGGCAGTTTCATGGTTTAATCACCGTTTTTCCCTTACTGTGCCTTTATATGAATCAGACTGAATGAGTTGCAGAACCACTGCTTTTTAATCACAATACGAACAAACAAGCTACATATCTAAACTTTACGCAGTTCCCCTCAGCGATACATTCATATAAACCCCCAATTCAATATTAAGGATTTTCTTCCAATATTTTGTGTATTGTGAACAGTGAACTTGCTCTGCCTGCTACACTATTTTCTCCTCTTTGTGGTTGTCTTCAGCCTCTCTGGCCAGTTAAAGAATTAGATTTGTTTTCTTAATAGTTCTCTAAAGCCCTGTGTACACTAGTGCATTTTTGTTATAAAACAATCCTCATCTACACTGGCGTTTTCACCGTGTTTCAGAAACGATCAGTCTACATTACACAACTGAAAATGCATGTCACATGACCATTCAAAATAAGCATGATGTTATTGTTTACACGGTCGTCAAGGATAAGCAGAGCAAATGTGTGGGCAGCCACACCACCATTACATTTAGATCTGTGTATATTGCATCAGATTTCCGTTTGTGTGTTTTTCTAAGCGCTGAGAATTACAACCAATCACATGTTTCTGCTGAGCTTTGAAACACAATGGCCAATCAGAGGCATTTAGGTTAGTTAGCGCTGAAGGTGTTTAGATTAGGCTGTGTTTAGTGTTTAGATGTTTAGGTGTTTAGATTAGATTAAATATTAGCATATTTTTTGCTACGGTTATGCCTGTCATTTACACCACTCGGGTATTTTCAAAAATGCTGCAGACCCCTTTTTAGTTTGAAAACTCCGGGTTGCGTTTTACTGTAAACAGACCAAAACTGAGACTTTTGAAAACGATGGCATGGCTGCCCGCACATTCGCTCTGCGTATCCTTGATGACCGTGTAAACGATAACATCATGCTCATTATAAAAATTTGTATACTTTTAAGCACAAAAGCTTTTGTGCTTAAAAAGTATAAAAAAATGTATTTTCCGAAAAAAAGTGACCAATCGATAAGACCCTTCTTCCTCAGCTGGGATCATTTAGAGCCCTTTGAAGCTGCATTTAAACTACATTTTGGAAGTTTAAAATCAAGGCACCAATGAAGTCCATTATATGGAGAAAAATCCTGAAACGTTTTCCTCAAAAAACATAATTTCCTCACGACTTCACTAATGAACATCTTGGATGACAAGGGGGTGAGTAAATTATTTGTGAATTGCTGTCTTGGAAGTGGACTTCTCCTTTTAAAAAATAAAGTGTCACTATATTTCATAGAACAATGACTTCTCTGGTGAAAATTTACATCCATCAAAATGATGGATAGTCTGATTTTATAATTGAAATTGTGAAATGGCCTGGATTTGGCCTATGGGTACCACTCGAAAAGACTTGCTATATACTGAGCATTATCATGAACTCAAGTGCTAAGCTAGTATTGTATTCTAAACACAGACTGAAAGTCTTTTTGCAGATGTCTTTAGATGCACTGCATTGTTCCTTTAGCTCAAACAGTAGAGTTTGCCGTTAGCAACACCAAGGTCATCGGTTCAGTTCCCAGGGATAAACTGTATGTAATGTCTGTCACTTTGGACAAAAGTGTCTGTAATACCCATTTAGTGCTGCCCTTGTGCAGGTATCACAGGTCACATTAAGGTAAACCGGATGCATCCTGAATGTTTAATTCACTTCTCTGTCTTGAATTAAGAATGCACTGTTTGAGATTACAGTTTGTCTGCCAGCTGCTCTGACATCATTCAACAAAAGTGTAACTTTCTGCCAATGCCACAAATCAAGCATCCATCCAGGAATGTGTGTGTGTGTATATTCCCCCAGCTGCACAAGAGAAAGGAAGATGTTTTGTCCAGCCTGTCTGACATGACACTCTGACAAATGATACAGAGATTATCACACTGTTTAGACTGGAACGCAGCTCACTGGAAAATAGGATTCAATACAAAACATCTTCTCTTGGAAGGTCAGTGTGCGTACTGACAATTTATCAAATGAAAGAGAGATTAGATGCTTCAATTAAAACTCAAGCACTAAAGCTTCTGTCACAATAATGTTTCGAACATCATCAGCGATGATGAAATAGTCACTTAAAAAACATCCCCGCAGAGAAAAGCACTTGCAAAAACAGCAGGAATGTGAAAAACAGCATATTTTCAAAGCTGACTGGCCAGTTGACTGAACAACTAGTAGAATAATCTGTCTTGAGGTACACTACTAGTCAAAAGTTTTTGAACAGTAAGATTTTAATGTTTTTTAAGGAAGTCTCTTCTGCTCACCAGGCCTGCATTGATTTCATCCAAAGTACAGCAAAAACAGTACAATTTTGAAATATTTTTACTAGTTAAAATAACTGTTTTTTTATTTGAACATATTTTAGAATGTAATTTATTCCTGTGATTTCAAAGCTGAATTTTTAGCATCATTACTTCAGTCACATGATCCTTCAAGAAATCATTCTAATATTCTGATTTGCTGCTCAAAAAACATTTATTATTATGGTGAAAACAGCTGAGTATAATTTTTTCAGGTTACTTTGATGAATAGAAAATTCAGAAGAACAGTATTTATCTGAAATAGAAATCATTTGTAACATTATAAATGTCTTCATCATCACGTTTGATCAAATTAAAGCATCCTTGTTTAATAAAAGTATTAACTTCTATTATTTATTTTCCAAAAAAAGGTATGGTATAGTGTATAATGTTACAAAAGCTTTTTATTTTAGATAAATGCTGATCTTTGGATCTTTCTATTCATCAAAGAATCCTGAAAAAAAAAATCTACTCAACTGTTTTAAAGATTGATAATAATAATTATAAAAAATGTTTCTTGAACAGAAAAATCAGCATATTAGAATGATTTTTTAAGGATCATGAAGACTGGCGTAATGATGCTGAAAATTTAGATTTGATCACAGGAATAAATAAAAATTTTTTTAAATACATTCAAATAGAAAGCAGTTATTTTAAATAGTAAAAACATTTCATAATATTTCTGCTTTTGCTGTGTTTCAATACAATCAAATAAATACAAATGTATGGTAGTATAATCAGGAAAAACTACAATATGTGCAAAACAACATATTTTTTGAATAGTCTGTGAGTTGACTGACCAACTATTTCACTGGTAAGTCTTAAGAAAGCCCCCAGAAAGCAGCCATATTTGCAACGCCTCTGAGCAGCTATTTCAGGCATCCCAGACCACCTCCTATCTACTTGAATGGGGAAATACTGAAATTGCTGAAACTTCTTGGCAAACCCACATTGAAATAACTTATTTCAAATCACAAGCCACAATCTGACACAAACTTTTCCATAAATGTTTTTTCTATGCGCAAACAGCATTAAAAATTTTATATTTCAAGTTGGTCCAGCCAATGAGCATGTACAGTCTGAAGTGCGCATCTCTGGCTGTTTCTATGGGAACTGAGTTTCTATCAGCAGCTGCAGTAATGCAATGACTTTACCAACTGGTGATTGTCTCTTTTATTTAGTTAGAAGACAGTACCTATTCTGCTATATTGCACATTGAACTTTCTCCAATTCATAGTAATGAGTAAACCATCGGAAAAGACTATGCCAAAACTACGTCAAGACATTTTATTATTATAGGGCCTTATAAAACAGAGGTTGTTTCAAAGCAGCTTCACAGCAGTAAACAGGAAAGTAACAGAATCAATGATGCAAACTTCAAAAACGAGGCAAATCCAAAATTATGCGATAAAGCAGCTGTAGCAAGACAATGGTGTCTTTATTCAGCTCCAGTTCACTTCAGTTCAATAACTGTGTAATGTTCATTCACTATAAATAGTACTTGTGAGGAACCTTTTTGATAAAAACTGATCAATTGATACTGTATGAAAAATAATTTAACATATTTAATAATAACATATTTTTTACATATATAATTATATATAATTACATATATAATATATAATTTATGTTGACATTATTGTACTAAAGAAAATTACTAAAATATTATGTATTTTTTTTACTTTTAAATGTTCAGTATTTATTATATATTAACATATTTTTATATACACACTATTAGTGGTAGATGTATTCTGTTAAAAATTAGAGCTGTCAGTAGAAAAAATTTTTTCAATTAATTTCATGGTTTTTAACGACTATTTTTATATCGATTAATCTATCTACTATCAGTTAGACAGGCTTTTTTAATAACAATCATTTAAAATGGAAAAAAACTGAATTTGGAAATAAAACGTATTTCATAGGGCCCTATAATTAAAATATTTTTTGTGGCAATAAAAATAGATGTAAGTAAACAGTGGCCTTTAAAATTACTTAAAAATCCACATATAACAAAATATCAAAAGCAAGAAATCATATGGTTTTCTTGAACAAAACTGTTAAAATACATAATATATTATAAAAAAATAAGCTAATGTAAATTACGCATTACAACAAAGCCCTGCAGAGGGCGCCAACGGCCTGACGATTGTTTTTACACTTTACTGCACGATCTAATCCTTGTTTAACATTTGACTCAACATCATTTAATTCAAATTTCCACTTAATCTTTAATATGTAGCCATTTCTTTACGACAGAAATGCTATAGCCACTGCAATTTAATGAAAATGTGGACATCAAAACGTGTAAACTCAGAGTGACGGTTTGAGCATTTAGCATATTGAGATAATGATGTATTCTCCTGAGTTTGCGTAGATTTATAAATGATTTACCTTACAAATCTGTTGAAATGGCACCAGTTGGAGTGGAGTAGCAATTACTGAATGGAGCCTCGGACACGCACGTACGTAACCTACACGAATGTATATAATTAAAGCACATAAATAAAACCTGTATAGCATATATTTATTTAACCGAATCATAGCGTTTGTGAATTCACAATTATGCTTTATTATGATTTTTAAATGTTTAATATATCATGCAGACTTGGAAAACAGTCTAATAATGAGTTTAATGGATTCTTGTCGGTATTTTACCGGTTATTCGACGCAGGCAAAATTAAATGTAGGATTTTTAAAAATCGAATAGTCGACTAGAATCGATGAATCGCGACAGCCCTACAGGATTCCAGTTTGAAAACCCTTGAGCTAGTCAGCCTCACTAACCTCTTAGCTCCACTCCTATGGAGCACAAACTTCAACTTTTTGACCTACCAGTCAAATAACCCTATTACACAATATACCAGAATGATTCATGAGAAACCTGCAAGGTGGAGCTGCTCTAAATGTAAACAATCTAGTAGCTTTCTGGTACACGCTGCAGGGGAAACATGAAGCCATGTGGCGGGACCAGAACCACGGTTACAGCCCAGCGGGGAGTACACGGAGTACAGTGCAGAGTATTCAGATAAATTCAGCCAGAACGTTCTCTCTCCTTTCTTCTGGAATCTCACTGAGCAAGGTAAAAACAGCAACAACAACAACAAAAAAAAACAATCCTGTGAATGTCATTTTAACTGCATGTTCCTCTCTGACTTAGTATAAGTGGTTTACAAGGCGAGTCATTTTCAGCTCAGGTATGGAGACACGTCACTGTGCCGTAAACGAGAGAAGACAGCAAATCTTTAATTCCGTATTAGGAATTTCAAACAAAATACAAAACCTCGGAAAGAAATGGAGGCGTTACATGACAAATGGGCGATTTCCTGAACCCACCGACTTTGGTAAATGAGTGTAAAGTGAGATTCCAAACATCAGAGTGTATCATGTAATCAAATATTCTACCAGATGGACAACATATTTTTTTCTCTACCTAAAAGCAGCAGTTAATGATTCGTATCTGCTCGAAAGCTTGCCTTCATATCAACAGCTCCTGTTGTTGTTCTGTACTTTTGAACTGTCTAAATCCTCAGCAATTCTCATGTTACCGTAAGGCCTGGTAGCAAAAGTCAATTAGCCCAGAGTGAGTGAAGATCCTACATGACCCTCTGTTTAATGCAAACACCTCCCATCTCAGCAAATGTCACGCTATGGCCAACTGCTTTGGAGGGTGTGTAAAGTACTTCGCCTGGCAGCATTAGATGGGGCGCACCTGCAGCCAATTATGCCTGTCACCACTGCAATAACACTCCATCGAAAGTACAAAAAAACAGGCTAGGGTGTTTGCTCTCTTTCTGTGAGTATGTTTTCTAGTGTATGTTCATTTTTCTGTGTGTCTCCACAAATGCAGTCAAGATTTCGTTAAAACCGGTTCTAAAACACTGGTTGCAACAACTCTGGAAACTTTGCTAATATCCCCTCACTTGTGTTGAAGGCACCTTACATGTTCATTCCACTGGAAACACACTGTATTTTCCTAATTCACTCCTTTTCAAGCATTTTTATAACAGTCACCTGATGCCAGTTTTTTAATGGAAAAGTTTCCATAATCAATACCTATTGAGAAAATTGGCTTATTCTGTCAGTAATTACTCACCATCATGCTGTTCCAAACCCGTAAGACCGTCGTTCATTTTTTTACAAATTAAAATATTTTTGATGAAATCGGAGAGCTTTCTGACCCTTCATAGACAACGCAACTGATGACTTTAAAAATAACACCATTATTCAACATTTTCTTCTCTTCCTTGTACGTCTTTGACACAATTTTCAATTGTATTACATGTCTTTTGTTTATTTTCATATTCTTCTTGCATCACTGAGACAATACCATTAGTCAACTATACTGCAGAAATTATTGAATGGAAATCTTACAAATTAACTGCTTTACTACAATTTACTGCTGAAGCCGCTGCCATTTTGAGTGTTTCCACATGATGTTGAAGCAGTCAAATGGTACAGAGCTTTCAAAAACTGTAATAACAAACGAGTGTGTGAAATCTCATAATTATGGTAATTCCATAATGGTGTGAACATCTTAATATTACTCAGAATGACCACTTGTATTCAAGTGGACATGGTTATTAGACGTCATATTGTTCTCCATTTTGTCTGCTTGGACATATCTTACATGGCTCTTTCCTCATTTATCTTTTGCATTTGAGCTCTGAGTCTGGCACAATCTTGCGGCCCACTGCACAATAGCCTAAAGTTGACGTAAGATGCTCGGCGAAGGCCTTGCACATTTTTGGCTGAGTGCTAGTGTGTAGCCACTTGTCCACCCTGAGGCCCACCACCTCCACTGGGGTGAAGAATTCGCGGAAACACAGGAGTTATGTAACTAACATCAGCTTGGGAAGGTAGTCCCAGCGCTTGTGTAAAATATGGAGCTTTTAGAGAGACTGCTGAGAGGAAGAGCCTCAGCTGCTGAGGCTGAAGAAGACTCCTTAAAGGGACAGTTCACCCAAAAATGACAGCAGAAATACAAAACAAAGATGAAAAGTAAGTCACAGGTTTGGAATGACATAACGACATGAGGACAGAATTTCCATTGTTTAGGACTGCGCTGTAAAAAACAATTTGTTGAGTCAACTTACAATAATTTGTAACCTGGCTGCCTTAAAATTTTAAGTTCAGTCAACTCAAAAAAAAGTTTATTCAACTTGAAATGTTAAATTATACTTAGTGACAACTTAGATATTTGAATTGAATCAACTTACAATTTGAAGGCAGCTGGGTTACTTACCCATCTGTTAAGTTTAGCAGACACAAATATCTAAGTTGTTACTTAGTACAACTTAACGTTTCAAGTTGAATAAAAAAAGGAAAAAATGCAGGGTGGGGACTGGGTTTGTTTGCTGATTATATGGAGGTAGATATGAATGCGAACTTGACAAAATGTACATATGAAACATTCATAGATGAATCATTCACAACAAGTTCCACAAAATGAATTTAGAACATATACAGTCAAACCAAAAATGGGTCAAACCAGTGGGTGCAGGACACTATAGCTCATTTATGTAAGCGAGGATAGCAAAATAAAGTTATACCCCAAAAAAATCTTCATATATTGGACTACCAGTAAAATTGATAAAAGTTGGGACCAATTTGATTTGACACTTTGACCTAACCATGTTTTGTTACATACGTTCCTGTCAAAGTTATCTGACGTTATCAAGATGGATTTGTTCTGTCACAGTTTAACTCGAGTCATATTTTATTACCATTTTCTAAACTACAGCGAATAAACTGTGATAATGTGAGAAAAGGTTTCTGAATAAATTATGGTTGTACAATTGAAACATTCATGGATGAATCATTCACAAGTTCAACAAAATGAATTCAGAACATATACAGGATATATTTTAACTCCATGCTGACTTTATTGGTCTTCATAATGTTTTATACTAACATCTTACATAAAAATCAGACATGTTTAACTCGCATGGATCAGTGCCAGTGAACTATTTACTATCGAGATAGGGCCATAGGGATGAGTAAACTGTTTGACCATCAGTTCATGCTGATTTTCTAAATTAATGAATCCTAAATCATTCATATCTGCTATGATGTAAACGTCAGCCAGTGTAAAGAGATGTCTGGACGTTTTCCTTGTGCGCACCGTGAAATTACTCTTTAATCTTGTCCGAATAATTTGGCCAAACCTCGTGGAAAGTAATCTTAAGCAAACAGGAGAATTTGAGAATATAGGTTAGCGGGTTAGGAGTGTCAGACCCTTTTCCCGAGCCCAACTGAAACTCCTTTCGCGGCCGGATCCATAAACGTACCTGCCTCCGTCCTCTGGTTACGTAACAGGGCAACCAGACAGTGTGTCCGCGAAAAGAGAAGACGGTACAACCGTGTCAACACACAGGGAAAATAACGCCCTACATTAAAAACCGCAGTAGTCATGACATGAAACCCCATTTGTTTACACGAGGAGTAAAGACGTGAAAATATCCCTTCATATCCTCTCCTTCTGTGTGTGACTTAACCTGTTACATAACAGCGCTCCACACACACACGCAAGCACAGCGCAACGCCTGCCAGACAAACGGGCGGCGTCTCAATACCAAATAAGCTGCCTATTTAGACAACATTTGAAGACTACATAATCGCATACCGTGCCCAAAAATGCTGCATAGGTGGCAGCTCAACTAGGTTTTGAGGCACAGCCTCAGACATGACTGCCAAAGCCAAGCGGACCTGAAATCTGCTCTGACTAAACTGTGTCAACTGTGATAGTCTACCGAATGACACATTAACCGACATTTCTTTGACTTATATCCCCAAATCAGAGATACAAAAGGGGTGCTGCTGTCCCATGTAAAACAGAAGGCTTTGTGCTCATTTACACACTATGAAATCACCACTTTGCTATGCAAATGCTGTCTCGTCTGTGCCTAGTGCCCTAACATACGTTGCATTTAAGTGTGTATTATTAGTAATACTAAAACACGGACACGTTGGTCACAGCTTTGCCTATCGACGTACAAACACAATAAGAACAGGAGCAACGTTAGATAAAACTGTGACAGTCGTGAAAAACGACACTTCTTCATTAACTACTAAACAGCATGCGAGTAATCGATTAGAAATGACAGGTAGCCAGCGGCCAGGAATGTTTGAGCTCGCCTACAAACAAAATTAGTTAATTTGCACTAAACGTGCATTTGCTACCACAAGGCCTCCGTGTATATCAAATAACATGCTGTTTAATCTGTTTAATCCATTGTGATTAATATGAAACGGGTCACATGCAAGGACTGAAGTTCAAGATTAGGCTCAAATTTGATCTCCGTGAACTTGATTAAGCTGGAGAATAATTCGCAAGCAAGTTTTGGTTCTGTTCTTCAAGCCTTACCCTTGTTGGTACTTGAGCAACTCTGCCGCCGAACTGGTGCTGGTTTGTCGGTTTCAGCCTTGCTGTCCAGTTTCACCGGGCTGTCCTCCACCGAAGCGTCCGCTTCAGAAACGCTCTTGCGCGGCGCCGTGACGGGCTCTGGCGGAGACTCCATGTTCATCTGCGGCTTTCAGTTATTATTACAATGGGATCGCTTTGGAGAACAGCTCCGATTCGTTTTACATCGTCTTTTGGTGCGGATTGCACTTGAGCGTGTGACAGATCTGTTAAGTGTTCATGAGAGCGGGTGTGGCCCTTCTGTCCACAGACAGCGCTGTTGAGCGCTAGACACGGTCACACTAAACATACACTGACATGCTCGAAACATTCCAGTAAAGCCATATGTGGCACATTTCTCACATTTGTTAACATGGGTGTTTACTGTGATTGCTTACATCATAATTTAGTTTCTTGCAGCTGATTCAGCGTACAAAAATGTAAACGTAGGCCAATTCTTAATTAGAACTTAGATGCAAATTGCATCTAAAATAACCCACAATAAAAATAATTTTGTACCTCTCTTGGCAGTAAATGTAAAATTGCTAATTGCGATTCATTATAATAAATAAATACATCCTACCGTCTTTAAAATCCATAAAACATGTTTTATTTGTTAACGTTTGTTGCAAATAAACTTAGTTAGGAGACTTAGATTCGCTCCTATCGATTCAGTTAGATTCGGAAACGAATTGACACATGAAATTGAACATGTATAGATCAAACATCAATTTTGTAAAACCAGTTCAACCGGTTCACTAAAAGATCCGACTCAGCAGAACTATTTGTTCATTCGTGCACTTTAATAATTGGCGGGTACTGCTCACATGGACACGTTGTTATATTTGAGCTGTATAGCTTATTTTTGAGAATATTAATTTAACAATTCTTAACAATAATATGAGTTGTCGAGTCCTTTGTCCCAAGATGCAGTACGTTATTAATAAATATCGTGCATTTTCGCAGTAACTGAAATATTGTCTCGTCTAGACTCTTTCCCTTTCTTCGTATGTGGCACATTTCTCACATTTATTAACATCTAGACTCTTCCCCTCTCTCTCTCTCTCAGAGTCCCACACCCGCGCACACACACACACACACACACCCGCAGCATGCTTGACATGTGATGAGCGAACATGCTGCTGACGTACTTCCGCTAAACGGCGTTCCAGAACTTGCAAGAGTCGAGGAGCAGTGTGTGGCCTTTAAAAGTTGTCGTGTGTAAAGAAGTGTATATTATAGCTAGTATCACCATATAAGAAAGACAGAAAAACAGCAGATTTATGACGAGCCCAAAACATTTATTTGGTATCGGGCTGCTGACCTTTTTTTTTTTTTTAAGTTTTAAGAGTGTTTTACTATTGAGAATTGCAACCTTTATAGACGCCATTTTTCTACCAGCATAAAGGATAGATTTGCTAGATTACACTTTGTAATTATGAAAATGATCATTACTGCATTATATAATGGGTAATATTTAGTTAAAAGAACAGTTGGATAAAAATGTCTTGAAAATATACGTAATGTTTTGTTTTCAGTGGACCCTATGTTCTGTTAAGGTCTATTTAATTGATAAAACAAAAGACTAGTTATTCGTACAAAAGAAATTCACTTCTCTCCTCGTTGTTTTTTTTATTTCTATTTTTTTTTTAGCTAATTTGATTCTCTTAAAGTTTGATCAAGGTCCAATTAAAGTGCAGAACTATAGTTTTAATTACAGTGCATTAACCCACGATAGTTTTCACAATAGAGTTCAGTCATGAGACTGATGTTAGATTAGATACTGCCGGTTTACTGTACTGCATTGACGTATGAGGTTGTGATCTGAGTTCCAGAACACTGAATGTTTCTGAAAACAGCTTTTATCTAGAGAGGCAGATGAGATCAGGAAATGCTTATGCCGTTATGGCTGACATTCCTAGTGTTTGCATTGGATTAGTGGAGATTATTTATGACATTTGGTGTCTTTAGCTGTTACAGCTGTCTACACACAATGGCACTGACCTGTGGGTGTATATCTGGTCAACTGATGCATAGGAAATAAGAGGACATGGAAAGACCCACAGCAAAGGGCTTGGGATAGCCAACCTCTCCTTTCCTGCCCACACCAGGCCAATAGGGGCCATTTGCACCCACATACAGGAAGCCCAGTTACTTAGCAACATGGAGAGGATCCAATGCCAGGTGCTTTGACATTACATTCACTGTACATCGTTGTGGGAAAACTGTGGAATACAGCACACTCTTTCCTTGACATATAGGCATGCGCTGTTTAATCACATCTTGGTTACTTCCAAAACAAGCAGGTAACCATGAGAGGTAAAGCTAAGCTCACATCATAGTCTCCACCTTAAATAGCAGGTGTGGTCTGCCATTTTAACAAACTGTGGAACAGCTGTGACACAGACTCCACTTTGTGACAACACAGTCACAGTACACTTCCTTAAGTGCAGCGGAAGGCACAAAAGAGCATATGTGCATCTGTAAAACAATACAAATGAGAACAAAACACTGTAATGTTAAAATATTCAAGACGCTGAGAGTAGTTTTGTCTATCATACGTGTCAGTGTTGAACAAAACATGGAAGGATGATCTAGAAGAGAAAACGGTGATTTTTGTCTTCGTTTTTGTAAGTAAGGTAAGTGAGCTTAACTGGACAAGCCTCACATTGCAGTTGTATATTGAAGTGATGTATTTGTGCAAAATAATCTAACAAAATAATTAATCTCTTTTCCAAATTTGTTTTCTCCCATCATCACGACATTAAGCAAAACATGACAACAAAAGGCAAAGTGCTTAAACATCCAAAAAAACCTCAAAATATTCAGAGATACATGCAAAACCCCAGTGAGTTTAACTAATACATTTGCTAAAATACATTTCTATACATGACACTTTGAATGCTAGGCAGTATATTAAACTAAGGAGGAGATGTGGGAACACATTTACATGGTTCGACTGACTAATTTAAACGTTGCCCATTTTGATGAAGCGCTGTGATTTCTGCCGTGCCATCTGATATTGCTTGCGTGCAAACTGGGCACTGTCGATTCTTTCTCGCAGTCTCTGTGAAGTGTGAAGCAAAAGAGGTCAACGAGGTCACAGTTTCATGAAAAGCAGTGTACTATGTACTTTTACTCAGTGTAAAGGCATGTGAGCATGACAAAGATAAAACTAGAGCAACCTGTGTAACTAGCTTAATCACAACTTGGCATCTGTGAAATCGCAAGCTAAATGTAAAATGCCCAGTCATATTCAACAATGGGCACTGACATTTTGCTTGCCAGCTGTGCTTTAATTGAGCTACGTTCATTAAAGGAATAGTTCGCCCATAAATAAAAAAATATCTAAAAAAAAAAAAAACCTCAGGCCGCCCGAGATCTAGAGGAGTGTTTCTTCATCAAAACAGATTTGAAAAAATGTACCATTACATCATTTTTTCAGCAATGCTGTAAATGGGTGCTGTCAGAATGAGAGTTCAAAAAGGTTATAAAAACATCACAATAATCCACAAGCTTTTTGACCTTTCATTCTGATGGCTACATTGGTAAGCAAGTGACACACTACTACATTTCTCCAAATCTATATTTTAGATTGCCTGAGGCTTGCTTTCTGCTAACTATTCCTTTAAAACATCAATTTTAAAGCAACAGTTTTAATCTACAATCCACAAAAACAACAAAACACATGTCTGTGAGGTTTACCTCAGCCATGCCAGCATGTCTCATGTTTATCACTTTCACCTGCGTCTGTCCATCCTTCCTAATGAGGTTTAATTTGTTCTGTTCCTGCACCAACATCCAGATTGTTGTAAAGCAATGTTAATTAGTTGATCATGATTTTATCCATATGCTTTGAATTATACACTTATCACTGTGCTGTTAGGAAGCCATTTATGTACCCGGTAATATATCTTCAAATCTCCTCCCTCTGTGCTTGGGGGCCTTTGAAAATTCTCAAATTGACATTCCCATTCTTTATTGAAATGTCCAATCACATCGATCTCCTTCACACACATCACCCTCCTGCGTAATAAATAAACCAACACATATATATAACATATAGAAAATGCCAACATTTCTTCATTTTTCTGTTGTTGGAATACCTGTTGGTGATAATGATGTTTGTTTTTCTGTGTCCTGGGTACTCATAGTGTTCTCTGAAGACTTCTCCATCCAGCTGTTTAATCTCAGACCTCTGAAAAACATACATACTCGTACAGCACAATACACAAAATACAGCAAACACTGCTGTACTGACTGCACCTGAATACTCTTTCAGCAATAATGATCTCAGTCATAACGATCTGGGGAAAAAATAATCCAAAATGCATAAAACTGATCATGGCAAAGAGGAGTATTGATTTATTCCAGATTATTTGGTCAAATCACAGGATTCAAGCAAGCTCTTCAATTTGTACAATTACACAGTAAAGCCACATTAAACCAAACGATTACATGACAATTATGACCCACACCTGTTATATAGCGTATAAAGTATATAGGAAAATACATCAGACATTAATTCCAACATGCACTGTAAAATGCCCATTTAGTGCATATAAGTTTGCATATATTAATATGCACATTTTTATGTATTCACAATAATTAAGAATACTGTTTACATTACATTTTTAATAAATATATTTTATATAGATTAATATTGTGTTGTCAGGCTTTAGAGACATAGGTATTTACAGACATAAGTTCAAAGAAATTAAAATGAAGTTTAGAAAAATAGACAAACTTTGGAAGTTTCACATCCTGTTTCTAACAAATCTTAAGTATTAATAATGAAACTCTATTATTGTTTGCCAGTATGGCTCTAAAGTCTACTAAACTACCATGTCTTTTTAAAGTTCAAATCATATATTTTGGGAAAAATATTGACTAATGAGGTTATGGTAGGATATATTTGGCATTAACTGATACAAAATAAAAGTACATACGGATATAAAACTGATGTAATAAAAATGTCTGAGGTATAATGCTGAAATTATTTTCAGCAAAATTAGACAAATAAAAAAAAAGTTTTCTAGATAAGAAAAGGAGCACAGCCGTAAAAGTGCACAAGACAGACAACTTCAGATGCAGACTTAGGATATTATAGCATTTTCTAAACACAGCAATGTAACATTCTATTGTAGGTGGACCAGGCTAGACTAAGTCTAGCACTGGTTATCCAGTTTGGTTCATTTGAGTGCTACAATATCTATCTCATGTATTTTCTCAAATGTTTTCAGTAACATTTTTAAGGTAATATTCTCAACCCTATCTCCCACTCCCAATTTACATTTCCTCAGGCTGCATTTGGGAAAGGACAGAAAAGAGAGAAAAAGGGAAAAATTAAATGAGTAGGCAAACAGGAATTCATTTCTTCACAGCAGGGTAGGAGTCAGTTCAACTTTGGAGTTTAAGGTCAGCTTTAATGAAGAATACAGCTGGAATTTTAACAAGGGGATTTGGAATTTGGTCGACTTGGTAAAAAATGATACCCCTATACTTCCCCAGTTGAGTAATCACAGCACCATAAGACAATAGTTTTGTTTTGTTCATATATCATACAAAATGCATGTTATTTTTTATTTAGTACTGACCTGAATAAGATATTTCACATAAAAGACGTTTACATATAGCTATGAGAGAAGATAATAGCTGAATTTATAAAAATCACCCTGTTCAAAAGTTTTGATTTTTAATGCTGTGTTGTTACCTGAATGATCCACAGCTGTGTGTTGTTATTTTTTAGTGATAATTGTTCATGAGTCCCTTGAACTGCCCACTTCTTCTGGTCCCACAGATTCTTTGCTTTTTCAGCATTTTTGTGTATTTAAACCATTTCCAACAACGACTGTATGATTTTAAGATTTATCTTTTCCCATTGAGGACAACCGAGAGACTCATATGTAACTATTACAGAAGGTTCAAACACTCACTGACGCTTCAAAAAGAAAAATGATTCATTAAAAGCCAGGGGTGTAAACTTTTGAACAGAATGGAGATGTGTACATCTTTATTTTGCCTAAATATAATATTTTTTTCATTTAGTACTGCCCTTCAGAAGCTACAGATGATACGTACATCTTCCCCAGAAGACAAAATAAGTTAAATTTACCCTGATCTTGATATTCAAAAAGTTTACACCCCTGGCTTTTAATGCATCATGTTTCCTTCTAATACAAAAATAATACAGTCATTGTTGAAAAGGGTTAAAATACAGAAAAATGCTGAAAAACCAAAGAATTTGTGGGACCTAAAAGATTTTTCTGAAGAACAGCGGGCAGTTTAACTGTTCAGGACAAACAAGCGACTCATGAACCATTATTGCTAAAAAAATAAATAAATAAATAAAAACAGCTGTGGATCATTCAGATAACAACACACTATTAAGAATCAAGTGTTTGTAAACTTTTGAACAGGGTCATTTTTATAAATTAAACTATTATTTTCTTCTATGGACTATATGTAAGCATCTTTTATGTGGATTATCTTATTTAAGTCAGTACTAAAAAAATAACAAGCATTTTGTATAATCCCTCTTATTTTGGTAAAATAATGAACATTTAGCAGATTCTGCAAGGTGTATGTAAACTTTTGACTTTTGACTTTTGACTGTAAATCAGGATAAAATGATATATGAACAAACCTTTGTAAAAACCTTCCGAATATGAATAAGAATAAAACTGTAAAGTCTGGTGCATGTAAGTCCTATTTAAGTGGAAATTTCTGGCTCACTGCATGAGGAAAGAAACTAATTTTGAGAAAATGGCCTTTACAGCAATGTAGTATAATTGAAATCTACAAATGAAAATTAAGTGCAATAAAATAAACTCTTAAATGTGTATTTGGAATGTTTTCTTTCCACTAGTCTGAAATGTGACAATGTTATGGAAGCAAAATACACCAAGATCTCAACAATAAAAAAAAAACAATGGTTTTGCCTTAATCTGTCAAACTGACTCCAGTCCTTCAAAACAATTTGGCTGTTAGTAATTAGTAGTTGTAAATTAAAACAGAGGGTTATGCTGATTAAAAATCCTTCCCATCGGGTCTAGTAGCCTGGTCAGTAGTGGTGGATGACCTCACCTGAAAGAGGTCATAGCCCTCCGACGCATGGTGGTCGTAGGGCCGTATGATGCCGTCCTCTTGTATGAGACGCACTGGCCTTAATTTATTCACCTCTTCAGTTGATTCTGCCACCCTGCAAATCAAGTGAACAACAGCGCGTTAGATAACTCACAAAGACGACATCCTGTGGTGTTTTTTTTTTTTTATTCACGTAAAATGCGTGGGCAGTGGGTGAGTCATTCTTAACAACAGGTAGTGAACAGAATCTACTCAATTAAAGTTCATCTGAGCATGCCCGAACAGCCTTGAACAAACGCAATGCATTTCAAAATCATCAACCTACAACATCTCTTTGTGCTATTGCGTGCAGTGTCTGATTCCTTAAGCCCTCTCTCACCTTATGTTACTTCTACAAGGCGAGCATGGAAAAGCAATGTGATTAGTTCATACAGACAGTGCTGACTGGTTCAGGTGTATAAGATGGAAAGCAGAATGAATGGTTGGATGACTGAGCGTATATGCTTGAGAATCACTTGGGGAGGGGAGGGGGCATCACTGTTCCAGCTCGTCGTGAAAAGTTTGGCATGAAAAAGCCAGGGGCGGGAACGCCGTAAAACACAACAGATTGGCCAACTCATCTTTCCAGGGCAGAATAATGGCATGGGTGCATAATATGATTTGTTAGCCTGGTCATCGACTGCCTTTGAAATCATAATGCTTCTTGGTTGGAGAGCGCCTGGTCCTTACCAGGCAAGTGCTGTATCATAGAGTCCAGTGCATCAGCAGTGCAGTGAGCTCGTGCAGTGGACTTGGTCTGACAAGCAGAGCAGTCGGAGAAAGGGGCATCACCCAAAGTTTACCCAAAAATGATACTTGTTTAACCATCCTCATGTTGTTACAAATCAGTATGACTTAAGGAGTAGTTCACTTCCAGAACAAAAATTTACAGATAATGTACTCACCCCCTTGTCATCTAAGATATTCATGTCTTTCTTTCTTCAGTCATAAAGAAATTATGTTTTCTGAGGAAAACATTTCAGGATTCCTTTCCATATAATGGGCTTTTATGGTGCCCCTGAGTTTGAACTTCCAAAATGTAGTTTAAATGCCGCTTCAAGGGACTCTAAACGATCCCAGCCAAGCAATAAGGGTCTTATCTAGCGAAACAATTGGTTATTTTCTAATTCAAATTACAATTTATATACTTTTTAACCTCAAACGCTCGTCTTGTCTGGCTCTACGCGAACTCTGTTTTTCCCGGTTCAAGACAGTTAGGGTATGTTGAAAACCTCCTATCTCATTTTCTCCTCCAACTTCAAAATTTTCCTACATCGCTGTTTTTTGTAAAGGGCGTTTGACCTTCTTTGCATGTTCACTTTGTAAACACTGGGTTGGTACCTCTGCAGCAATTTGGGTACAATAAATGTAAATTTTTTTTTAAATGAAAATGCACTTTACTAGATTTCTGATGTTAATAACTGTGCAGACTCATCATTACAGTCTATGAAAAGGGGTCACAGACCAAAAAAAATTAAAAAAGTCATAGGTTTGGAACAACATGAGGGTGAGTAAATGATGACAGAATTTTTATTTGGTTGAACTATAATTATTAGGACATTACATACCTTTCAAACCTTTGATTTAAAGGTCAATTTCCTATAAACATAATTACAAGTAAGTATCTGTTCTTCCGTTCCTCTGTATATCGTCTCTGCTCCTGTCTGTGCTGCTCTGCTCATCAGACTTTCCTTTGGCCCCAAAATGCACCAGTGAAAGGGGTGTGGAGATCAGAAGCAAATGTTACAATGATGGGAAAATAGGCACATGTTGATTAATCCAGTTATAAGGGGATTTCTGAACTGTAGATTATGGCAGAATGCTCTGCGCTACAGCTCACATCCTTTGCTTCCCATGATGCAATGCTTACCTTTCAACCATTCATATCCTGTAAATTAGAAAATTCATTCATGCTGCAAAATTCACTCTTTTTTGGACCCAGGAAACAAGCAAACCCAACCGAGTGAATGCAGAGGGATCATTCACTGTCATGTCTTTGGGTAACATAGGCATAAATACACATCCATTCACACTTCAGTTATTCAGACCTTCATACGCACATTTGTACACATGTACACTAATGAGTGTCCAAATACTCACTGAACTAAAAAGAACAAACACATCCAGGAATTAACTTATGAAAAACATGAAAGAAAGAGTCACAAAATTAGTTGACACACATGAAAACAAAAGCAACACTATGTGAGAAAAAAAATGCAAGACGACAAAGACAAAAGAGACACAAATTAGGACAATGACACTCAGTTGACAGCTGACAGTATATTAGATAATTGCCATAGGAACTTTTAAATTAAATATTAAATATTTCTTTTGTTCTTTCAGAATGTACATCATTAAAAGAAGTTCACTTCCAAAACAAAAAATTACAGATAATTTATTCACCCCCTTGTCATCCAAGATGTTCATGTCTTTCTTTCTTCAGTCGTAAAGAAATTGTGTTTTTTGAGGAAAATATTTCAGAAATTTTCTCCATATAATGGACTTCTATGGTGTTTGAGTTTGAACTTCCAAAATGCAGTTTAAATGCAGCTTCAAAGAGCTCTAAATGATCCCAGCTGAGGAAGAAGTGTCTTATCTAGCTAAATGATCGGTTATTTTCTAAAAAAAGTTGCAACTTCTATACCTTTAACCTCAAATGCTCGTCTTGTTTAGCTCTGCGATATGCATGCGTACTCTGTGCAGTTAGGGTATGTCGAAAATTCCCATCTCATTTTCTCCTCCAACTTCAAAATCATCCTACATCGCTTTTTTACCTTTTTTTGTAAAGGGCGCTTGACCTTCTTTGCACGTTCACTTTGTAAACACTGGGTTGGTTCTTCTAAACCGATGTAGGACATTTTTGAAGTTTGAGGAGAAAATGAAATGGGAGTTTTTCAACATACCCTAACCGCACTGACTTGGAATACACAGTTCACGCAGAGCAAGACAAGATGAGTATTTGAGGTTAAAAAGTTTTTTAGAAAATAACCTCATAATCATTTCACTAGATAAGACCCTTCTTCCTTGGCTAGGATCGTTTCGAGCCCTTTGAAGCTGCATTTATACTGTATTTTGAAAGTTCAAACTTGTGGGCACCACAGAAGTCCACTATATGGAGAACATTCCTGAAATGTTTTCCTCAAAAAACATAATTTCTTTACGACTGATGAAAGAAAGACATGAACATCTTGGATGACAAGGGAGCAAATAAATTATCTGTAAATTTTTGTTCTGGAAGTGAACTCCTTTATTGTACTCTGCTTTGCCAAAATGGATATGTAAAATGCACATTAGTGCTTCCATAATATGACACATCAATACATCTCTGCCCTAGTAGGAAGAACATGGTTTCCAAGCTATATTTAGGTTGAGGGGAAATGGCCTCACGACTTCCACTTTGCAAAAATAAGTAGATGTGGGCCTTCTTATTATCATGACTACATATACGTTTACTGGTTCAAAATATCCCTTCAACAAAAATCATCATTTGACAGTAATAACTTTATGAATATATACATTATCGTTTAAATGTTAGATTTTTTTTGTAACTTTTATTATACAAACTCTATTATGCTCACCAAGGCTGTTTATTTATCAGAAATAGAGTAAAAACTGTAATATAGTGAGATATTAAAAATAGCTCTCTCTACTTTGTAATATTTTAAATATATTTAATGTGTCTTTGCCGAATAAAAGTATTATTTTCTTTAAAAAAAAAAACCTTGAGTGGTGGTGTACGTACATGCTTGTCCGAATGTGTGCGTCTGTGTTTGTATGCATGTATGTAGATAAAATATTCATGTGTATGCGTGTCTCACCTCTGAATGCCCTGAAAAGTACTGCTTGCCATGTCTACGATGCCCCCTGTAGGTCTGGCCACCACTCCAACCAGGCCTTTCCCAATGCCCTTGAAGAAGCCTGCAGCCCCCTCTTTCTTCGCCCCTAAACCCATGACAGTTTATTAAATGATATATTATACACTGTCGTGAAGTTTGGCTTTATATGTATTTGTGCATTTTCAATTCCCAATAAATTGTTGTTATCACTGCATACAAAATCAGATCAAATGTATTTACGTAACTGTTGCATAAGTACTAAACCGCCATACCTTCCACCGGTTTGGTCACAATTCCTGTTACACCACCAACCACTCCCTGAAGGACAAAAGAGACAAAAGTCAGTTTTTATAGCTAAATAATAAAAAGATGGCAGCTAAATACAGCTAAATCCAATGGAATGGTGTTATCTATAATACATAAAACAAAAAGGCAAATGATTTGATGTCGTCTTAGATGTTTTTTTTATTTGTGGAGGAACTTGTGTGCAGTACCTTGAGGAAACCCTTTCCTCCTTTAGCCAGACTCTCTCCAAAGTCTTTAGTGGGTCTGTTCATCTCCTCCCTTCGTTTCTGCTGATACTCTTTGTCCATAGTGATTGCAGCCAAGCCTTTTCCTACAGTGCCTGTTATGCGGGACACCATGCCAGCTGCGCCTCCTAGGAAGATAATGTTGAAACAAAATAAGCATGTGCTTTAAAGATCCTCTGTGAGTATATGTGGATTCGGGAGAGAAAAGCAGGAAGCTGGGAGCCTTACCCACTGTGTGGCCCAGTAAACTTTTAACACCGATAACAAAACCTTCTGCAAATTCCTCAGGTCCTTGAACAGCCCCCTACACACAAACAAATGTTTCCAGTCTTGAATAGACCACACAAATCATAACTTGATAACATTGGCATGACACACGAAAGAACAGTCAGAAACATAGAAGTCTCTATAAATCAAACTGTTGAACCATGTGACAAAAACCTAAAATACACAACCTGTCAAAAGTTTTTGAACAGTAATATTTTTAATGTTGCTCACGAAGCCTGCATTTATTTGATCCAAAATATAGCAAAAGCAATAATATTGTGAAAGCTAAATTTTCATCATCATTACTCCAGTCTACAGTGTCACATGATCCTTCAGAAATCATTCTAAGATGCTGATTTGCTGTTCAAGAAACATTTATTATTATTATTATTATTATTATTATTATTATGAATATTTAAATCAGTTGACTACTTTTTTTTGTTAAGGATTCTTTGATGAATAGAACAATCCAAAGATCAGCATTTAACTGAAATAAAAAGCTTTTGTAACATTATACACTACAAATTTAAAGGCTTGGAGTCAGTATAGTTTTTTATTATTTATTTTTTTATCTATTTTTTTGCTTTATTGTGATAGGACAGGAAGTGAAGTGGGAGAGAGAGGGGGAGTGGGGATCGGGAAAGGTCCTCAAGTCATGATTCGAACATGGGACGTCTGCAGCGCAACAGGCCTGAACAGATAGATAAATGAA
Source organism: Labeo rohita (assembly GCF_022985175.1). Taxonomy (NCBI): domain Eukaryota; kingdom Metazoa; phylum Chordata; class Actinopteri; order Cypriniformes; family Cyprinidae; genus Labeo; species Labeo rohita. The sequence continues at coordinate 32,545,144 of NC_066875.1, read as the reverse complement.
CAGCATGTGCCAGACCTGGATGGGCTCATAGAAGAAAGCCTCCACTCCTTCTGATAAGCCTCGGATCAGCCCGAATGGATTTCCAAGAACATCCAGTCCCAAAACCAGCACGTACATCTGTGTTAGGAACTATGAAGAGAGGAAGAGACTCTGAACTTCTGAACTTCCTTCAGATGCAATGATTTTAAGTGAAAATGTAAGAGTGTTTGTTCATCTAATGAACTCTGACATTGCATGAGTGTGTATTTAGATCACCTACTTGTTCAGTATAGTGTCTGATCACCGCCCACATCAGTTTCTCTCGCCGGTAGAACTGATATTTCACCTCAAAGTAAGCCAGTCTGAATCAAAGGGTGAGACATAAAGTCAGTCGAAGACCACTCTAAATCTTAGTCTTCAAAAAACAGTGTGAGTCAATATTAGAGTGCATGCACATATGAAAGTCTTACTTGAAAATCAGATCATCTACATCAGTGAGTGTGGCACCAATGCTTTTGAGCAGGAGGTTGACGGACTGGATGGCGACCATATCACCCTGCTCAGAATCATCTCCACTGGAGCCCAGAGACAGACTCAGGTGTAGCTACAAAAACACACACACACACTTAGTTTCTTAGGTCAAATATAAACAATTAAGTGTTTTTACAGTTTGATCAAGGAAATTTTGCAATTTATCAATCACTTCACATTATTAAATTATTCATATCCTGAGAAGACAATAAGGTGTTTGTTGATTTAGTTTAGTGTTTCATGTGTCAATACAGAATGTCATCAAACCAGATTCACAGCATTATACTTTAATTTTTAACTGTCTTTGGTCCTCAAAGCATATGTGGCTTAATATAATGTAAATGATGTTTCTTACTGAAATACGTAGTAGAAAACAATTTTACATTATTTAAACAATCCACATTGTATTATACACATTTTGGACTATGGGGGTGCCATTATTTTAATGACTGCAAATGATTGCACTAGGTGAGCTACTGGCACTACCTGTTGCTATTTTTACTGCAACACAAATCGGAAAATAAAATACTGATACGAAGCCACATGTGCGGCTTTTGGTTGTAATTTCTAGTCGAAGGGCAACAAGAGAAGCGATGTAAGTCTTCACTTCTTTCCTAGCAATAAGAAGAGGAGAAAAAAATATGGGAAGATCCCTGACTAGTAAAACTTCCTTAAGACCCACGTCTTTGTTCTCTGCACTTTAGCCCTGATGCCTTTGAGGATTTTAGTAGACTGCAGCTACTGAAACAGCTTACAAATGGCAGAGACAAGAAACACTAGATGCCATCTTGGCAGGATGTAAACATGACGACACTTGTCATGATGCCACAGCCACTGAAGGAGTTTCTCAGAGTGGATTTCACTCAAATTCTGGGGGCATTTAGACTCCTTATAGGAAAAAAAAATCAATGGTACAGCATTTGGTTTAAGCCCATACTTATATCCTTTGCCACCTGTAAGCTCTTTCAGTAGCTGTGATCATCGTATCAGTATTCTGTTTTCCAAGTTGTGTATTCAAAGTTGTGTTGTGGTAAAAATACCAACAGGTAGTGCCAGTAGCTCAAAAAAGCGCAACCATTTCACGTCATCAAAATAATGGCCGAGATACAACTATTTAAAAATCTGTAATCTGAGGGTGCAAAAAAAATCTAAATATTGAGAAAATCACCTTTAAAGTTCTTCAAATAATGCTCTTAACAATGTATATTACTAATCAAAACTTAAGTTTTCATACATTTACAGTAGGAATTTTACAAAATATCTTAATGGAACATGATCTTTACTTAATTTCCTAATGATTTTTGCCATAAAAGAAAAATCAATCATTTTGACCCATACAATGTATTTTTGGCTATTGCTACAAATAAACCCCAGCGACTTAAGACTGGTTTTGTGGTCAAGGGTCACATATTTTAGTAAGAGACATCATTTACATTATATTAAGCTATACAAGTCTTAAAACCCATTAAAAACCTTCCTAATAAATAAAAGAATTACAAAAATTATCACAAAAATATGAAGAATAATGGTTTTCACAATGGACAATATTAAGAAATTAAATAATTAAGAAATATATTAAAGATCACATGACACTAAAGACTAGTGTAGCCTAATGGCTGCTGAAAATTCAGGAACTATTTTTCATATATATTAAACTAGGAAGCATGTCTAATTTGACATTTAAAATTTCTGTGACAAGTGACCTTGGATAGAACATGTGTTGTGCTTTGGAGTGGACAGTGGTTCTGGTTCATTACTTTAATAGGGGGAGATGTGGAAATGCTCAAAGAAGCTCAGGCCCGAGGTGTCTGTCATGGAGCTCTCCATCAGCTGAGCCTGCAGTGCCTCCAGATCCTTCTCTATCAGCTTATTCTGAAGCATAGAGAAATACATACTGACATCTACCAGACCCCCTTTATTACCCCCTTTAAGCAACACAATTAAAACACAAAAAAACTATGAATTATTTATTTTAATTATGAATTATTTTATTAGTAAAAATATGTAACAAAATGAGTCAGAAAAAGCAGTAGTTACCTTCTCTTTACCATCCTGGGAGTCGGTCGCTGGGGTAAACAAGGCGAGGATTGCTCCTAAGAAGCCCTGATCGATTTTAACTGCCATCTCCTGAACTAATGCCATAAAGTACCTACAGAAAAACAAACATGAGCAGTCAAAGGTTAAATCTATTTATTCTTTAATATACTATTCTTTATTCCCCAATTAGTATTTTTTAAAATAAGAGTAAAAATCAAAACTATAAAATAACGCACATGCAATTACAGGAATTATTTAGTGACAAAAATATGACACTACCATTCAAAGTTTTTTTTTTAAAGACATCTCTTATGCCATCAAGGTTGAATGCATTTAATCTAAAACAGTAAAAAAAAAACAAAAAAAAACAGCAGTACTGCGAAATATTATTACAATTTAAAATAATTGTCGAAACAGTACATTTTTTCTGAATCATTTCAGAAAATTAAAAAAAAACAGCATGCATTTGAAATATGATATTCTTGTGTAAAAGGCTTTACTGTCACTTTTGATGAATTCAAAGCATTCTTGTAGAATAAAAGTATTGATTTCTTTAAAAATAATCTGACCCCAAACTTTTAAACAGTAGTGTATATTAGTTTTTAACATCAAGAGAAACATTGGATTGATACTGTACATTTACTTTAGATTTAGAAAGATCATCATTTTACTCCATTAAAGTGCATTTATTATGGATTTTTGGAAATTACCTTTCATGCAGTGTGTAACACTGCTCTAAATGAATGAAACATCCTGCTTTTACATCTGAAAGTGCTCTGTGTATAAAGTTACTGTCTTTCAAAAGAAAGAGTCGACTCTGAGCCATGTCAAACAAGTCATCAAGTTTCAAGTTGACATCAACATGAAACATTAGCTTTTGCCGCACACGGACACGGGAAAACTGGAACCAAATCATCAAGTGAGGGTAAATCCGTTAAGACACAGTGTACAAGATACAGGGTATGTCGTAAAACTCCCATCTCATCTTCTCCAACTTCAAAATCATCCTAGAATGCTGCAGAAGTACAGGCCCAGTGTTTACAAAGTGAACATGCAAGGAGAGTCAAACATGCTTTACAAAGAAAGGGGTGAAGAGGGCGATTTTGAAGTTGGAGGACAAAATGAGATGGGAGTTTTTCGACATACCCTAACTGTCTTGAAACGGAGTGCAGAGTACGCATGCGCATCGCAGAACTAGACAAGACAAGCATTTGTAGTTAAAAAAACGTATAAATTTTGGAGAAAATGACCGATATTTTGCTAGATAAGACCCTTATTCCTTGGCTGGGATCATTTAGAGCTCTTTGAAGCTGCGCTAAAACTGCATTTTTAACCTTCAACCTGTTAAGCACCATTGAAGTCCACTATATGGAGAAAAATCCTGGAAAGTTTTCCTCAACAAAGCATTTTTATTCTGAAAGTGGCTGTTTGGGTGTTTAATGTAATGGTGATGCACATTCTGTTTCCGACATGCGCTGCACGCAGTAGACCAATCACAACAGACTGGGTCATCAGACCAAACACGGAAAGGAAATTAATTGTTGAGCAAACCGTTTGGGAGTCGTTAAGCAAATAAGGTAAAAATAAATGCATATCATAAGACAATGAAAGAGTTTTGACCTTTCATGAATGTCAACCTTTTGTTGGAGACTCCCAAAACTTAAATAGGAACCTTTCATAATCCATAATAGGGGCACTTTAATGTGTAATTGATGTGCTGAGTGTAGCTCAGAATTTAATTTAGTACATGTGACACAATGTTATTAAATGTGACACAATGAGTAGAAAATGTAATCAGTGCGCCATCACTTACTTAAACTGCATGACTTGGCTGTGCTCATTAAACCTTGTGATGATGCTCACGTCGATAAACGGCTTCGGTTCTAAAGATAAAAGGTAAGATATAGTGTGCTCATGTGCACTCAAAAGTGAATTAGCTTAGATAAAGCATTTGTATGCTTGCTTGTGTTTGTACCTGAGTCTTGAACAATAGATTTTGGAAGAGGAACAGGATGAAACACAGTAGGAAATATAGCTCCCGGCAGCTGATTATCCACCTGGAACAAATAAATGGTGCACATAATAACTGAACAACTGCCAAAAATGACGGAAGTGTGATATTCAACAAGTGGATTGTGTGAGGGTGTTACCTGTAGCCAATAGAGCTGTGCACGTAAACTCCTCTGGTGAGGCGACTGTTTCAACTCGATACGAATGCCAGGCAGGAAGTTTCTCCTGATAGTGCAGGAATATGGCTGTCTCATCAACATGGGAAATCTTCCAAAGTTCACCTGTTATGAGTAAGATAATGTCTAAGCAGTGTAATTATGATATTAACCGAACTTTATTTCAATAAAATCCTTTATTACCTCTAGGCCAGTTTCTAGTCTGATCCAGCCTGGTTCACTCTTGCTGTTGATGTGGGCCTGGTAGGCTTTTTCCAACAGTTCAATGTTCTTGTGGTTAAAGGACTTCCAGCGGTTCTTTGGTCTCATCTCCCAAACCACACCAGAACTTAAAAATGCAATTCAATCATTCTTAATTATCAACAATCAATTTGCACATGAGTTGCATTTATGTAAAGTCATTTTATAACAAGACTTGCTGGGTGAGGGTTTAGTTACCTGGTGATGCCAACGTATGCTATCTCCTGCCTGATGTCATTGTTGATGAGTGACAGGCCCAGGTTCCTTAATGAGATGTTGACTTCCTGCTGAAACTGCTCCAGCTCTTCCGCCTGCCGTGCTTTTGTGACTATGCCAACATCCTCGGTGAAGATCAGCACCCGCTGACGGCCGTCCAGGAAAGACACCCAGTGTATCTGAACTAAGCTGCTGTAAGCAAACTGCCCGCACTCGTCCTGAAGAAAACAACGTGGACATGATATGACCAGTAATATTAGCACCTCTTTTGATTCACTAACCCAAAATCCCTCTCTAACCTTCACAAGGTCCAGTTCTCCGCTGTGGTCTTCACAGCTCCAGCAAAGCTTCCGCACCCCTGCTGGATCATCCCATGCAAAACGCTGAGCTTCACCCGGTCTCAGTGCCCAAGACTCCTCACAGCCTCTGTGCAAGCACAGTGACACAGTATATTTATATATACATAACAAAAAATATACACAGTACGCACATATATATTATGCAAACACAAATTTTTATTTTGGATCCGATTAATCATGATTAATCATTTTACAGAACTAGAACAGTTGTTCAGCCTAATATTTGTTTTATATATATTTTTTTTAGGACGATTTGATGAATAGAAAGTTCGAAAGAATTTATTCAATTTTTGTAACATTTTAAATGTTTTCAAGAATAATTTAATACATGCTTGCATAAATATTGCATAAATAATTTCTTAATTAATAATTAAATAATTAAATTTGTAAATGAATAATTAAATTTCGTTATTATCATTTAAAAATGCGATTAATCATGATTAATTGTTTGACAGCACTACAACAGTTGTGCTGCCTAATATTTGTTATATCATTTATTCAAATTTTTTGCAACATTTTAAATGTTTTCAAACAATTTAGATTAATTAATGCATGCATGCATTAATTAATGAATATTAATATGAAGTGCAATATATGAAGTACAATATTGAAGCAGTGCTGACCTCTGTCTGAAGTTGACAGTGGCTGCAGGTGTGTGATTGACAACCAAAGCAGGTGCAGCTCCATCATAGTAATCAGTGAAGCTGATGACAGTGGAGTGGTCTGAGATATTCACATCCACTATCACGCCACCATACTGATGAAAAACAAGATTAGAACTAAGTGATCATTATTGTTTAATTAAATATGTTTAGCATCATGTTTACAGCCGATCATGTTCACCTGCTCCATGCGCAGCAGAGTCCCGTTGTCCTGCTTGTTGAAGAAGAACGATTTGGAGCTAGATTCAGATCCCACAACTCGTACACACAGCTTCCCTGTGCTGGACTCAGGCCAAAAAGGCAGACACTGTAACACGCACACAATCATACAGTCAACACACACATGCTGTAGGAATACTTCTGCCTTTAATAAGAAAAGGAATTCAGCGCTGACCTCAGTGGAGGAGATGTAGTGCCACTTGGAGCTGGAGCCATTGTTGTTCTGCACCTCTCCAACCTCCAGCTCAAACGAGGACTTATTGACTAGTGTGTAGAAAGGACTCATAGTAACAATCCGTGTCAGATTAAAGCTGCTCATCTGGATGCTGACCCCAACCTGGACATCAAAAGAGATTAAAAACAAGTTAATTTTCCATTTTTCCATTTGGATTACCTTTCCATCTAACGTTTAGTTAAATTACACTTATTGCATTAAATGTTCAAAGCATTTACCAAGTAGTCCCCATTTTTGTCAGGACAACGAACACATCCGTAGCTGCCAACGGTGTCCAGCGAGAAGCCATCAGACCACGAGCTGGTGGACACACAGAGCTGCAACTAAAACGAAGAGCAGCATGTAAATTTATGAAGTATTATCAGAACATTTCAGACTAAAATCTACTGCCACAACATGGCTTTATTAACATTACAGCTTAAACACTTTTGTATGCGTTTTGTATGCAAAGAAACCAAAAAAAGGCCTTGAATGTGTCAGTTGCGTTGCTGTCTATGCAGGGTCAGAAAACTTGGAACTTTTGGGTTTGGAAGGACATAAGGGTAATTAATTACTAGATTTCTATTTTTGGGTCAACTGTCCCTTTAAGGTTCATGGTGGCAATTGTATATTTGTATAAGTATATCCATCAAATGCTACCAAAGAGCCCAAGCTAACCTTATTCTTGCTGAAGAAATTCTTCTTTTTGAAGGAAAACAGAATGACGTCTCTGAAGTCGGATGGGTGTTTCACACATTTATCCTCTGCACGATACTGCAGCACACGGGACGTCTTATTGATGATCCAGTACGGACTGAAAATGGAGAGAACAATTTTGCCACTCACTCGAGACACATGCACCCACAGGTCCACGGTCAGTCCTTCTGATGTGTCAGAGGTGAAGCAGATGGACAAGAACTCAGGCAATTCTTTGTTTATCCTCATACGTCCAGTCCAGTTGCGACCTTGGTACTTGATCAAAACAAGCTCCATTATTTCACCGCCAACATTCGAGTTCAGCACATCTGCTGCACTGCCCTCCTGAAGCTCACAAAAGTCAGCAGAACCCTGTGAGACACATGATGTTTTAATAAATGACTGCTGGCTAATATTAAATTGATATTAATTCATACTGATTTTATAATCAATATGAATGTGTCATACAAATACCGTTTTTTTTTTAATATTTATTCAGCAAGGATGCATTAAAATGCTTAAAAGTGACAGTAAACACAATGTATTTTGTTACAAAACATTTCTATCTAAAAATGTGACGCTGGACCACAAAACCAGTCTTAAGTAGCATGGGTATATTTGTAGCAATAGCCAACAATACATTGTATGGGTCAAAATTATCGATTTTTCTTTTATGCCAAAAATCATAAAAGAAAAGATCATGTTCCAGGAAGATTTCCTATCATAAATATATCAAAACTTAATTTTTGATTAGCAATATGCATTGCTAAGAACTTCATTTGGTCAACTTTAAAGGCGATTTTCTCAATATTTAGATTTTTTTCCACCCTCAGATTGCAGATTTTCAAATAGCTATATCTTAGCCAAATATTGTCCTATCCTAACAAACCACACATCAATGGAAAGCTTATATGATGTATAAATCTCAGTTTCATAACTGACCCTTATGACTGGTTTTGTGGTCCAGGGTCACAAATGGCAAATGTGTTCCAGCATTTGTGTATTAAAATTGCAATATTTCGCACCTCCAGCAGGTAGCGTATTGAGTAAGGTAGCAGGTTTTTGAGAGTGACAGCTGGGTGCAGGTGGATGACATAAGCAGGGTCCCAGTCCCCTTCCCCATGGCTCGCAATGTGGCTGAGGTCATCAGGCATGGCCAGTGTGTTCACCACCAGTGGCAGGAAGCTGCTGTCTATGGCGGGGCATTGCAGCACCGCATGAACCTCTGAGCTCACGTGCACCTGCTCCTTCCAGGCAATGCATGTGGCGGATGCACGATACAAATCTTCTAAAGGACCAACAGGCAGCAAGAACAACTGACTCCTGAAGTAATACACAGGGCACAGACAGTTACAACATTGAGCACAAAAAAGTACAGGTCATATACTTTACAGCATCCACCCAATTTTTCAGGGCAGAAGCTGTTTTCTGGTAATGTGTGAGACTTCTGGTTCATAAGCTGACGGAAATAACAAGAAGAATAATGAAGTGAAGTAAAACTGTTTGCACTACAAACCAGTGTGTTCATAATTAAGATACAACATTCAAATAATATGGTAAGACACACCAGTCTGCAATATCAAGCAGCAAAATGAGTCGTTTTGTACAGCTAAAAATAGCTGGACGCAGATGAGACCAGAAGCCAGACACATTCAATTTACAAATGGCAACACCCGCTCTTACGGGAAAAATAAGGTGGATAGTACAAGGGCATCAAACACTGCCTGCAAAGAAAAAAAAATGACCAAATTATGCAAAAAAAAGAAAAAACTATTTTATTTTCACCAACGGCAGGACAGAGTCGCAAAACTTGTGTTGGACCTTTTTTAGGTTTTTGTGTTAGCTTTGTATTAATGTTCACTCTGAGATGGCTAATAAAATCTAAAGTGAATGCATGTGAATGCAAAGTTGGAAGTTACACTTCTCCTCCATTTATACCTGTAAGCTTCTAGGGGAACATGACACTCCTTCTCCGGCTCAGCAACCCCTACATTCACCATCACTCCAAGTTCAGAAGAATACTTCAGAATGGCAAAAGGCACTGAGAAATGGTTCTTTATCTATTAACACATAAAAAATAAATCAGAGTCACAGTGGTTTTGACAAGGTCATTTTCACTAATGATTTATTTGTCCACGTGAACAGATGTATCCGCTCGGCAGGTAAAAAGTGAGCAGACGAACCTGTAGGGGGGACCGTACAGTGATGACCTTGTTGCCCTCGCTGGCATCGATCTGTAGCAGTACAGACACTGCATCTTGTTGCATGGGTCCTCTGATATTATACAGTCTGCGGCCAGGCTTACCCAACGGGATATTTGAAATCTCACTGTAGCCTGTGGGAACTGCACAGGGGACATTTATGATTAGGATTAGCGTACTGCATTTACCTATAGTTCATGACCTAAAAATTAATAAACTATAGCTAAAGGATATTATAGGATAACATCAAAAATATATAAAGGTAATTTAACAAACAGAATAACCAGATCTGGCTTTCTTTATTTTTGTAAGGGCATTTGGGCTGTTCAGAACAGCATTTTTGAGGATCACAGACATCCTAGACAACTTTCTAAGAGCATATTGTAACCAAAAATGCCTTCTAGGTAGGTTTTGAGGCACAACCCAAAGCATTTGTACGGTTTATGAGGTGTATATTGTCTTTGTTACTGACCTACGCTGAGATTGAATAAGCAGCTTTCCTGCCTCTGCAGGGCAGACAGTCGTGCTGAACGCTCAAAGGATGAATGTTCTAAATCCACACTTTTATCCACCGCCAATTCGTGCAGTTTACCCGGTGCGGATGAGCCAGTCAAACGCAGGTTAGCACTGTGCTGAACAATGAGTGGAATGCCTAATGCATTGCGGATGGTGTATGGGGATTTCTCCTTCAGAGAATGATCAAATGTGGAAGCTGTGCTCTCTGAGAATGCCTGGCGAGAGAGAAATTTTATTTTTATATTTATAACATACATTACCATTTAAAGGTTTGGGGTCAGTGAGATTTAAAAAAACAAATGTACTGGAAATAAGTCTCTTATTATCACCAAGGCTGCATTTATTTGATCAAAAATACAGTGAACATTGTGAAATGTTATTAAAAACTAGACTGTTTTCTAATTTAATATATTTTAAAATGCAATTTATTCCTGTGGTGGCAAAACTGTCATATTATCTTAGGGACCAATTCTCACTATTATCTAATTATTAACTACAACACATGCCTAATTTGCAACTCCTAATTTGTAGTTAAGTATATGGGATAGGGTATGGGGTAGGACTAAGGGATCTAAAATATGGTCATGCAGAATTAATATGTGCTTTATAAGTACTAATAAACAGCCAATATGCCAATAACATGCATGCTAATAAGCAACTAGTTAATAATGAGAATTGGTCCTTAAAATAGCGTTACTGCAAAGCTGAATTTTCAGCAGCCATTACTCCAGTCTTCAGTATCACATGTTCCTTCAGAAATCATTCTAATATGCTGATTAGGTGCTCAAAAAACATTTCTTATTATTAATGTTGAAAACATTCTTGCAGCTTAATAGTTTTGTGGACACAGAGATATATTTTTTAGGATTCTTGGGTGAATAATTTAAAGGGAAAGCATTTTTTGAAATACAAATCTTTTGAAATATTATAAATGTATTTACTGTCACTTTTGATCAATTTAATGTGCCCTTGCAAATTAAAATTTTATTTCTAAAAAAAAAAAAAAAAACTTCCTACTGACCCCAACTTTTGAACAGTGTCAGTTTAACACCCTGTGAATATCACACCATAAAAAAAAGAAACGACTAATAACAATAACAGTAAACAAACAAACAAACAAAAATCACATGTCATTCAAAAATTCTTGAATTAAAAAACAAACAAAAATCTTACATTTTGTACGTACTGGAAAAGTGAATGGTAAAATGCATACTGCATGCTCAGAAAATGCATGGGTTTTTTTTTTTTTTGTTGAGTAAATGCTGTTTTTTGGACTGAACGGTTTACCTTAGCCAGGTTGTTGAAGACACTGAGGCAGCACTTGGACACTGTGATGTTCATGGTGTCTTTGGAACATATGGTGATGGCTGTGCGAGGCTCTGGCAACATAACAAAATCATCCCCAGGAACTGGACTTTTATCTCGAACAGGGTTGTTCTTCATCTACACAAACACAAACAAATAATCACCAACAGAGCAACCTGCAACATTTCTGACAGGGTGGGAATGTTGATTCACGTTCAAACGCATTAGCAAAAAAAGACATGCAATTCTGCTTACATCTAATTTAAGGTTCCACCTCCGTTTCCCGCTGTCCACTCTCTCAAGCAGTGGTTCCCAAATTGCATGAGTCTCATTGAAGTAATTCACCTCCAGTGTCATATCAGCAGAGACGCTGAGCAATGATGACCAGTTCTGAGCAGTACCGGTGAATGACGACTCTGCAAGCAGCAGGGGAACAGTCCGATGCCCCAAACCTGACTCCAGCGTGACCTGCACCACCTTCACGTTCATCTCAAAACTCTCTCCATCCTTACTGCTGTCCACATCCTTGAAGCTCTCAGTGACCTCGGAGGCTGTATCCACGCCAAGGAACCAGTAGTTTGCATTAGCGACATTCATCAAAGACCAGAGGCTGTTTAGGTCATCGGACGTCTGCTGTGACGGCTCTTCTTTAGGTTTGGGTGCCATGGCCGCAGTGATGGTAATGACAGTGTTAAGAATGATAGGAGAGATCTGAGAGAACAAGACAAGAAAAAGTGTGTTAGTTCAAAAAAGATTTGTTAATATATTCCTGGGATATGTAATGAAAACCTGAGATGTTTGAACAGTACTGTATATATTTACACAAAAAACAACTCCTGAAATACAGTAACAGTATCTTTGTACACTACACTACAGTTAAAAAGTTTTAGATCAGTAAGATTTTTTCGAAAGAAATTAATGCTTTTATTCCTCAAGAATACATTATATGAATCAAAAATGACATTTAAAAACAGTTGCAAAAGATTTATATTTAAAATAAACACTGTATTTTTAAATTTATAATCATCACAGAGTTATTGATGGTAATAATAAGAAATGTTTCTTGAGCACCAAATCAGCATATGTGACCCTGGACCACAAAACCAGTCTTAAGTACCACGGGTATATTTGTAGCAATAGCCAATAATACATTGTATGGGTCAATATTATAGATTTTTCTTTCATGCCAAAAATCATTAGGATATTAAGTAAAGATCATGTTCCATGAAGATATTTTATAAATTTCCTACCGTAAATATCAAAACTTAATTTTTGATTAGAAATATGCACTGTTAAGAACTTAAATTGAACAAATTTACAGGTGATTTCTCAATATTTCGATTTTTTTTTGCACCCTCAGATTCCAGATTTTCAAATAGTTGCATCTCGGCCAAATATTGTCCTAACAAACCATACATCAGTTGAAAGCTTATTATTCACCGTTCAGATTATTATTGTATAATATCCTTAAAAATTGACCCTTATGACTGGATTTGTGGTCCAGGGTCAAATATTACAATGATTTCTAAAGGATCATGTAACACTGAAGACTAGTGTAATGGCTTCTTAAAAAACAGTTTCAACATCACAGAAATAAATGTTAAAATATATAAAATATATATATAAAAACATAACATTTTGTTTTTTATATATTATTTACTGTATTTTTGATCAAATAAATGCAGCCTTGGTGAGTATAAGAGGCTTATTTCAAAACCATTAAAAAAATCTTACTAACCCTAAACTTTTGAAATTGTAGAATTCTTGTTCTTTTCACAAAATCTTACACATGAATAAAAAGATAACACCTACTTTTACTATGACCTCCTCTACAGTTATTGAACCAGTTAATGGGGCATTGGTTGGCATTTTGGTCTGAAGTACAACAGAGCATGGTCTCAGCACCTGCAGTAAAAACAAATGTAGCATTTGTAAAGCATTAAAGACATTTACAATTACATAGCCTACAATACATGTTAATAGAAATCAGTAAGCATACAGTGGTCTCAGCTTTGTCACCCTCCTTCCTGATAAAGGGGCAGGCGAGCACTTTGAGGCTTCTGACGTTGGCCTTCATGAACTGTCCCATGTCTTCAGACATCAGGCTAAAATCACACTGGAATGAGGCTACTAGTGCAGGAGCATCTGCCTTCATCAGGTTAGCCACAAACACAACTTCTGGGTCCACCACAACTGCTCGTAGTTTGGTTTTTGGAGCTAGTGTTGATGACAGATAAAAATATCAAATAATTTTTTAAATAAATTTCTGAAATAAAGGGCTCTTACACATTTATGAAAATTTATTTTGATTCATTTTCTATGACTGTTCCAGACATTTCTAATGATCAGATTCATTTTTAAAGTATAGACACTGACGTACAAGCATTTCTAGCTAAAAATACTTCACAACTGATCAGAAAAATACACACTGAATGTAACACACTTATTCTTTACAACTGCAGTGTAATCAGAGATTTAGACTTTAATTGTTTTTTTATATCCTCAACGACAAAAAGTTGCTTACTTTTTTAGTGTGAATCTACAGTATTTAATGTGGCTTTGTTTAAAGGATTAGTTCACTTCCAGAACAAAAATTAGACAATTTACTCACCATGTTCATGTCTTCAGTTGTAAAGAAATTATGTTTTTTGAGGAAAACGCTTCAGGAATTTTCTCCATACAGTGGACTTCAATGGTGCCTGCGAGTTAGAACTTCCAAAATGCAGGTCAAAAGAAGAGTCTCATCTAGCGAATCGGTTATTTTCGACATACCTTAACTGTATTGAACCGGAGAGCACAGAGTACGCATTCGCATCACAGAGCTAGACAAGACAAGCATTAGTTGTTAAAAAGTGCATAAATTGTCAATTCTTTTTAGAAAATAACCAATCGTTTCGCTAGATAAGACCCTTCCTCGGCTGGGATCATTTAGAGCCCTTTGAAGCTGCATTTAAACTGCATTTTGGAAGTTCAAACTCGTGGGCACCATCGAAGTCCACTACATGGAGAACCAACAAAACGTTTTCCTCAAAAAACAATTTCTTTACGACTGAAGAAAGAAAGACATGAACATCTTGGATGACAAGGGGGTGAGTAAATTATCTATACGTTTTTGTTCTGGAAGTGAACTAATCCTTTAACATCGTACATTTAACATGTGACTACTCATACTTTTAGTAGTAGAGTTCATACCTGCTTTAGGTTCACTCTGGATTTTGGGCTCTGAGACGTATTTGAGTAGCAGTTGATTGGTTTTGTCTCTGTGTGTAGGTGGACTTGAAGGCAGGGCTTGCATAAAAAAGTCGGCCACAGCCAACAGAAACTCCACGCTAGCACACAAATAGAGCTTCTGCAGAACAGCGACCACTGAGCGCTCATCTGCATTCTGAGAGTATGTCACATCAATCATGGGATCTACTGTCTCCTCATCACGCCTTCCCAGCATCCTATAAGGAAAAACAATACAGAGTGATCAAAGGGATGAGACCTAGAAACAGGACTGTACACTAAGCTAACAGTTTTGTAGATGTTTGTTTCGTCTGAAATGCTCAGTCTGTCTTTCATCTTAAAGGGATAGTTCACCCAAAAATGAAAATTCTGTCATTAATTGCTCACCCTCATGTCGTTACAAACCAGTAAGACAAATTAAGATATTTTTGATGAAATCCGAGAGCTGTCTGACCCTGCATAGATATTCTCGTAAACGCAAAAGTTGGGAAAAGTTGAATAAAGTCGTTATTTTTGTTTTCTTTGCACACATGAAGTATTCTCGTAGCTTCATAAAATGAATAAAATTATGACATCATTTCACTGATGTCATATGGACTATTTTAACAATGTCCTTAATACTTTTCAGAGCCTTGAACATGGTAGTTCTGGCAAGGCAGAAAGGGTCAGAAAACTCTCAGATTTTATCAAAAATATCTTAATTTATGTTCCAAAGATGATCGAAAGTCTTACTGGTTCTTGTTCGAAATGACATGAGGGAGAGTAATTAATGACAGAATTTTCGTTTTTGGGTGAACTAATCCCTTTAAGTAATGTGTTGAATAAAAGTGTTATGATTAAGTAAAAAAAATATGTAAAAAATTTTGTTTACATTTTTATATACATCAAAGTCTGGAAAAATTAATATTTTTTAATATTTTTTAGAAATCTCTTATGCTCACAAAAGCAGCATTTTTTGATTTAAAAAAAAAAAAAAAAAAAAAAAAAAAAAAATCAAACAGCAAAAAACGTAATATGGTGAAATATTGTTACATTTTAAAATAATGCTGTCTACTTTAATATATTTAAAATGCACTTTAAGCTAAATTTTCAGCAACAATTACTACAGTCTTTAGTGTCACATGACCTTTCAGAAATCATTTTAATTTGGTACAAAATCCTCATTACAAACTTTTGACCAGTAGTGTGTGTGTATGTGTAAATCACCTGGATGTGACTCTCTGAATACCGTTCCTCCTGTCATCCAGCGTGCATGTGGTGAGGATGGTGGAGACCTCCATGTTACCGTTATTAAACATTTTGCCTGAAGTCTTCATTTTACGCAGCATGAATTCACCTAAACACAACTGCTCCTCATGAACAGAGGGCTAGAGAAAGAGAAGATATAACAAAAGACAGATATAACGCTCACTTTCTTTAGTAATGGACTGTAACTCTAAACAGTCACTGATGTTCACAAATCTGTAGGCTCCCATACACACCTGTGCAGGATTGTTACTGTAGAGAGTAAGACCAAGGGACTCCACATTAAAGCTGAATTTGACACTCTCCAGCAGCTCGGTCTCCTTCAGTTTACTTTCAGACAGCTTCTCCACAAGAATCTCAGAGCCTTCACAAAGCACACACAAATAAAGACAATCCACTGAGTTTTTCTCTAGGAGAAAGATCATTATACAAAATGTCTGTGTGTGTCCGTCTTCCCTCACCAGTCGCTGTACGTGCTCTGACAAGCACACTCTCTTGTTTGAGGGCTGCCTCTGAGGCGATCGGTGCATCAGATTGAACACTGCTCGCCTCTCCGATATTCTCCATCAGAATCCGCAGCAGGACAGTCAGGTCATCTTGACTCAGAGCCACCTGGAACACAGTAAGAAAATGTGAGAATCTTCATTCATTTTCTTCATTAATAACTTCATTAATGGCCTAGAGATTAATTTTCTTCATTAATAACTTCATTAATGGCCTAGAGAACCAAAGATAATCAAAAGTAAATAACAGATATTGCAGGTCACTTTACTTTAATGCACTTTTGTTTTACTTTGTTTATAAAAAAAATGTACTGTAGTTAATTATTAATGAAGTTAAAATATAAATTAATTAATTAATTTATAGTTTTCTTATTTTGCCTAAATATAATATTTTTTTCATTTAGTACTGTGCTTCAGAAGCTTCCGAAGATACTTACATGTTTCCCAGAAGACAAAATAAGTTAAATTTACCCTGATTTTCAAATTCAAAAAGTTTTAACCCCCGGCTCTTAATGCATCATTTTTCCTTCTGGAGCATCAGTGAGCATTTGAACCTTCTGTAATAGTTGCATATGAGTCCCTCAGTTGTTCTCAGTGTGAAAAGATGGATCTCAAAATCACAGTCATTGTTGGAAAGGGTTTTAACATTCAGGTAACAACACAGTATTAGAAATCAAGTGTAGGTAAACTTTTGAATGGGGTCATTTTTATAATTTCAACCATTATTTTCTCTTGTGGACTATATGCAAAAGTCTTTTACGAGAAATATCTTATTCAGCTCAGTACGAAATCAAAAATAATACGCATTTTGTATGATCCCTCCTATTTGGGTAAAATAATTAACATTTTCCAGATTCTGCAAGGTGTATGTAAACTTTTGACCTCAACTGTATATTATTATTATTTATATAAATTTTTCATAATTCACTCGGATCAATGTCCTGGCATTATGTGAACAGACCTTCATTGGCTTCAGATCTCCATCCACCTCCAAGGCAGCCATCTTCTGGTACCATGATGCCGCCAGGTTTCGTTTAACAGATAGAACAAGGTTGACTGGCTCCAACAGTTTTGAACTAGGCTGATTTGAGTCCTGCTCCATGGAAATTCTAAGAATATCAAACAAAAGGATATATAAGAGGAAACATATATAGAGATGTATAATAGACAGCTAGACTATGGGATTTGAAAATTCATAAAATGAATTCTGTTCAGTTAATCAGATCAGTATCAGAACTGTAAATGGACACATACTGGATATAATTATACTGTAAGTCTGAGAATCCTAGATAAGCTTTGTGGCAGTGGGCTACCTGGACAATTTTAGCTGTGTGAGCTGTATATCCATATTATCTATGACAGCAGGCAGCGGACGACCTTCCACTGGGAGCAGAGAGAAGCTGTTTCCCACAGTAATGAGACCGAGGTCCGCCTCCACAGCATTATGGGATGTGGAGGACTGAGGGATTATGATAAGGGGGGCCTTCAGTCTGATGTTCATGGCAAGTCTGAAACTCTTCTGAGCGAAATCCCTCACACTGGAAGCTGCTTTCTCTGCGGCCTGAGCCGTGGCGGCACTGAGAGCCTCTTTAGCTGTCTGGAAGTTATTACTGAAATTCTGTGGAGAGAAAAAGTAAAAGTAATTCACTGTGAATCACTTGAATCAGCAGAGAGGCCATGTGTGCAATTTTAACTCACCAGTAACGACATGACGAATTTGTGAAGGTAGACCACTTGAATACAGCCCACGTTGAGTTTCACTTTGCCATCGACCTTTGAAGTATCTGTATATCCAGCCCCCTCAGTGGCTTTGGGGGTCAGACTCATGCTGAAGCTGAACACCTCATCGCCTACGATGGAGATGGCCTAGAGAACCAAAAATAATCAAAAGTAAATAACAGATCTGGCAGGTCACTTTACTTTAATGCACTTTTGTTTTACTTTGTTTATAAAAACAAATTTACTGTAGTGGTCTGGCTAGCTTGCCTTTTTGTGAATTGTTTTAGGATCCACATTCATGATGATGAAGTCGCGCAAACGTGTGGTCATGTGTGTCTGAGTTCCTTGCATCTTTAGAGAACCGTCCAAACCTACAAGAAGATTTATAAAATCAGCTCCAGTCTCAGAATAATCAAGAAATACATGCATCTAGATACACCACAAAATTATAAAGTTGTTTTATTACAACATTTCAAAATTGTTTACATCATTTAGAACAAGAACTACACATCATTTTTTGTTTGTACTATAGTTGGTATTTAAAACTACATAATATAATTATTTAATCAAAAAATATGTCATATTAATAAAATATATTCTTTAATTTGTTTCACAGTATCAGTATTGTAGTAAGTTTTATATTGTAATACATCTTCAATATAGGAATGCATTTTCACCCTGAATCTTAATGTCTGCCATGTTGCTCTTCTGGTCACAAACCAACACATTAAATGCTCCGAGCTGCATGTTCACCATCAGGTCAATGACGTCCCCATCAGAGGGAGAGCTTAGTGCAGCTGAGACAAGAACAGTCCTTCATTACTTCTTGATTAATACAGACACAAAATATTCCATGTTTGTCAGTGACTATACGTGTTTGTGTGTGTGTGTTTACTGGATTTAGCTGAGGTAGTTCTCATATCGTCACTCTTTTTGCTCTCTCTCTCAGGTGAGGGCAGACTGCTGTCGGACAGGGCAGCAGACAGGAAGTCCATGGTAGAGAGGAGAGCCTCAGTATGCAGCATCAAGTCTAAAGAGGAGAACACCACCTAAAAACACACACAGGCACGTTAAACCCTTCAATACGATGTTCTTTTGAGGTTTACATCTCAATTCCCTAAACTGTAAATTATTTAACATTATTTACAGATGCTTACATTGATCTTCTGCTCAGTGTTCTGGTAAAGGCTTGCAAAGTTAGGCCCATTTCGATCAGCCTACAAAGACAGGAATCAAACAAGGTTAAGATCTGCGTTCATGGGTCCTGGAAGCTCTCAACACCTGCTACATCTTAGTGAAAAGTTTATGCTGTAATTCTAGGATTAATAATGGAGAATCTATAGAGAGCTGGAGATCTGAAGCCTGCGTAGACATGAAATGTCCTGCCACTAATCAACTTAAGTCACTAGTCACTTAACACTATAAGAGGATTTTTTAAAAAATCTCTGTATAGAAAGTTTTCTAAATAGTGCTTATAGGCTGATGCAATTATTGGAATTATGCACTCATATTAGTGTAATTCATAAAGAAATACTTTAGCTACCTTAAAATACTTGACTTCAAGAAGATCTGCTCCTGATTCTGCTGAGGAACTGATTATACAGAGTGGTTCTTGATTTGAATCTACAGAAAAAAATGTCAAATTAATGAAATTTTAGGGGGGAAAAACACTTTTTTTTGTTATGAAATTGAGTTGCTTTGTACTGTGAAGTTTCAAAACCAAGCGCTACAAACCAAGGAACTCTAGGCACTTCATGGAGATGGTTTTGATGTATGTCGTGGCCTCCATGTCATATTTTCGAACTTTAGTGTTGATTCCAAGCTGAGCTGCATGGAGAACCAAAAAGGGACACTCTTTCCCATTTTTGGACTTTTTAAGCTTCAGCATAACCTAAAGAGAAAGATACAGGATTCTTAGTCCACTCCAGATTCCTAGTCAGCAAATCTGGAGTTATGACTGTAGGACAACCGAAAATAAGAACTTAAAGGGATAGTTAACCCAGAATCAAAAATCTATCATTTAATTACTCACCCTCATTTTGTTTCAAACTTGCTAGCCCTTGGTTCATCTTCGGAACACAAATGAAGATATTTTTGTTGAAATCCGAGAGCTTTCTGACCCTCTATAGACAGCAACGTAACTACTGCGTTCAAGGCCCAGAAAGATTGCAAGGACAACATTAAAATAGTCCAATGGACTTCAGTGGTTCAACCTTCATTTTATGAAGCTACAAGAAAACTTTTTGTGCACAAAGAAAGACTTTGACTTTGAAAGACTAATGACTTTTTCAGTCTCTGCTTCATGTTCACAAGAGTACCACAATGCACGCGGGTTCTGCGTCAGACAGCTCCGTCAGACATGCGTCGGGATATTCTCGTGAACATGTCGAAGACTGACAGGGAAGAGAAAAAAATTGTTGAATGAAGTGGTTATTTTTGTTTTCTTTGTGCACAAAAAGTATTCTCGTAGCTTCATAATATTACGGTTGAACCACTGATGTCACATGGACAATTTTATCAATGTCCTTACTATGTTTCTGGGCCTTGAACATTGATAGTTGCGTGGATAGTTGTGGCTGTAGATAGTAGCGTGGCTGTCTAATGCAGGGTCATAAAGCTCTCGGATTTCATAAAAAATATCTGATGAACAAAGGTCTTACAAGGTTTGGAACGACATGAGTTTGAGTAATTAATGACAGAATTTTCATTGTTGAGTGAACTATGTGTTTAAGAGAGCTTAATTACCTCCTTGATTTCAAAATTGAGGAGCACACTGACAACATTCTCAGTGAAAGCACCATTGGTCAATGCAGGTTGACTCTCTGTCCCCACAGGAAGTGTCTCTATCAGTCCTTCATCTACAGCTTCATCTGCAGAGGAAGAGAGGGCAAAACGAAGCCCTTAAAGACAAGCTTTACTGGACAAGTTTACTGACAAGTTAAACCTTTTCATACCTTTAGCAGAAGCTTTTGTTCTCTCCACCACAGCAGCCTTGCTTCCCTCTCCAATGTTCTCTGCTAGAATCCTCATGAGAACCCCAACATCCTCCTGGCCAAGAGCCATCTACAGAAGCCAGAAAAATACAAATCTTTAGTTTTCTCTTCTGGAAATCATGTTTGGGTTCCATTTAGGATTTTACATTAAACACTTTCACTTCATGAGAAACTCACGTTCATTGACATAAGCACTCCATTGACCTCCATTCCAGGAATTTTGCTGTACCAAGTGGCAGCCAAATTACGCTTGACTAAAAGCTCCAGATTTATGGGCTCCAGAATCTCAACATCTAGATGAGCAGCGTCATGCTTCAGAACAGTCCTGAAGAAAGAAGGTCAAATAAATGAATCATAGAAAGTTAGGAGCCACCTCTAAATCATTGTTTAGCACCAAACAGGCAGAAGACTATTAACCGAAATAAAGCTGAAAAAAAAGAACATAAATATCACATAAAAAATGAAGTTACAAATGTTGCATTGGAAACTAATAGAAAGTAAGCTGAAGTACTAAAATGACTAAAGCTAAAACTGAAATAAAAATACATCTGAATTGAAATATATTGAAAAAATAATAATACAATTACAAAATCTCAAAACATAATACTTAAGCAAGATTTCTTAAGTATACAACGTAAACCAAAAATTAAAATGAAAACCAAAAATATAAAAATAAAAGTTAGTTTAAAATATTAATATACTATAACACCATAAGTAATAGTAAAACCTACCTAGATAGTTTGAGCTGTGTGAGTTTTACGTCCATGGTCTCCAAAACTGCAGGCAATGGGAAGCCCTCAGCTGCCAGCAGTGAGAAGCTGTTTCCCACAGTGATGAGACCCAAGTCAACCACAAATGCATTATGGGATGTGGAGGACTGAGGGATTATGATAAGGGGGGCCTTCAGTCTGATGTCCATGGCAAGTCTAAAACTCTTCTGAGCGAAATCCCTCACACTGGAAGCTGCTTTCTCCGCAGCCTGAGCCGTGGCGGCAGTGAGAGCCTCTTTAGCTGTCTGGAAGTTATCCACAAACA
This sequence comes from Labeo rohita, assembly GCF_022985175.1. Lineage (NCBI taxonomy): Eukaryota > Metazoa > Chordata > Actinopteri > Cypriniformes > Cyprinidae > Labeo > Labeo rohita. The sequence continues at coordinate 32,523,060 of NC_066875.1, read as the reverse complement.
TCTATGGAAGACAACCAACAGTTAGTTACAGCTTTGTGTGACTTGACATTGGCAGTTTAGTAGAAGTGAGGGAAGATTTTTAATGTAACAGCCTGGGATCCACAGTAGGGAAATTCATGCAGAGTTATTCTTCTATTTTAAAACGCCTGAAAGCCGAATTTACAACGAAAAGCTGCAAATTCAGCAAGGGTGGAAAAAGCAGTGCTGGAGTGAACGTTTTGTGAGTTAGAACTGGTAAAAATCAAGGCATCCATATCGTGCGAAATTCCAAATCTCATATTTCAGTGATTTCTACTTTCTACAATATATAGTATGAGACGCAAGCACACATGCAAATCCAAACATTCGCAATCAAGTCATTGAAATATTCGGTGCCTTAGTGCCTCACAGTTAGAACAGTAATATCTCACTATTGAAATTCATTACTGAAAGCTAACATACTCAAGACATCCATCTAAGAGAAAACAGCTTTAAAAGCTGCAGTTTGCAATTTCTGCAACATTAGCAACAGCAAAAAGAATTGTAATCTGTTTAGCAACACCGACTCAACATTTTTTACCTCTTTCTGAAAAATAAAAGTTGGTGGTATCCACTGTTTGAAAAAACACTTGGACGGGATCTATTTAATTCTATTTGATGCCACTAGCAGTGCAGAAATTCTAAAATGCAATGAATAAATATCAAGTATAGGTGCAATCTTTCTTGTGGTTCTATAAACTACCAAATTTGCTAAAAAAAAGTCATACCTTAAATAAAAAACATCGTAAGTCATGAAACTGAGACTGATACTGAATAAATAAGCTTTCCATTGATGTATGGTTTGTTACAACAGGACAATATTTGGCTGCGATGCAACTATTTAAAAATCTGGAATCTGAGGGTGCAAACAAATCAAAATATTGAGAAAATCGCCTTTAAAATTGACCAAATGAAGTTCTTAGCAATGCATATTACTAATCAAAAATTAAGTTTTTATATATTTATGGTAGAAAATGTACAAAATATCTTCATGGAACATGATCTTAATATCCTAATGATTTTTGTCATAAAAGAAAAATCAATAATATTGACCCATGTAATGTATTTTTGGCTATTGCAGGGTCACATATATCAGTGGTGCATATAGATGTAATGTAAGCAATATTTAAATATTATTGACAATATTAGTGACCATAAACTTCAAGACTGCTTCTGTTTAGTTTGAATCTAATGACATGTTCATGAATATGCAGCAGAGTTATATTTCTTTTTTAGTTTTCATAATCTATATGAATATTTTTCTTTCTTTCTTTTTTCACCAGTATTAATTATTAGTATTAACCTACCTCTAGAACAGTGGTCCTTAACCCCCCCAAGCCACCCCTCACCCCATTGTCTAATACAATATCTTAAAGGGGTAGTTCACCCAAAATGAAAATTCTGGTATTAATTACTCATCCTCATGCCATTCCAAACCCACAAAACCTTCGTTTATCTTCAGAACACAAATTAAGATAGTTTTGACGAAAGCTTTCAGAAAGGCAGCAAGGACATCATTAAAATAGTCCATGTGACATCAGTGGTTCAAGTTTTCTGTTTGCTTTGTGTACAAAAAGCATTCTCGTAGCTTCATGAAATTACGTTCGAACCACTGATGTCACATGGACTATTTTATCGATGTTCTTACAACCTTTCTGGGCCTTAAACATGGTAGTTGTGTTGCTGTCTACGCAGGGTCAGAAAGCTCTTGGATTTCATCAAAAATATCTTAATTTGTGTTCCCAAGATGAACAAAGTGTTTACGGGTTTGGAACGAGATGATGGTGAGTAATGACAGAATTTTCATTTTAGGTGAACTATTCCTATGAGGCCTCCACATAAGGCAGAGATTTTTTTTTGTATTTACGGTGTGATAATGACAAAGCTGCTTGTTTTAATGTTTAACTTTTTTTTTAAAACATTTTAATTTAATTTAATGTCTTGTAAGAAGTCATTTTTCTTGCATAGCTCTTTTTTGTTTTTATACATCTATACAACATTTTATATTTTTTCCCCTAGTGGGTCCTGGAAACCTGGTTAAGAACCACTGCACTAGAAATAAACCAAAGGCAGTCATAAACATCACTGTGAATGTTGTTAACCTGGATTAATGTTTCCATATTACTTGAAAATTAAAGGTTTAACTGCATATGCAACAAATCCAGCTGAGTTTAATGGGGTGAGAACATATTTCAGTGTGCAGAGGTGCGTTTGAAGAAAAGCTGCAAAGCAAAAGACTTTAATGCTGCATGCCCAAGCCTGTACCTCATCAGCAGAGGGGTACTGATAGCTAAAAGAGTCCTGAAAAGAGGAAGACACAGTTAACAAAAACTATGAGGGGGGGGGAAAAGATGCTGGACAAAAAAAAAAAAAAAAGAAAAAAAAAAAAAGAAGGGGACAGACATAAACATCCAGACAAAACACAAATAAAATACAGACACTGAGAAATACTGATTTTTAAAACTCTGTCCATGTTTGTAGTTTGTTTTGCGATTACCAATAAGTGACTTTTTTCTTCTGGTATAAATTTTAGATGACTGTGTAATACAGACAGAATATGAATATAAATATGACATGACAGGTAAGTGGATTTACAAGAATTCTTACCAATAAAGACATAAGGAACTTGTGCAGGTAGACGATCTGGATACAGCCAAGTCTCAGGATAACTTTCCCATCCACTTTGGAGGTGTCAGTGTAGCCTTCACCTTCAGTGGCACCGGGATACAAGGTCAACTTGAAGCTGAACACCTCTTCTCCAACGATTGACACCGCCTGGTGGCATTCACAAAAATAGGACTTGAGCACAAAACACTGCCAATTGCAAACATACCAAAAACAATGTGATTGATCTCTCACCTTCTTATGGATAGTCTTAGGGTCCACATCAAGAACCACAATGTCACGCAGACGGGCAAAAACATCTGTTTCTTTGGCCTGGACCACCACAGATGCATCAATGCCTGACATAAATAAAATGAAAATGTTTGGTTAACTTGTAGAAGATTTATATGTAATACAGTGTGATTATTTTAAGATATGCTGACTTTGAAGGACAGACAATACCTTGAACCCGGATGTCAGCAATGTTGCTTCTGTCATCGCAAACAGCCACTCTGAAAGACCCAAGTACGGCGGACAGCTTAAAGTTCACAACACCAGAGTCCTTTGAACCCTTAGAAACTAACAAAACATAGACACAGTTAAAACACTCAAACAATACATAATGTGACAATCTGAAAACAGTATTGTCTGCAACATGCTTTAACACAAGCAAAACAGATACTGTTTCAGACCCTGTTAGTACATGGCACGTCAAGACCAGTGCAAAGGTCAAGAAAAAAAACATTAGTTACCCAAGAAAAAACCTACAAAGCAGAGACACAGACAACATGGATGCATGAGAAATATTCAGGGTCTACCTAACAATTTGACAACAATCAAAACACATTTGTATTCACACATTTTCAACACAGGATGTGTATGTGTTTTTCACACCTGTCTTCCCTGCTGCTGCTCTCTCAGCTCGTCTCTTGGTTTCTCTGTCTTTTGAAGCTGTGAGATCTTGTGGTATTGCTGAATTCATGTAGTTGATGGTAGACAGCAAAGCTTTAGTGTGTAACAGGAAGTCCAATGAAGAAAACTCCACCTGTGAAATAATGTCAATCAATAACTTATGAAAGATTAAAGTTATGTTTTCTAAATATAAAAATAAATTAAATTAAAAAATTAAATGAAAATTACTAATAGTGTACACTGCTCAAAGGTTTGGGACCAGTAAGACTTTGTAATGTTTTTTAAAAAAGTCTCATGTTCATCAAGGCTGCATTTATTTGATCAAAAATACAGAAAAAAACAATAATACTGCAAAATGTTATTACAATATAAAATAATACTTTTTTTTTTTTTTCTGTGATGCAAAGCTAAATTTTCATCAGCTGTTACTTCAGTCTTAAGTGTGACATGATCTTACAGAAATCATTCTAATATGTTGATTTATTATTAAAATGATCAGTGATCAGGATCAGGATTTTTTTCAGGATTAAAAAAACAGAATTTATTCAAAATATAAATCTTTTCTAACAATGTAAATCTATGCTATCACTTTTGGATAATTTAACACATCCTTGGTGAATAAAAGTATTAATTTCTTAAAAAAAAAAAACAAAAAAAAAAAAACTTTTTTGACCCCTTTTGAACAGTAGTGTGTATTGTTAGAAAACCTTTCTATTTTAAATAAATGATGTTCTTTTTAACGTTTTATTGATCAAAGAATCCTGAAAAAAAGCACAACTGTTTCAACATTGATAATAAATCAGCCTATTAGAATGATTTCTGAAGGATCATGTGACACTTGAAAATTCAGCCTTGCATCACAGGAATAAATTATATTTTAAAGTATATTAAAATAAAAAACACTATAAGAGATGTCTTTTAAAAAATTACAAGTCTCAATGATCCAAAACGTTTGAGCGGCAATGTATATATTTTGTTACATATTTCCACTTTTTTTTTTTCAAATTTATTTCACCAAAAATATATTTTTATTTTAAAAACAGTAGATTAATTAAAAAATGATTCAATAAATATATTTAAAATATTAAATGAATAAATAAATATATTAAACAAATGAGCAACAAATATATACAAAAATGCTAAGATTGTACCATTCAATTATTTGGAACCGTAAACTTAAACATACCTTCAGTGTCTGTTCTGTATTATTAAATAAGGTGTGAAAGCTGGGCCCATTCACATCAGCCTAAAGGACACAGAAAAGACCAGCACAAATTAAACCACTCAGCTAAAACAACCTGTTTGAGAGAGTCCTTTTTTAGATTGTTTGATAAGCAAAATGTTCATGTTTACTTTGATGTACTCCACTTTCAATAGATCAGAGCCATGCTTGTCTGAAGAGGTGATTAGATGAAGTGGCATATTTTGCGAATCTGAAACACACACACACACACGCAAGAATGAGAGCAACGGCATCCCTGAACCAACATGAAGTACTTCAAACAACAAAAGCTTGATCAAGCTTTGTGTGCGCCTGTACCTTTTATCTCGCAGTAGTCCAGGCTTACTTTGCGCAGGTAAGATGTGACGGTGAGATCGAAGGTTCGTATTTTGCCTTCGGCACCCAGTTGAGACACATTGAGAGCCAATATGACATCCTCCTGAGCGGCCTGCCTGGTAAGCTCCAACAACACCTACACACACACACACACACACACACACATATATATATATATATAGACACATATACATCACTTCAGACTGAAACACACAATGGTCAACACAAACATGAACAGGAATCATACACAAAATAATTGTCATCAACTGATGGAATGCTGAATGGGTTTTTTATGAAATATGAGGCTCTTACGCCCACTGACGACAAATGTGTCATGGTGTGAATGAAGAAGTGATGAAGAGGAACGTACCGCTTTGACTTCAAACTGAAACTGCACTTCAGTTAGCTCTTCTAAGGTTGATCTGAGAGAGTCTTCATCTGTAGACTTCTCACTGATGTCTTCATCAGTGTCTGAACACACATGCACAACATCAACAGTGAGAAAATTTGTATAATGAATAAAGTCAATTGAAAACAAGGGTCTAGATGAATTCTGACCTGACTCAACAGTATAGGATAGAACTGTGGGGTCTAAACCCAAGACCTTTGGCCTGGCATCAGACAGCGGCATCCCCAAAACCTTCATAAGAATATCATCATTATTATTATTATACAAACAACAGGAAATTATAAATAAACAAAATCTCATTTTCTCACTCTGTTTACTTCCTGTACATGTGTAGAAAGGTCAGACTCCCAACCAACATTAAACTAACCAACATTTCTTCTATTATACTGAATATTGAAAATCTAATGAAAATCTGTATAATTGATTTAAACATGGAAAAATGTGTTAAAGGAAGCTGATTATGCTACAGTCTTATTGGTTTGGTTGCAGTAAACATAACATGTTGCAGTCAACAGGTAACATTTTTGTAAGAACAAAAAAAAAACATTTTAAGGTGAAAGTATTTTGAAATGAAATTTTAAACAAATTTCATTACTGACCAAAAATATTTTATATAAAACATTTTTGAAAGACGTCTATTATGCTATGCAAGTCTGCATTTATTTGATCAAAAATACAGTAAAAACTGTAAGAATGTTAAAATATTATAACAATTTAAAATAATGTTTTTTATTTTAATACATTTTGAAATGTAATTTATTTCTGTGATGGTAAAGCTGAAATTTCAGCAGCAATTACTCCAGTCCTCGGTGTCACATGATCCTTCAGAAATCTTTATAATAATCATAAAAATCTAATAATTAGATTACTCTAATAATCATTCTGATGTAGTGCCAAGAAACATTTCTTGTTATTATCAGTGTTATTATTATATATTTTTGTGGAAACTGAAAGTTCAAAAGACAACATTTCTTTACATTTTAAACTTTTTGTAACATTATAAATGTCTTTATAGTCATTTTTATTAATGTAATACAGCTTTACTGAATAAAAGTACTCAGCTATTATTCATTAAAATAATTTCTTAAAACAAAATCTTACTGACCACAAAGTTTCAAATGGTATTGTATATTTTTCTATGTATATACACAACCAGACAGTTTTTAATGTTTTTTAAATAAGTTATTTCTGCTCATCAAGCCTCCATTTATTTGATCCAAAGTACAGCAAAAACCGTAAACTTTAGAAATACTTTTACCATTTAAAATAACTCTTTTCTATTTGAATATATTTTAAAATGTAAATTATTTCTGTGATCAAACCTAAATTTTCAGCATCGTTACTCCAGCCTTCAGTGTCACATCATCCTTCAGAAATCATTCTAATATGGTGATTTAAGAAACATTATTATTATCAATATTTAAAACAGCTGAGTACATTTTTTCAGGATTCTCTGATAAACAGAAAGATTTAAAGATGAGCATTTATCTGAAATAAAAAAAAAACTTCAGTAACATTATAAACTATACCATTCAGATAAACGCTGTTCTTCTGAACTTTCTATTTATCAAAGAAACCTAAAAAATTCTCCTCAGCTGTTTCCAACATATTAATAATAATGTATTTTCAGTAGCAAATCAGAATATTAGAATGATTTCTGAAGGATCATGTGATCTGAGTAATGTATTTGATCAAAAATACAGTAAAAACTGTAAGAATGTTAAAATATTATACCAATTTAAAATAATGTTTTTTATTTTAATATATTTTGAAATGTAATTTATTTCATTCTAGTTAATGATATCTAGAACATCCTTCAACATTTGCTTCGCAAAGTAAAATAGCAAGGGCTTTTTCTTGCTTGCTGAGGCAGCAAGTTTTCTAATAAGATACAGCACAAGGCTCATTTGGCAGAGAGACAGCGATGCTGATTGTGGATAATGTCCTTCCTGAGTTGTGTAATCTGTGTAGACTGACACTGCACTATCACGCTCACAGAGCAACTTCAGGAACTAAATATAAAAGCAAGCAGCACTTAGCATGTGACTACGAAATCAACAAGTACACTGCAATTGGTTTAACAGGCTTGAAATATTCATGGCATTCAAAAAACAAACAACAGCAGCGACAACAGTATCAAATACCTGTGGCATCCTACCAGGAAACTAGCATTCATAAGTCATGACATATTAAGAGTGAGAGGAAGCAACACACCAGCCAATACAGAGAGACTGTTTTTTCATTTGAAGAGTTTCAATGTGTTTTCTGACCTTTTCTGTAGGAGTGCTAGGGGCTGTTGAGGTAGTCTGAGGGAGAGGAATACTGTTCACCAGCTCCAGAACGCCCTGGATCTTCTGATCAGAAATCTTCACATGAAGTAACGGCAGCTCACCTGATACTTTGAACCTGAAAATGAACAGACTTCAGCGCATGTATGAGGATTATAAAAGCGATGACATAGAGAGTGAGCGCTAACCTGGGCATACGGGAGTCTTTGTCCACCATACATTTAGCGAGTTGAAGTGTGAAGTCCATCGGCTGCAGGATGTGCTGATGGGTGAGGCCTTTAAGACGAGCGTTTTTCCATTGTTCTCCTTCAAAAAGAGCCACAGTTTAAAAGTGGCAATAAAGTTGCAATTACATAAGCAATTTTAGTTGCATGTTTTTTACCTGATTTGCTGTAGAGTATCTGGACACTGCGAAGCTCCAAGGAATATCTTTCATATGCTCTATCCATGATTTCCTCTAGTGATGAGAAACTGGCAGACACCTGCTGATGGCTGCCCTGATCTACGCTGTTCAACTACACAAGCACACATATATTTACAGTCAGATATTTTTGAAAGAAACAGTTCTCTCTTAAATATGTTTTTACTTTTCTCCCTCACCTGCAGGTAACCAAAATCAACAATCATGAGGTCTGATTTGCCATCATAGAATCCAGACTTGGGCAGCAGCAGGTAGGAGGGTTTTAGATCAATCCTCAAGTCCAGCACCTTACGTGTCTCAATAATGTGAGACAAGCCTGGGTTCAGATAAAGACAAAGGGAACATGTTACAGATGACTACTGACATACGCTTTCTCAGTGTGACCATATCTCTGTGGAGATGAAGGGAAATGAGGAGAGGGTTACCAGTAGCTGTCTTCTCTTTGATCTCCTCCAGTTTGCTGAGTGTGGCCGAGGTGATGACCTCCAGATCAACTCCTTTTCCCGTCTTAAAGAATTCTGTGATGCCGATGACAGTCATCTGCAGATCAGACAAACAAACAGTATTTTGGAGCAGTTTTTAGTCTAAGTGTCTAAATATTTACATATTAAATGCCCCTTTTTACAATATATAACATAAGTCTCAGGTGTCCCCTAAACGTCTCTGTGAAGTTTCAGCTTAAAATACCCCCCAGATCATTTATGACATAATTTTGAAAATGCCTATTTTGAGTGGGAGCAGAAACATGCTGTTTTCATGCATGTCTCTTTAAACACAAATGAGCTGCTGCTCCCCGCCCCTTTTTCCAGCTTTTAAAGCTTGTACGTCAGATATTCGGCTGTTTGGTTTTGATTATCATGTCTATCATACTGAAATTATGTGCTTTAAAACATATTAGTTTAAACTTCTGATACAGGGTTTTCTGAGCGCACACAGCCGAAGCACGCGCACAGAAAGCGGACTGGTACACCGTTGTCACTTGTGAAAACACAATGGTAATGCTTAGAGTTGTTAAAAGGTACAAGGTTCGGTACTTTCGGCGCTGAAATTTTAAAAACGTCAATTTCCCGCTCACATTTGAGCGCTGTTGAGGCGATTTTTAAACATCGCTGATTGGCCATAATGTTCACGTGCTCAACAGACATGACTGTGACTGGCTACAATGATAAGCGCTTCACGCTCCTCACCGAGCGCTCACACATAAACGCAACAGGAGCGTTTGAAAGCAGCGTCTGTCGGCGGATCCGTCTATGTGCAGATGTTTTAGGGATCCACTGACGGCTTTAAAACGAACACTATGAACACTATGGCCAATCAGCAATGTTTAAAAATCTGCTCAACAGCGCTTAAATGTGAGGGGGAAATGGATGTTTTTAAAATTTCAGTACCGAAAGTACCGAACCCGGTACCTTTTGACAACTCCAGTGGTGCTGTAGGTGCAAATGTGCGGTAAAAATATAAGATACCATTTCGACGTCACAGGGGGAGCAAAATCTGAGCAGCTCATTTTTTTTACAAGCTTGCCGAGAAAGGCTTACCAAGAATAATTTACTGGGTTGTTCTTTATCAAGGTAGAATTACAGTTTGTTTGTGTGTTTCTTACGGCATCATAGATGATCTCTACAGGCTGTGAGTGGACTCTGAGGAGCTGGTCAGCAGTGCTGTCTTCTGGATTGAGCTCAAAGAGCACACTAAGCAAGGAGGAGTCTGTGTCTCCGAGTGACGCTATGAGAGATGGCACTTCACCCTGCTGCTGCAGACCAGTCACATACCAGTGCTCCAGCTTAGCCTCCACCCTACATAACACACATATTTCCCACAACTGAAGCATATATTTTAAATATGGCTCTAAATATATTTGTTGGTCAATGCTATAGGTTTTTCCTATATATAAATGTGTACTGTACATACCTGATGGCCTGTGCTCCTGGTCTTTGTGAGATGGACGTACTGAGGTCAATCATTTGCACTTTGAGGATCTCTGGAACGCCAGGCTCCTCTCTGAATGTTACTGAGGTGCTCAACAGTTTAAAGTTGACGATCACAGCTACATACTGCACATATGTATAAGTAAACATAAACATGTAAGTATATGTCCAGAATAAGGAGGATATGCTTGAAGAAGTTAATTTCTAGAATAAAAATATCCTGATAGTTTTCTCAACCCCATGTCATCCAAGATTTTCATGTCTTTCTTTATTTAGTTGCAAAAAAAAGTTTTTTGAGGAAAACAATCCAGGATTTTTCTCCATATAGTGGACTTCAATGGTGGCCAACAGTTTAAATGTCCAAACTGCAGTTTCAGTGCAGCTATAAAGGGCTCTACATGATCCCAACCGAGGGAATAAGTGTCTTACCTAGCAAAACGATCGGTCATTTTCTTAAAATAATAAAAAATGTATGTACTTTTTAACCACAAATGCTTGTCTTGCACCAGCCCAACTTCACACATTATGTAATCACGTGTGATGTAGGCGGAAGTACCGACCCAGTGTTTACAAAGCAAATGTGCAAATGAAGATGCACATCACAGAGCTGGTGCAAGATGAGCACTTTTGGTTAAAAAGTATATTAATTTTCATTTTTGTAAGAAAATTATCAATTGTTTCGCTAGATGAGACCCTTCTTCCTCAGTTGGGATCACGTAGAGCCCTTTGAAGCTGCATTGAAACTGCAATTTGGACCTTCAAACCATTGGCCACCACTGAAGTCCACTATATGGAGAAAAATCCTGGAATGTTTTCCTCAAAAACTTAATTTCTTTCTACTGTATTTTATATAAGTTTTGTCAATGTAAAACTGTTTTGTTAAGGTGCGGTCACATTATCGAAATTCTGTAGTCATTAATTTCATGTAGCAGTATATTTTCCACTAACATGTTTTGGTAAGGCAAGGTTATGAGAGCTCCCGCTGTAGCCAATGGCTGTGTAGAGTTTCGTTTTCTCTTCAGGAGTCATGATGGAATCAATACCTGTTAACACACAGAGTACATGTACGTAAACATTGACGTACATTAAAATGCTTTTACTCATAGTCTAGCATATATTAGAGATAAAACACTGACTCTCAGGCTCTTTATCCTCCTCTTCCTCTTTCTTTTTCCCTTCTTTCTTGCCAAAAAAGCTGCTGAAGAAGCCTCCTCCACTCTGTTTCTGAGTGGCAGCCTTTTTTGCAACCAGCTTCTGTCCTGACCGAATCACCTGTGGTGAGAGAAAGTGAAATTACTAGACTGAATTAAAAATATAAAACAAAGAGAAACACCAGTAAGTTTCTGGTTTGATACACTGCCCTCCAAAAGTTTAAAAACACCCCTGGCAAAGTGTGGTTTTGGACGATATCAGCATAAATCCTTATCATTTTTTGGTGCAAATACATTAAAGTAAGTTGACATTATCACTGAAGACCAGCAATAATAATTTTCATTTTGATTACATAATAATGGCAATATATACATGTCAAAGTCAGACATGCCCCTTTGCCAGCTGTGATGCCTGGTTACTGGTTTAAACTTGGCCCAGGTTTTTAAAAGATTTTTGGGTCAGCACACCTTAATAGCTTCAACAATTGATTGCCAATTAAGTTTAAAATACAATGAATTTAGGCCCAGATTATGCAGAGCTGTAATAGCTGATAATGGAGGATATTCTGATGAATCGAAAAAAAATAAATTCTATGTATAAACTGTTTATGTAATAAAATATGTTTTGTGTTGTTCCTTATCAGTGCAAAATTATCACAAATTAAAAAGGAGTCATGCCAATATTGTCCAAAACCCCACTTTTCTAGGGCGTTTTCATCATACCTCCATCTGAACCTGTTGTCTGGCCAATACAATGTTGAACACATCCAGAACCTTCTCCAGCTCCTGAAGAAAACACAATAGATGAATGTAGAACCAATCAGCATATTCATTTTTATGAATTTTAGAATTTTTTAGCATTTGGTTTCTTTGTTGTGATACCTGATAGCCCGATGTATTTAAATGCAATGATGTTATCTGGATAAGCTATTCATCTATAGTTAATACCTGGATCTGCTTTTCTGTGTCTTCTCTGACTTTACCCTGTGTGAGTTTGAATTTGTATGCAGCTTTGTAGGCCTTCAGTGTGTTCCTGTGCTTCTTGATGTTGTTCCAGTTCCACATCTGGTTAAAGCGCCTGATATGCACTTCCAGTATACTGTTGATGCTGTATTTCCACCTGAGCAATCAATGGAGCCATGTTAGAAACACCAACATCCAAACAATTACCATATGAAACATTATCTTACTATATGAAGACATAATGCACTTACCATTGCCTGGCGTTACTTTGGACTGGAACATCAGGCCTAAACTTTCTATACGGGCTGTTCTTCACCATGCAGTCTACAGACTCCAGCAGATCCACCATAGACAGGTACTAGAAATGTCCAAAAATCTTACTAACCCCAAACTTTTGAATGGTAGTTTATGCTTAACAATGCTTAAAACACATGATGGTACCCATATTGTTATACCTGAGGCTTGGTCATCTCAATTGCGATGTTCTGAACCTCAAGGTGTAGTTTTGCTTTGGGTGTTTTCAGCTCAACTTCAGCATTAGGGTTGATGCACATCCTTGCAGAGGCAAATATGGGTTTGAAAACTGTGTGAGAAAAAAAAAAAAAAAAAAAAAAAGAGTTGTCATGATGGGTGCCATGATTTATAATGCTAACTCTGAGTTGGTCATAAATTCTTTAACCATCAAAATCACTTCTTATATCTAAGCTCAGTGCATTCATTTGCACGTTAAATGCAACTGAATGAACACTTGTACTGACAATTGTGGTTTCACTATTATATGTAAATATGGGAGTAGTAGAAATAGTACACATTGTGATTACAGGAGTTTGTTTGCTATAAGAAGGTGTGTCATGTGTACCATTTGAGATCACATAGCCTGTTTAAATAGCACATGAAAATGAAGCTGTTGCAGGTACACAAACACACACCCATCAAAATTATGAAAAAACAACAGAGTTTACAACAGCCAAAGATCATACATCATTATTACTTTTTACTATTTACAATTTAATATTTACTTCTTCTAAGGCTTTCAACATCCATGTTGTTCTTTTTATGTCTAATCTTTCAGCATCTCTTCAGATGGGCACGACACCAAAACACAGTAACAAAGCTATACTAAAATGCTCCAGGCCAGACAATAATAAATATAGCCATAATCTTTCTGTGGATGATGGATAATACATACTGTACTGATAGCCTTGCAGTTCCTCATTTTTTGTGCTGATTCCTGCTTTTAGCTTGTCCTGCAAACACAAAAAACTTAGTTATTTTGAGATATATTTTGCAATATATTAAAATGTAAATACATTCGGTAAGGTCCAAAGCTTAGAGAGTCTTCTTATCTTTCTCATTTTCTTTTTTTTTCATTGCAAAACAAAAAGTTGAACTGAAAACTTTATTTCCAAATTTTACTTTCTCAGTGAGTTCCCAGTTATTTTAATGTGATGTGATGCTAATATTATCTAGCATGATTCCAATGAACTTCAAAGAGATACTGTGCTACTGACAAAATTAATTTGATGAAATAAACTAAGAAATCTGCTGAATCTATTTCCAGGTTCAAATAAAAAAGCATTCCAGATTTTTGTTATCTATGTTATCTCACTGCATACACAACATGGATGTATGCATGTTGTAGGGGCCAAAAAATCTTTTTTATATGTCACTAAAAAAACATCCTCACATAATGAGGTAGACAGCAAAGATCTAATCTTTGTGCAACACAATATTATTTCAGTGTGTACTTAGGCCTCTTACAAAAGTGACTACATCCTCTTGACCAGTAAGTATAAAATCCCCCACACAGACTGTAAGACCACACAGGGATGCGCATCACAAACCACAGACTCGGTTTCTATATATATTATTTTGCTTAGCAAACTAAACAAAATCAGCAAACTGCAAAAACCACTGAGAGCAAGCTCTTTTGCTACTTTAAGAGACTAAGAAAGATTAACAGATATATAGAGAGATTAAAAATGTGAGAGAGAGATTAAAAGATAAAAAGTGCTAGGAGCCAAGCAAACTCAACCATTACTGACTTACTTGGATGTCACAAGCCTTGATAAGTCAGAGATATGTTTTACCCAGATGACTCCAGCTTAAGAGTCTTCAGACCAACTGATAGATTAACCGTCACAGCTTTCAGCTGCTGAATTTACGTCAACAAGATCAAAGACTTTCAGTGTAGCACTTACCAATGACCTATATCAGTTCCTGATATGGTCATAAATCAATAGTTATAACTATAAAGCTATAAACATTAGCACAACTCTTATCATCATCATTCTTTACTATTTATTTCATTATGTTTCTTTCTAGCACCTCAGTACTTGCAGTGTAACTGCTAACCAGTTTAAACTGCAAGCTTTTTTTCAATACAGCTTCATTGACTAAAGAACACCTTGTACTGGTTGTCTGCGAGCACCTTCACATCTTCCCACACTTTGTCTGTACACGTTCACACACAAACAGAAGCAGGTGGGTTGTTTCCTTGCGTCTTTGGGGCATAACAGGATGAAAAATGCAATTTATGCTTCCTTCTTGCACAAATTCTAAATTAAAGCTTCATCCAAAAATGAAAATTCTGTCATCATTTAATCACCCTCATGTTGTTCCAAACTCATAAGATTTTAATTCATCTTCGAAACACAAATGAAGATATTTTTAATGAAAACTGGGATATTTTTGCTTCACATATAAACATTGATCAGCACACATTCACTGAGCACATCAAATATAGTAAAACATGGAAATATGGAACCTCATTGATTCTTGTGGAAACTCAAATATGCTTGAGTGACAAACAAGAACAACGGCTGGGATCGTTAAGAGCCCTTTGAATCTGCATTTAAACTACATTTTGGGAGTTCAAATTTGGGGGCACCATAGAAGTCCATTAGATGGAGAAAATCCTGAATGTTTTCCTCAAAAAACAATTTCTTTACAACTGAAGAAAGAAAGACATGAACATCTTGAATGACAAGGGGATGAGTAAATTATCTGTAAATTTTTGTTCTGGAAATGAACTAATCCTTTAATGAGAGAGAGAGAGCGAGAAAACGCATGAGCGAGTTCACCTCATTGCTGAAAAACATAATGTAGCTTTTAGCAGCGAAGCTGTTGTATTTATAAAATTCACAGTGGCAGGGATTGAAAACCAGCTCCTGAATGTGCAATTTCTTACCTATTAAAACGCTATCTTTATGGGCAACTGTGTCATCCTCGCATTGGAAGGTCTACAGGGGAATCGGACATGTTTGTTTAGATGTAGGTCGGATGTCTAGATACCGGATAGGCATAGAATTAAAATCTAAATTCAAATTTGGAAGTAGACCAGATCAGATGCTAAAAAAAAAAAAAATCAGAACTTGTGAGGATTTTTGTGTTTATGCATGTGCAACAAATTTCAAACAGTGTCAGATGTGAGCAAAAAATCTGATTTTTTTGTGCCAGTGTAAATGCAGCCATTGATTTTTGCGCATCAAGCAAGTGTAGGTGAGCTTCCGTTTACCATATTTGATGTGCTCTTATATGCGTTAATGTACAGTATATATAGCGTTAATGAATGTTTATATGTGAATAAATCTGTTAATCATATAAAGCAATTGTGTCTCTTCAGAAGACTTGTATTAAACCACTCAATTCCCATGATTACTTTTACAATGTCTTTACGCAGCATTAAATTTTTGGGTGTAATGGACCTCCAACAGAGGCACAGAAATCTTTCATTAAAAATCACTTCATTTGTGTCGAAGATGAACAAACGTCTTACTAGTTTGAAACAACATGAGGGTGAGTAAATGATGATAGCTTGGCTGTTAAAGATAAAAGGCACATTACCACTATCTCCTCCCAGGAGCCTCTGTAGAAGATTGGGCTGTTCACGTTCCAATAGGCACAAAAACACTCGAGGCGGCCCAGCTTATGTAGAGGATACATACAGACACACACATTAGACACACAACCACAGTTGTACTGTGAGAAAATAAGACACACAGTATATTCTGGTGGTTTACCTTGTAGATAATCTTAGCTGCTTCATTCAGAATGCAAGTCTTCCAGTTTTCATCTGCTGTCTATAAGAGAGAAAAACCGAGGACATACTGAAAGACCACAGTGTGCAAATAAGAACTGCTCATTTCATATAAATAGTAATTGCAAATGAGCTTTCATGTGTGACATTTATATGAATGTGTTTTGAGAGAGCACCTGTAGACTGAGTTCTGAAAGAGTCATGCCCATAGCAAGAGGTCTTTTAGGATCTGACACCTGAAGCACAGATGGAAAATGAAAATCTTCATTAAAGGAGAAGTCTACTTTCATAACAAAAATTTACAGATAATGTACTCACCCCCTTGTCATCCAAGATGTTCACGTCTTTCTTCCTTCAGTCGTAAAGAAATTATGTTTTTTTAAGAAAACATTTCTGGATTCTTCTCCATATAGTGGACTTCTATGGTGCCCCGAGTTTGAACTTCCAAAATGCAGTTTAAATGCGGCTTCAAATGATCCCAAATGCGGTTGTAAACGATCCCAGTCGAGGAAGAAGGGTCTTATTTAGCTAAACGATCGGTTATTATCATAAAAATAATACAATTTATATACTTTTTAATGTCAAAATACACAGAGTTCAGGCAGAGCAAGACAAGTGTTTGAGAGTTTGAGATTAAAAAATAAATAACTGATCATTTCGTTAGATAAGACCCTTCTTCCTCGGGTAGGATCGTTTACAACCGCATTTGGGATTGTTTAAAGCTGTATTTAAACTGCATTTTGGAAGTTCAAAATCGGGGCACCACATCAGTCCATTATATGGAGAAAAATACTGAAATGTTTCCCTCAAAAAAAACGATTTCTTTACAACTGAAGAAAGAAAGACATGAACATCTTGGATGACAAGGGGGTGAGTACATTATCTGTAAATTTTTGTTCTGGAAGTGGACTTCTCCTTTAATATGCAAGGTATACATTCAAAAAACACACATCACTGAAGAGCGGAAATGCATGAAGAGGAAACACTTACATCATCCTCATATCTGATGTGAATGCTGGTGATTTTAACCTGGAGGTTTTTGATAACTTGAGTAGCCAGTTTCTCAGCAAATGTGTCCTTCTTTTCTTCCTGTGGCTTCTCTGAAATGAAAAATAATTCAGTAGACACAAAGGGTTTATCACAACTCTATGCCATTTGTTATTCTAATGCCTTAAACAATCTAAAACGTATGCAAACACATTTAGTCCAACAAGCAGAATAAAGCTATTGAAAATATTTGCTCATATTTGCCACGATCACAGTCGATCACAGTCGCCCAACAGGCCACCCACCTGCTTTATGCTCATACTTTTTAGATCTCCTAAAGGGTTTTTTACGCTTTTTAAGCTTACGTCCTTTGTCTTACAGAGCGCAGCATTGGGAGAGAGAGAAAAGTTGGTGAGGTAGAAAAGAACCATGGCGCAGCAATAAACACACGCAATTAAATAAACATGAAACTACTCCAAAGCACACTAAGTAGTGAGGAAAAAAAATGTCCATACACCCTCAATACACACTCGAAAAAAAGAAAAAGTCTCTTTGAGACGGGAGTATGACTAGCCTTCTATAGGAATGGGTCTGTACATACCCCGTGGTGGATTCTTATACACATAACTCTCCAGATTAAACACAAACTCTCCAGCCTGAGAGCCTGCCGTCCATCAGATGCAGCACAAAGCAAACACACACAGCTGTTAGGGACAGAGATCTGAACGTATGGATGGATGGATGGATGGATGGATGGCTGGGTTGATACATGAATAAACATGGGAATTAATGTAGGGATGCGAGTATTTAAACTGATATTTTTAAATTACTTTGGTAATACTTTACTAGCCTTCATGTATAATGGCTTATAAATGGTTATTAAAGGGTATAATGCATTACAATTATTCATAATGTGCAATAATACATTATATCTCGTTGTAAATAATTATTACCCGAATTTAAAATGCATAATATAACAATGAATTAATAAACGTTATAATACATTAACTGTGGTTGCAATTATTTGTGAGATTGTACAATGCATTATAAGGTGCATTACAAGGCATAATTAATGCATTAAAACTATTTTTATAAAGGCTTTAAGTAAAGTGTTACCATTACTTTTATTCTGTGGCCACTGACAGATAAATAAGCGATATAATAAATCTATTTAAAAAAATATTAAAACCATATTATTGTGAAATATTACAATTTAGAGTAACTGTTTTCTATTTTAATATATTTTAAAAAATATAGCCATTACTCTAGTCTTCAGAGTCACACGATCCTAAATTATACTATTATGCTGATTTGATGTTTAAGAAACAAAATTATTGTTATGCTGAAAACTGATTTTTTTTATTATTATTATTTTTGTGGAAATCGAGACACTTTTTTTAGTTTTTCGAAGAATTGAAAGTTTAAAAAACTGCATTTTTTGAAAGCCTTTTTTTTTTTTTACAAATGTCTTTACTGTCACTTTTGATCAATGCATCCTTTGCTGAATAAAAGTATTACTTTCTTTCCAAAAAAAAAAAAAAAACAAGACCCCAAACATTTGTACGGTATACTGCAAAAGTACTGTTTTATTTTAACACCATAACAATATAATGTTCAGTATAAAAGATGGCTACATATTTATTTTGGAATCTGCTGTAAATATGTAAATATGTAAAAATGTAGTTTCAATTAGGAGGAAGAAGTGCCTCTAATAATATGGACCTCAAGGCTGCTGGTTAGACAGTCCCTGGAAAACTACAAGAGAATTTGTGTGGTCTGAAACAAAGTTTCTTTGTTTTTGTTTTTCCACACAGCTTTAATATTGTTACATGCACACAGCAACTCACTCCACATGCCCTGTTAAAGAGAAAGTTCTTAAATGTTTGCCATATTATATTTCTATTCTTTTAAGTTAATGCTACAAACGGATCCAATGCAGATAAATGGAGGAATGAATGATGAATGAAGCTGAAACATGGCATGATTATGGCATGAATGGATGGGAATAAATGAAATGATGATCATCTGTTATTAAGTTATATGGTACATAGAGCATAAGAAGAGAACTGACAAATTTTAATGCAATAATTGACTATGTGCAAGGTCAAGTGATCATTCCGTCTTGCGGATACAAACAAACAATGGGTTTCTCACCTCTGCGTGCAACCAGCTGCAGGGTTTCCTCAATGCGCTGCAGCTCCTTCTGTTTGGCCTCCTGCAGGTAACGCTCTTCTTTAGCTGGATCATACTTAATCGCTTTAAACACACAATACACACACAGTTAGAGGCAAATAAACATTACAGATACCATTTATATCATGAACACCTCGGACGTCTTTCATTTATTACTAATCCGTTTTCACTACTGCCACCTAACTTTGTTTTTGTCAAACGCACACACGTACAGTGGAAAACCAAACATTCACACACTGGAAGCTCAGTCAACCATGTAATAACATAAAAGTAATTTACAATGACCATCTCCCACGCATTGCACTGTGGCTTATATGTAGCTAAGGTCCAATGCTGCTCATTCAAGCAGACTTAAGATTTCCATTGTAGGTTTGTCCTCTGTTTTGAATCCATTGGTGAAGCTCTATCAGGAAGGACCGGTTCAAACCAATCCAGGTGAGAAAAAAAAAAAAAAAAAAAAAAAAAAAAAAATCACAATGCCTGCTATTGTACTTGCTGCCACTGTTTATCTATCCTCACTAGAGTAATAAAAGAGACAATTATGCAGCAGACCAAACAAAAAAAAAATGGTCAAGAATAAAGGGACTTTGGAGCTCCTGGGGCAATTCAATCCATTAGAAATACAGTCTATTTATCAGAATCAGAAAGAGCTTTACTGGCAAGTGTGCTTGCACACACAAGGAGTTTTTCTTGGTATTGAAGCTTTCAGTATACATATATATATACACTACCAGTCACCAAGCCTGCATTTATTTAATCCAGAGTACAGTCAAATGTTGAATTATTTTTACTGTTTAAAATAGAAAGCAGTTATTTTAAATAGGGAAAATATTTCACAATATTACTGGGGTCATTATTTGGGGTCAACTAAATGCAGGCTTAGTGAGCAGAAGATGATTATTTTAAAAACATTAAAAATCTTACTGTTCAGAAACTTTTGACTGGTAGTGTAAACACAACAACAAGACACATAATAATAAATATTTAAAAAAAAGTGTAAAGACACACTTAGGTTAAGTCAAAATAGAATTATTTAAAGATTATGTACATATTTACTGTACTACCCTAGTAAAAAAGTAATAGATTCAAAATGCATTTAAGTATAGTTCAAGTCTAACATATTTACTGACATATCACTCGAGACTTACTGATATAAAAAATATAATTAAATCTTATTTGGAGTACTACTTGTGCACAATGCAAATTTCTTAACATAAAGACTAAAATATGTTTTAATGTCACTACTGATCATGATGATGATGATGATGACTTAAGTATGCCTTTAGTTGGACTTCAGCACCACTTCCGCACAATTAAAGGGCATTAAGTACAAAATTAGTTGTTCCAATTTAGCAGACTTTAAATATACCAGTTTTTTATACTAAAAGTACAATTGCAGGGTATTTTTAAGTACATGATATGTATTTGTAGTATACTTAACATGAAATAAATATATTTTAAATACATTTTAATATTTATATTTTTTACTAAGGTATAGATAATAATAGTGAATTTACAGGGCATTGGCAAAACTGGGTGTTTTGTCATTCTGAGGCAATCAAAATTTACAGCACATCTTTCAGTAGTACTGTTTAGACCATATGGACACATATGTTCTCAAAGTGAAAAGCTTGTGCATATCTTTAAAAAACAAACAGCAACAATTTTTGATTGGCATGTAGAAGCTGACTGTCTTCATTCAAAAAGACAGACAGAAAGTAGCAGACTTTCATGCTTTAAAAAAAGTTAAATCATTTTACTTACAGAACATGCATTACACAGAACTGATCAGTCAACAAGATAAAGCAGATCCAGAAAGAAAAACATTACCAAGATCAATACCAAATTTGAACAAACACTCCCAAAACTCTTGATTGATACACTGTCAACACATGCCATCAACGGCTCTGCAAATAAACACTTGTATTTGCATGATTAAACATTAAAATCATATAAGTTTGCCATAGTAATCAAAGATTCAGATACACACGAGAGCGGCTTAACGGTCCAGGTCCCAAGCCACCACCCTGCTACGCACCTTCTAAACCTGGCTTACCATTGTAAGGTGAGGACAATAACTTAGACTCAGCTGCAACATGTAAAAGACAACGTCAGTCATAGCAGCCCAGGTGACACAGAAGATATAGACTGTATCAAAGAAATTCAGTTATTCAATATATTTGTAACTGCTGCTAAACTAGGCAGAAAATAACATCCTCATAGCTTTCAAATGAGTCTAACATAATAAATGATGCATTTGTTACTATTTTTTTTAGGAGATTGTTTATTGTCAACGCATAACATCCAAATTATTATCAGGACTCTTCGGGGATCTGTACTTTTTATCACAGCAATTAATAAAAGCATTATTTAGGACAAATTATCAAAACTGTAATATATTATTTATTATAATTATATTATATTTTGTGACCAATAATTGCATTTTTGTTCTTTAGTGAAACATTGCATAATGCAAGACCTTACACACCCCTGAGTTAAGAGGCAGGAATCCATCTAGGTCATAAATAAATCATGCAGTTATCCTGAGAGATGTTATAGCAAGAAATGAAAGCATTTTGCAGACAAATTACTGCAATACCATGAAATAAATAGCATGGTGCTCTAGACTAGATTTATAAACAATTTAAACAACACTAGAAAACATGGAAACATTATAAGTAAAACAAAAACAAAAAAAAACGGTAAGCACTCACTTGCACCAGGAACCACCAGAAGGTATAATCCATCTAATGTAGCCACCACAGCTTCATTGTACAGGTTTTTCCAAGGGATCTTCAGAGTCAGTTTACCTTAAGAGCAGACATTTTCAATTCAGTGTGACTATATGAATAATAAAAGCACTTGAATTACATGAATGTAGATCCTGTGGATGTTATTCTGTGCATCTCAGTTAAAAGTAAGATACACATTAGTAAAGTACAATACAATCATGGTTATTAGGCAGAAACAGAGCCAGACTTGTTTAAAATGACTTGTTAGTCTTCTTGGAAAAATCATTTTGTCCAAAAATGAGAGCAGACGTAAAAAACTTGAAAACCGTGGAAAGGAATCAATCATTTTAAAAAAATATGAAAAATGAAATTTGTTGCATTACAGATCAAGATTTATTTGAGAATTTATGGCTAGATGTCATTTGATCAAGCACATATAACAAGTGTTTTGCTTGTTATACATGCTTGATCAAAAGACACCTACTCTCTAAAAAATGCTGGGTTATTTTTTAACCCAAATGCTGGGTTCAGCCTGCTGGGTCATTTTGTTGGGTTGTTTTTAATATTTTTACCCAGGTGCTGGGTAACTTTTCTGCACTC
Organism: Labeo rohita; assembly: GCF_022985175.1. NCBI lineage: Eukaryota > Metazoa > Chordata > Actinopteri > Cypriniformes > Cyprinidae > Labeo > Labeo rohita. The sequence goes on along the minus strand of NC_066875.1, from coordinate 32,500,257 downwards.
TAAAAAACGCTGGGTTATTTCTGTTTAACCCAAATCCTGGGTTAACCTTTTTTTGGGTCATTTTATTTGGTTATTCTCAATATTTTTTACCCAGGTGCAGGGTAGTTTTTTTGTAACTAAACTGCTGATATATTTTTTCTACCCAGCTGCTGGGTTGAGCCTGTTTCTGACAAAACAACCCAGCTGTTGCGTTACAGTCAGAGCGTGGGCTTTTTGTGTCCTCTACGGGAGAGAGTGGTTCTCCATACCACTGTGCACTTTTTCAGCAAAACAAAGGGTTGTATACATTTTATTTCATTTATAAAGTTATTATTGTCCTGTAATTTCTATTATTTTACGCAACGTTAACATACCAGGAGGAGACATCAGTCAGCTGCATCAGTCAGCTGTGTTCGTTTGTTTTTCGCATGATGGAAACATCTTTTGCCTTGCATAACATAAACTTTTTTTTATACTGAATTAAATTTAATTTGACGTTAAAATATATTCCCTAATCTCTGTGAAAGTACTGTTTATGTATAGGAAAGTTGTCAATCACAAAAGAAACTCATCACCAGCTCAGATTTCGGCGACACACCGGCATGAGAATTAGCACTATTGATTGAAACTGATTACAGAGAATGGTTCAATGCACTTAAATTAAAATGCTACTTTTATATGTTCCATTTTTTATTTCTAAAATGCTTGTTAAACAGGTTTAATTGTATGTAATATTGTAAACTATGCTGTATTCATCCAAATAAATACAATGTCTTTTTTGTCTATGGGTGCCTTAATAATTCTGTGTTTGATTTTTAATTTCCAGCCATTTTAAGCCAGCAATATAATAGGGTTGTGCCGATATACGACAGTATTGTGTATCATCGATAGTCAGAGATATCGCCTGTTGCTGATGCCTTTGACGATAGCACAACGATTATTATTATAATCCGTCAAAAACAGATTAGGCGCCTAACTTTAGCGATGCAGTGCAGAGAACCACTTTTGGGGCTCTTCAAAACCTTGCCGTGCGGTGGCTGGTATAAACACAGGCACAGGTCACGGTGAGCGGGAGGGGATGTTTCAGGTGGGAAGCATGCAATCTGTGATTGCGTGCAGTTGCTGACGCTCGTGAAAGTGTGCAATCACTTTCTTATGCGCGCTGTATTTCTGGTTTGACTTTCACTTTTAGAATTGATCCTCTTCAGCAAGTAGGGGAGAGGATGGAAAAGTGGGGCACAGTAACTTGTTTTGGGGAACGGCCCCTCTTCTCGCCACAGACGTGTGCAGTGTAAATAAGGGGTAACAATGTATTCATCATACAGTGATGAATACATGTTCTTTGATAATGTAAATTCCTTTTCTGTAGCTGTTTTTTTGAATAACTAAGGAAATGTTAGCATTAGTAACTTACAATGTTTCTATTAAATTGTTATCATGTTAAACACAAATTAAGTCATATTGAAAACATTAGACTGCTTTTAGCCTTATGCTGGTGTTGGTTCATTTGCCGGCAATGAAACCAAGTAGGTGAATTAATTAAATAAATTAGCATGATAATATCATCTATCGGCGATCTCACAGGCTGACGATAGGACGCTATGAAAATTGAGCATATCACCCAACAGTACAATTTAATAATTCTTAAACAACAGTTGACTTACATAAAACAACCCAGCATGTTTGGTATAAACATTTAACCCAACCAACTGGGTCAAAATAACCCAGCATGTGTTCTGTCCAATATTTACCCAGCACTGGGTTGCGAAATAAGTTGTAGTGTAGTAGATGTTTTAAAAGTAGATCTTTTTTGAATGAAGATTTTGTCAAATGTAAAAGATATGGAGGGAATTTAACAGTTACTCAGACTAGCATGTCATTCTTGTTAACCAATTACTTTTTACTGCTTGACATCTTGGCACACAGTCCAGCAGATGTTTAAAGTCATCTGACTGGATCATGTGATAACATGACCCGTTTTCAACAAGTTCCCTCTTATTGGCAAGACATCTGTGCTGTGTATTAAAGAATTAAAGAAACAGCAGATGACAACTTTACCTTAATAAATTATTCTTACGAAGCATTTTAAAAAGTCGAGGAGGCATAAAAAGTTTCACAGCAGTGTCATATTGCTTCCACACCCTACCTAATCTTATGATATTTTTAACTTCCAGCTCCTACGTGATTATTCATGAATAGAAGTATTTGTTAAAAATGCTTCAATTCAAATCTCAAATCTACTGAGGAAAAACTAAGAACACAGACTTCATTTTACTATTTTGAAATTTATATTACAACAAGCTTTACTACTACTCTGCTGTCTTTATTATATTTGGGGTGTGATCTCTCCAAACAAACATCAGGTAGTGAAATAAAATCACTTTGATTTGACTGTTACTGCAAAGCTTAATCAGTCAGCATAATCTGTCTAAAGCAGCACAAAACAGGAAGTGCAATTCATCAAATTGAACACTGAAACTTTTTTCTATTTCAGTCTCCTTGGTTACAGGTTATCAACACACAAGCCTGAATATTAAAAAACTACACATTTCACACTTTTCAATACAGCTCCCTGGAGCATAATTTGCCTGATAAAGTGAAAGTTGGATACTCACCAATCTGACCAGCCTTTACTTTAAAAGGAACATCAAACTCACTCTAAAAAACAAAAACAAATAGGTGAAATAGGTTTGAAACGCAGATTTCAATAATACAATATTAAAAATCTTATTTAGTACACATTCACATAGTAAAACTACTAGTTGTTATGACTTCATTGGGTAGCATCAGCAAAACTCATTGTGTTGGCACACTCTAAATTCAGCAGATGCTTTATAGTCTACCACAAACCACAGTGTTACTTACACAGACACACAGTCTCTCTTATCAAGATAAATATAGCTCTTTAATGTGTGTTTTTTGATTTCTTTTTTACTGTATTCTACATTTTAGGGCATGACATCCTGACATCATATCTATAGATAAAATGTAATTAAACTTAATATTGTTCAATATATACTTACCAAAGCATTTTCTTTCACCCTCAGATTTTCCAACACCACATTTCCTAAAAAAGAAAAGAATAAAAATGACCGTGTTGTACATTTTATATCATGCTTGCCACATAATGTATATTGCAGACTGTACATGTATTATGCGGTCTATCTCTCAAAGGCATTCATACAAACATCTGAAACTCTGAAAGTGTCAAAGATAGAAAATACATAAACAATTGAATCCAGATACGATTGGCCATACTGCTGATAATTGGATTGGCCTCGCAGAAAAGAAATAAATGTCAACCGGAGCAGCCTATCGGATGCTGGGATAAAAAAGATGTTAACATATCAAACAGCAAGCTGACAAAATAACAGGGCGCCCATGCTGATCCGGCCAAGTATTGTCTAAACCCCTGTGGAGTCTGTCACACCTTTAAAAGCTGACTGTTCAATATACTAAAACAGTTTGTTCTTCTCCTCTCAATTTAAACAACAGCTCACTATTTTTCCAATGAAATGAAAGTGGTGACAGATCTTTAATTCTGTACTGTGGCGTAAATCCAAGTGTAACTTGGTTCTACACATCAGCTATTGGTTGAATTTTGAGATGTGGACTCAAAAACAAATGTAATGTAAACAAATCGAATGTAAGCTGGCAGGGGTGGGGTTTAAGCATGTTTGGAGAAGTCCTGCATGCATCACTAAAGAAAAGTCTGCAATTTCCACTGGAAGATCCATTGAAAATGGCATGTTGTGACATTTTGATTAAAAAAATAAATAAAAAATTATTAAAAAAAAAAAAAAAAAAAAAAAAAAAAAAGAAACTTGCTTCTAGATCAGTAGGATCTATGATATGTATTTGGAAAAAACATGAGGTGATTTTTTTTGTTTTCATGCCAACATATGATTCTAACGAATGCTGCTTCAAACTATCCTTGGAATTTATCTGAAAGAATCTAGTTGGAGTTGTTCCAGCCTTGACACATCCTGTAAAGTGACTAACAACACTGCAGAAACAGCAATTTGATAAATCACTCCTTTCAAAGCTACAAACACATATGTCTACCACAAAGAGAATGTTTAAGCACAGGGACATGACAGGTGATTGTGTATAACCCCACCAATAGACTGTTTACACAGTGTAAAATTGTTCACATACTTAAATTCTATAATGGAGTTCGTAGGGGAGATATGGGTCATAGGGGCAATCGAGATAAATCTGTAGTCATACAGCGCAAAACGTTTTTCTAAACAGGTATTTGGAATGTAACTGTATCCATTACATTCTTAATCTGTTCCTTATGGCTCCAACGATGCAACACTCTGAAGAGCAAGTGTACAGCCCTTGTACATCATTACATCATTAAACTTTTTATTATTAATATTATCTATAAAGGTGTGGTTCATTTCACCTTGAGGTTTACTTGCAAAAATACAACAGAACAGAACAAACAGCAGTGTTTGCAAAACTGAGTGTACATTCATCTGCTCAGCTTAATTGCTGAGAACCATTTTCTGTGTCTTATCTATAGGACAACTGTCTCATAAAATATAAATGTAACGTTAAGCGGATAGTAAGAGGCTTCTGAAGGGCATCTGAAGTCCTTTTACACAATAAAAGGCGGAAACCCTAAAAATAATGAAAGTAAACAGTATAAATGATGAGCGTTTACTCCTTGGCGCAAGCAACTTGACAGACTGCCAGTCTTACAGAACAGAAACCAATCTAGCAGAAGAGACATTATTGGACACCGCATTAAATTTACATCTAGCTTGCACCGCATATCGATACAGGACGTTTTGCAAAAGACAACAGAAACAATCGTTTCTTTGAACGTTGACGGGCTGTTTTGAAGATTAAACGCTTACCTCCCCATATGCCAATCTTTAACTGCGACTTGTCCAGGTTTTCCACATAATCTCCTATGAATCTGTTCAAGAGATCACTGACTAAAGACTCGAACACCATGGTGAGTCTAGAACGACAGCGACCCTGTCGCGGATAACGCGCTAAAATGCCACAATACGCATTTGATAAGGTTACTTCCCTCCCTGGATGACAGGCGTGTACAGCAACATCGACTCATTCGGCGATCCACTCACACTGTCTGCATCAAGGGTCGCTGCGATTACTGTATTATAAACAGGCTGGCTAGTTGATACAAGAGCATTCAACCAAAAAAAAAAGTTGGCGAAGTGAGAATGTAGCCTACTCATTTGTTTTTCCAAATAAGAGACGCCTAGATAAGATTTTTTACAGTGCTGCCATCTCTCACGCCACACATCCATTTTCTCTCGCAGTCAAAAGCACCTTAAGTTAAAACTTTAATAAAATGTTAGTGGCAAAACAGATTTCATAAAGGCTCCAGTACGTATTTGTATTTGCGCCCTGAACATCACCAAACGATTCTATTTACAATGTGTTTTCGTAGCGCTGAGCAATGTAGGCAATGTAGTAAAAAAAAAAAAATGGAAATGTGGAAATTCTCACTCCAAAGTTGAACGCAAAAGTAGGCAGCCCTTCATTTATTTATTTATGTGCAAGATACAACCCTGGTGAAAAAACCAGCATATACTGGTAGGTATGTTTTGATGCTGGAATGCTGGTCCTTAGCTGGTTTAAGCTGGTCATGTTGCTGGTCAAGGACCAGCATGAACCAGCAAAGGACCAGCATAAACCAGCTAAGGACCAGCTTAAACCAGCATCAAAACCTACCTAACCAGCATTCCAGCATCAAAACATACCTACCAGCATATGCTGGTTTTTTTCACCAGGGAAAATTACTGTTTACTTTAATTTGTGTCTTTACGATTATCGTATTCTACTATTTATCGAAATGTAAATAGGCCCATTGTAGGCCTGTTATTGACTAATGATTTTCATTTGCTGATATATGTTGAATTAACAGGGACTACTCTGACATAGAGTTTTTTGTTAGCTGGAATAAAGATGGATGGGCCTCTGCCATCTCACATGCATCTATCACCTTCTTCTCTTTTTCTCTTGGTTGTGGTTTCCCTGCTGGAAAAAAAAAAAAAAAGCTAAAACCAGCCAACCCTGGTGAAAAAAACAGCATATGCTGGTAGGTATGTTTTGATGCTGGTTTAAGCTGGTCCTTTGCTGGTTTATGCTGGTCTTTTGCTGGTTTAAGATGGTCCTTTGCTGGTTTATGCTGGTCCTTGACCAGCAACATGACCAGCATAAACCAGCAAAGGACCATCTTAAACCAGCATCAAAACATACCTACCAGCATATGCTGTTTTTTTCACCAGGGTAGGCTGGTTATCTGGATTTAGCTGGTCAGCAGGCTGGTTTTAGTGGGGTTTTGGCACTTCCTTGGCTGGCCAGGCTGGGAGACCAGCTGGAACGACCAGCTAAAACCAGCCTGATCAGCCAGGCTGGGAGACCAGCTAAAACTTCCAGCTTAAAGCAGCTAAGACCAGCCAACCAGCCTAGGCTGGTTTTAGCTGTTTTTTTTCAGCAGGGTTCCATTTAGGGACAAGTTTCCAAGCTCTTCAGTCAGCTCGGTCCACGTGGTCCCCAGGGAATATGGTTGCAAGTTGATCTTGTGATGTTTAAACACGTGGCTTTTTGTCTTTGTGCTAAATGTTTTCAATCCAAACATGTTGTCTAGAATCTCAAGGCTGTAATCAGATACTGAAAGACATAAGCTGCTGTTGTCTGTAGACAAGACTTCCAGACATTGGTATAGGATCTATATTGCATTTATGGATGTTTATTGGCAAAATATATAAAAAATAAATAATAAATAATTTAACCACAAACCATTATATTAGATGTAAATAATTAATCATCAGATTTAAAAAACATTTAATAACTATTCATATTGTAAGAAAAAAAACATAAAGGTAATATGCAGGATGCTGCAAGCAGTGCATGAAACAGTAGGGTAGAGTGGGGGTAAACGCCCCCCCTACTGTTTTTCCCAAAATAACCACAAGATGAAATCAAGATACATTTTTATTGTTAATATGGACTATGTTGACAAGATTGATGTAGAAGTTTTCAAAATGAAGCTTACACTGGCAATATACCAGAGAGAAAACGGATTTCACATAAATGATCTCATTTTCAGCATTAAGAAAAAAAGTGTTTTAAAGCTTGTTGTTTTGTAGAACATCACAGTTACATATGATATAAGAACAGTAGGGCCTGTAGATAGGGAGTATGGGTTATTTAATAAAAATATAATTATATTTTCAGAATGACTTAATTGTTTTCTCAAACACAGTCAGTGGAGTGAAATGCTGTTGTTATTCTGCTCTGAACATCAAATCCTTTGTTTTTCCATCAAATGAATTCTAACTAGTTGGATGAATAAACATATTTGAATTTTATATTTAAAAACCTCAAGTTAACATCAGTTAGCTAACAAAATGTTTAAAAAAAGCTATTATAATTTTGTAATTCATAATTATTGATTATATTCTTTTTAATTTTAAGCTAAAACTTGGTACCCCCTTGGTACAAATTTAATTTTTGTTAAAAATCTAATAACATGAAAACTCTGGACATTTTCCATACTTTGTTTATAACTGATGTCATTGTCACTAAAACTATGACAACTTTTCTGAACACATTTATCTTTTGTTTCACAGAAAAAAAATTACACAGTCCATAAGGGGGGCGTTCTCCCCCACTCTACCCTACTGAACATTTTCTAGCACATTTCATATATTTAGAAAGAGTACTTCATAACTTGATAATGAAAAAACTTTCTCATGCTTATGTAATGTTTCTATCTATGTTCTCTTCTGCTCTACAGTTTTGTTTTGTTTGTTTGTGTATGTTGTTGTTTTTTAGCCATGTATATTATAAAGAAAAGAATCTGGGTGGGGCTTTGAATGATATAACAAATGAACCCTGTTCTCCCCCACCAAATTCATTATTATGGAAATGACAGCTGGCGTTTAATTATTCAAGGGAAAGATGAGAGCAACAGCCCCATCTACGGGTGAATGATTTTCAAGTAAAAAAATACAAACTAAACCAGTTTGTACATTTTCAGAGAAACGCATATTTTATTCTAAATGTCAATAAAATAAAGGACAGACTAGTTGCAACAGGTTTCGGTCAATTTTTGACAGATATATTAAAGTTAGAAGTCATTACACAAACATAGGCTATACCAAGAATAGGAAGGTGAGGCTGCATGATCGCAACTCGTTTTCTACAAAACAGTGACCCAACTGCATTAAGATAAATAGAATGTACTTTATTGGGGAAAGTTTTGTATGATTTGTTTATTATTTCTACACCTGTGAAGTCATAATCATACTATGGCATACAGTCTTAAAAATAAAGGTGCTTCACGATGGCATAGAAGAACCTTTTTTGTCTAAATGGCTCCATAAAGAACCTTTAACATTTGAAGAACCTTTCTGTTTCACAAAAGGTTCTTTGTGGAGAAAGAATGTTCTTTAGATTATAAAAAGGATGGTTCTTTAAAGAACCTTTGACTGAATGTTTTTTGTGGAACCAAAAATGGTTCTTCTATGGCATTGCTTTTAAAGCACCTTTATTTTAAGAATGTGTGGACCTGTTCTCTAAAGCCTTTGGACTGCACCTAAATATTCCTTCATGTGAATTATTGATTAATTAAGAAATTACATTTTGTGTTACACCCTATCTAGTCATCATTTCAGACTTTTTGCTCATGTAATGGTGGAGAATAACAGCATGAAGGAGCAGCTCCTGGAAACATTTTATTTATTTATTTTTGAACATATTAAACAGAATATACATCTACGATGGCACTGATAAATGTGAATAAACAAGTATTAAGCAAGGCACATATCAGACAAAACAGATGCAAAGTATCAATAAAATTACATATTCTGAGAGAGAGGAAAAAAAGAAAAGAGAAAAGAAAGAAAGGAACAGGGAAAGACAAACAAAAACCCTGACCATGTTGTAATACCACACTTCAATCCATAGAGAGCAGCATTTAGGCACTTACAGACAAGCTAAAGTGTCCTAATGGTCTGATAGTCAAAGTACATTTTGTAGCAATGAATATCAGCAGAAATGCTTAAAAAGGTTTATGATAACACTGTTGTCAAAATATATATTGAAAAGCCACATTTTATGAGGATGACAGAGAGGAATTGCATATTTGAGTTTTTAGGACAGGAGAGGTGGTGTTCTCAACAGAATGTGTGGAATGCTGTTGTGGGCTCACCCCTGTTTGAGCTTTGTTGGGTCAACATGTCTATAATACATTCCAGGTGCCTGACCACACAATCCACCACTTTAATTAAGGAGGCAAGATGCCTTAAAACTAGCAAGATGATTTAGAAATGCACATTAAAAACAGAGAATGATAGAGCGAGAAAGAGAGTCTCTCTCTTTCTTATATCATTTTCATTTTTCTCTTTGATGCTGTAAATGTGTAATCATATTTGTAATTTAACTGACAATATTATGGCTATCAAGAAATAAACTGACAAACGGACTGACGGCTATTTTAAAGTTGTCAAGCTCATGTTTATGTCTAAGAAAATTTGTGGCACGTGTGGTCTATGTATTTCCCATGCTGTATGGGCCAAATTTATCCACAAGAGTAGTAAAAAAAAGAATTTAAAAAAGGAAAATGTAAAAAAAAAAAAAAAAAAAAAAAAAACAATGCAGAATGTTTTTAATAAGGGCTATTTAAAGAAGATTGTTTAATGTTTTTTAAAGAACTCTCTTTTGCTCACCAAGCCTGCATTTATTTGATCCAAAGTACAGCAAAAACAGTAAAATTGTGAAATATTTTTACTATTTAAAATAACTGTTTTCTATTTGAATATATTTTAAAATTATAATTAATTCCTGTGATATCAAAGCTGAATTTTAGCATCATTACTCCAGTCACATGATACTTCAGAAATCATTCTAATATTCTGATGTGCTGCTAAAAAACATGTATTATTATTATTATTATTATGTTGAAAACAGCTGTGTAGCATTTATTCTGGTTTCTTTGAAGTGAATAGAAAGTTCAGAAGAACAGCATTTATCTGAAATAGAAATTTTTTTAACATTATAAATGTCTTTATTATCACTTTTGATCAATTTAAAGCATCCTTGCTAAATAAATGTCTAAATGGTATAATGTATGTTATAGTGTATGTTACAAAAGCTTTTTATTTCAGATAAATGCTGATCTTTGGATCTTTCTATTTATCAAAGAATCCTGAAAAAAATGTACTCTTAAATATTGATGATGATAATAATAACAATAACTGTTTCTTGAACCGCAAAATCAGCATATTTATAATGATTTCTAAAGGATCATATGACACTGAAGACCGGAGAAATGATGCTGAAAATATAGCTTTGATCACAGGAATAAATGACATTTTAAAATATATTCAAATAGACAACTGTTGTTTTAAATAGTAAAAATATAAAAAAAAATACAGTTGGTGCTGTACTTTGGATCAAATAAATGCAGGCTTGGTAAGCAGAAGAGACATCATTAAAAATCTTACTGTTCAAAAACTTTTGACTGGTAGTATATATTCAAATATAATAATTTACCATTAAAAAACGGACTGGGCAGTAACGTTAGAAGGCATCAGGACTACAACCCCCTGAATTCCGGTCTGCATGACGCATTTCCTCTAGTCCCACCTTTAGTCATCGGCTGGGCTCGGTAAATTCCGTAAGCCGAGAAGGGATTTACTCCAAAGAGGCAGGACAAGACCGTAGTTTACTGTGCATCGAGCGGCTGCGAGCTTGCAATGAAACTGCGGTAAACAAACTCACCGGTAAGATCCAGTGTGCTCAGATTTCAGTGTTCGGCGAATTGTGCACAGAAATATCCGCGATCGCTGTGTGTTTCAATGTGTTATGTATTAATACTGCAAGACCGATCTCACATGCAGTGTTGAATGGATTGGGATTTAGAGGTGCGTGGAAATAAGCAGTGTGTGCTGGACAGAGACGTGCATAGAGTCCTTATAGCTCATCTGACATGATACACATGCTTCACCAGTTGCTAATGAGGAGAATTAATTCACGCGTACATTAATCGATGGGAACATTGTGGGTATCTGCATTGTAATTGGTAAGTTTAACTACTTAAACGTTTGTCTCTGAAATGCAGCAAGACGGATGATGACTGATATTTGCATTAAGGCAAATGTTCGTGTTTGGTGGTTTGTGTTCGCTCTCGTTTTTGACGAGACCGAGGAGGCTATGTGTGAATTAAAATGGATATATAAAAAAATCTAGTTTTTTTGATATTGCAAACTTGGAAAGGCTTACATTGCTTATCTGAATGTGATGCTTAACTTCCAACAGAAACCGCCATATTCAGCGCATACTGTGTTTGATAAAACTTTACCACTTTTCAGTTCACATTAACGCTTTATAAATATTTTACTTTTTTAGCACTTCAATAGAAAACTTGCTGTGTGCTTAAATCGCAACAATAAGCATAGACTCGAGGACTGACTCATAATTGAATATTACTTCCAGGCATTGCTCTCTCAATCCGCATAAACCTTTCATTCCAGCAAATTTTAATACTCTGACATTGTTTAAACCTTTAAAACACTCTTAAAACAACTGCCCACATTCAGCCGCAGCCGTGGGATAAAATGCTTTTGTGATGGTCCAGACACATGGAGCCCATGCTGACGCCACACCCCTCTGTGTCATCACATTTAAACATCCCCTCAGAGCTTTGTAAATGTATACTTGTGGAGACTAAACTGTGCTTTGGATGTTTTGTTTGTCTTTGATTACATTACTCAGCTTTTTAACTAATTTATATGCTGTTCATTCATTTGCTGAATTGCATATATTTAAGTTAAAGCTGTTTGCTGATTTGAAAACAAAATCAAGCAGTAGGGAAGCTACCTTAGGTTTGAAGTAAGGGTTTTAAATACACACGAGTATGTTTGTTTTGTATGCTGGCTTTATACTATACTTGTTCAATGCTGTAATTTTATACCATGTAGTGACTATAGTTTCTTACTGAACAAAACATTGTTTGATATTTGTATATTTTATATTGACAATAAGATTGTATATTACTTCCTTCATGAGATGCTTAAATTTAGCTGAAAATCCTATCAAAAGTTATTTTTTTGGCAGATTTCCATTGTGACGACCCCATATAGTGTTACCACATGCCTCGACATTATGCTTGGCAATTTAAACACTGAAACACCTTATGACAAGGGATGTTTTAATTAATTTTCATTAAATAGTGGATACAAGTGTGCTATGTACAGTTGAAGTCAAAAGTTTGCATAAACCTTGCAGAATCTGCAAAATGTTAATTATTTTACTAAAACAAGAGGGATCATATAAAATGCATGTTGTTGTTGTTGTTGTTTTAAAATTTTGTTTAGTGGTGACCTGAATAAGATATTGCACATAAAATATGTTTACATATAGTACACAAGAGAAAATAGTAGTTGAATTTATAAAAAGGATTTGTTCAAAAGTTTACACTTGATATTTAAATACTGTGTTATTACCTGAATGATCCACAGCTGTGTTTTTTTTGTTGTATTTTATGTATTTTTGTGTAATTGAACCCTTTCCAACAATGCAATGACCGTATAATTTTGAGATCTATCTTTTCACACTGAGGACAACTGAGGGACTCATATGCAACTATTACGGAAGGTTCAAATGCTCACTGATGCTGAGCCAGTTAAACTTTTTGAATTTGATGATCAGGGTAAATTTAACTTAATTTGTCTTCTGGGAAACATGTATGTATCTTCTGTAACTTCTGAAGGGCAGTACTAAATGAAAAAATATGATATTTAGGCAAAATAAGAAAAATGTACATAATCTTCATTCTGTTCAAAAGTTTTCACCCCCACCTCTTAATGCATCGTGTTTCCTTCTGAAACATCAGTGAGCATTTAAAACCTCTGTAAAAGTTGCATGAGTCCCTCAGTGTGAAAAGATGGATCTCAAAATCATACAGTAATTGCATTGTTGGAAAGGGTATAAATACACAAAAATGCTGATAAACCAAAGAATCTGTGGGACCTACAGGATTTTTCTAAAGAACAGCGGGCAATTTAACTGTTCAGGACAAACAAGGGACTCATGAACAACTATCACTAAACAAAAAACACAGATGTGGATCATTCAGGTAGCAACACAGTATTAAGAATCAAGTGTGTGTGAACTTTTGAACGGGGTCGTTTTTATAAATTCAACTATTATTTTCTCTTGTAGACTATATGTAAATGTCTTTTATGTGAAATGTTTTATTCAGGTCAGTACTAAATAAAAAATAACAAGCATTTTGTATGACCCTTCTTATTTTGGTAAAATAATTAATATTTTGCAGTTTCTGCAAGGGGTATGCGAACTTTTGACTTCAACTGTATGAGAGCTTCTTTGCATAGATTAATCATCTGTTTTGTAACTTTTTCTGAAAATATGTTACTGTACATTGAAATGCAGTAGAAGAACCTCTTTTAAATTTCTAATTACAAGCTGCTTTTTTGGTTTTAGTTTTAGTGACAGTCAGGTGAATTCTCTTTTGCATCAAGGTTCATGTATGCAGCACATTCGAAAGGTTTTTAAGCATTTTTATGAGTCAGTGTAACTCATCCTCCTCGCTAAGCGCTTGTAATCTGTCTTTGAGACGCATGGTATTGTAGAAATGTGTGTTTTATTTTTGTTCTTTTCCCTTTTATTAGCAATGTAGACCTACTTTGCTTTTAAAGTCTTAAGTTCGCCTTGCAGTATTCAGTGTCTGACATGGAGGCAGACAGGTCTGCTTACTGTGTACAGGCTGATCGACGGCTGATGGACTGCTGATGCTGATGAATCCAGTAGCTTAGGAAAAGGCATCAAGTAGAGTACCGTCTGCTGTCCTTTTGATAAACTGCAATTGCTTTTTATCACGGCCGTCACTTTTAATGGTAGCTTGCCCATGGGTCATACCTTGTTGGCAAGGTTTGTGAGTGTACACTGTATAGGTGAACAAGTTCATTGACCCGCTGTTAGCGACTCATCACATGGCTCTGTCATCACTCCAGAAATGTCCCACATATTCTTTGTTAAAGGGGACATCAGATGCCCGTTGGTTTGATTCTTTAGGGTCTTCATGAAATGCAGATATTTGGTTAAAATTCATGAGTTCATGTAAAAAAAAAAACACCTTTTTGACACATTTTGATTTTTGCATATGTCTTTAAATGGCGGAAATATGCTAATACGGGACAGTTCCTCAGCAGTCGTGGGTGGGGCCTGAGCAGTATGATGCACGCTGTTCAGAAAATCAAAAAGCTTGATAACTAAGGCTGTTTAGGTTTTTGAGGATTTAAAAAAAAAAAAGAAGAAACTGGATTTTCATCATTGTAGAGTGGTTGTGTACACTCACTGCTAAAAGACATTTATATGCAAACATTATGTAAAAGTCAATTTTGCATCCAATGTCACCTATAAAATATCATTTACTTTTGCAAGACCAGAGCGACGTCAGTGTAAATATGAATTTTGTCCACACCAAACGTGACTGTAAATAAAGAAAAGGGTTCGCTTAATGCTATGGATCCGTTGGTTTCTATAGAGAGAATTAGACATATGTCATATGAGACCAGTGAGTAAAGCGTGCTCTTTTATAATGGAACTTCAAACAGTCCATTTATTCGTTCTCTTTTCTTTAAATTATGAATAGTCCCTTATCATGGAAAGTCCTTTTTGTTTATTTTACCAAGCACTTGGGGTTCAGATAAGCCTGCTGCTTCTCTGAACAATATTGCATGAGAAATGAGGCCTGTCTGCTAGTAATACACTTCTTTATATTGATGTTGACTGAGCTATATCTCAGCCAACAAAGCATGTGAATGTGCGTGTTTGCTTTGATTTAAGAAGAATGTTTTTTATGGCTAATTGCCACTTATTGTAAACACTTATACCATTCGAAAGTAATATCCTAAGATATTATTCTAATATATATTTTAAATTAACTGTTTTCTTTTGCATTATATTTTAAAATTTTTAGTAGCCATTACTCAGTCTTCAGTGTCACATGATCCTTCAGAAATCTTTCTAAAATGCTGATTGATGCTCAAGAAACATTTCTTCTTATTACCAATGTTAAAAACAGTTGTGCTGCTTAATATTTTTGTGAAAATGGTGATACAGATTTTTAGGATTCTCACTCTACGTGATTTTTTTTTTTAAAGCATTCCTTGATGAATTGTTTAAAGAGTAGCATTTACTTGAAACAGAAAAGTAAATGTAACATTTTTGTAACATTATAAATGTCTTTTAGGTCACATTTGATCATCTTTGTTGAATAAAAGTGTTTATTTATTTAAAAAATAAACTTATTCTTATTGGTCCCAAACTTTTGAGCTGTGGTCTGTTTCAGTAAGTGTATATATGGTACACTGATAAAAATGATTTTGTGGTGAAGTAAATAATTAAAAACTAATGTAATTTCTACATTAAACAATTTAGTGCAGGCTAGAGTAAAAAAAATTGAAGTAAATTCTAAATTGGTATTTAATCAAAGCTTGTGGAAATTAAACTTATAGGTATATTTTACTTGGAATTGTTGCTTATGTTTACAAGGATTCTAAATATCAAAATTATGATAGTAAATATCAAAGTTATGATCCCGTTTTTCCCTTCATGCACTGGGGCATGAATAATTAAAAAGGTATAATTTTTCACTGTTTTCGAGTTGTATTTACACAGTTTTATGTTTGCTTTTGTTGTTAGGTTTAGTAATTTATTGTTTTGTGACATCTGGAGTTCATTTTCTGCAAAAAATGACCCATTCATACTCAAACACTATCCACTGATTGTTACCGTCATTGTGTATGGTGTACCAAATATTGAGGTCTCTGTGTTCATTTGGGTAATAATTCTGTTGAGTGGACATATTATCTTAAAAAGATAACAAGCTGTCTGCTTGCTGACTTACATGTTTGTAAGTGAACCACATGCTTTAAAAAGCATGCTTTTTTGTTGTGCTACATTGTTAAAGTAAATTTTTATAAACCATGACTGAGTGAAATGTACTTGAGTGTTGCAGATTTAACTTAAGTAGAAATTATCATTAAACTCTAACCGGACACTTTAAATTGACTTATTTCCTTGCAAAAGAAAAAATAAGTAAATCTTACTTATTGTTCTTTTCAGTGTATGCCTTGGTAAATTTGGACCACATGCGGTCTTGGTATTTTGAAGGGATTTTTTTGTTTGTTTGTTTATTGCTGAACAGGAATGGCAGCAAGTGTACAAATGTATGTGAGTGCATTCAAATGAGTCTTAGCACTCCTGCCCAAATCTAGTCCCATCTTGGACAAGTCTAGAGGTTTCCATTCTGCATTCCAGAGAACTAATAGAACCCATTTTTGAGTCAATGTAAAGATGATCACAAAATTTAATGAATGGCACATTATTACATAAATGTATGACATTTTGATTAGATGTTTTACAAGCCCTCATGTCATATCAAACCTGATTTATTTTTCTTACATTATACACAGAATAAAAAAGCATAGCTTAATGTTCACACTAAATGCATGAGCATGGGCTGTCAGGCTCTAGAAATAACAAAAACACTTTTTAGTGTTTCTTTGTCTATATGACAAGTCTTCTAAACAGAATGCAGCTAATCCACTGGAAATCCTCCCATCCGCTGTATTTTTTATTTTTATTTTTTTTAACTCAATTAGTGTTGCACGGAAGTAATAAAGTCGTACAGGTTTTGGAACAACATGAGAGAGTAAATGATGACAGAATTTTTAATTTGGCATGAACTATTACTCGAACACTTAATATTCACACAAAGTTGAGGTGGCAGTCTGACTGCAACTCTTCAAATGCAGCGGTTATAATTAGCAGGGGTGTCGTTGGGTATGCGGGTGTCACATCCTTTAGCTCCAGTGAGTTCTGAGTACGACTGCCAACAGCAACTGATAAAACACTACACCTGTCATCATTCTCTCTTTTTGAACTCTGCTTTCCTTGTTTTGTCTCTCACTTCTGCACCTTCATTATGAGTGAAAATACCTAATTGTTTAGTTTGGCTTCATAAGTTTTAGTAAAGCTTAACGTTTGGTTGTGAGTCGCCTCAACAGAAACCCTTTGAATTTAGAACCTTGGTTACCTGTGGTAACAGCTAATTACAGTAGACAATTTGACTATAGCTCAAATTTGTGTCTGCAGGTGATAGTTCACCCAAAAACTAAAATTCTGTCATTTGCTCACCCTAATATCATTCCAAACCTGTATAACTTTGTTTACAAAATAAGAAATTGTGAAGAACACAACACTGGAGCCCATTCACTTCTTTTGTATAGAGTAAAAAAAAATCTTCTGTTCTCCACAGAAGAAGAAAGTCCTGAAATAAAAGTGAGTAAATATGACAGTTTTCGTTTTTGGGTGGACTGTCCCTTATTATTGATGATAGATTGCTTGAACGATTTATCTCTCGTTTCATGTTATCCTTGAAGCACAATTTATTCGTTTTTGCTGGTTTCAACCCTGTGAGAGAAGTTTTTAAAGAGATTTTTAAAAGAGCTAAGCCAAATACAGTTTTAGAGTTTTTAACAAAAATAAATTGCAAAAACCTGATATAAGTTATCCATAAATTTTTCTTACCATGAAAATAGCCACAGTAGCTGGTGTGGCGTTAAACACAAACAAACAAACAAACAAACTCGTTTCACATGTTTTATTCTGTAATTTGATTTTACCATAACCAGTTGACAAACTTTTTTGCTGCTAACTATTTTATCAGTTCCTCTTATTAGCCGTCATGAATTGTTTTAGGTCTTCACTTTTGACTTTGGTTAAAAAAAAACACTTGGGGTCAGTCAGTCAGTTTTTTTTTTTAAATAAAGAAATCCTTTTATTTAGCAAGAATAAAAAATACTTTTATTCAGCATGCTTGCTGATTAGCAGGCAGATTATCATAACTGACAGTAAAGGCATTTATAATTTTACATTCTAATTCAAATGAATATAGTTTACTTGACCTTTCTAATCAAATCATGAAAAAAAAGCAGCACATAAGAAAGGCTTATGCAGCAAATTAGCATATTTGAATGATTTCTGAAGGATCATGAAAACTGGAGTAATAGCTGTTGAAAATTTGCCAGCACTGTAATAAATTACATTTTTAAAAATATTACAATATACTAGCTGTTTTTACTGTATTTTTTTTAACATATAAGCCTTGATAAGCATAAGGTTTCTTAAATATTTAAAAAATCTTACACACCAAACTTTTGAACAGTACTGTAACTGGTAAATAACAGGCATATTTCAGTTACATGCAAAGGGGTTTACTCTACAGAATAACACCTTGATAAAAACAGTTAGCCGTGAAGTGGTGAAGCAGGGCGTTTGGCTCTTACTTTCAAGACAGAATGCCTTTTGGAGACTTGGAGTTTGAGCTTGACTCTAGAGGCCTGAGGCTGTTTCTACCCCCACATTCTCTGTGCTGAAAAAGGATCCAGGTCAGTCTGTTATATCGGGAGCTTCAGCTATTGCTGCCTCCCCTTCGGCAGAATGGCTATCTGGCTCGTCATGATCTCTTGTGCTTACTGTGCGTTGGTTGCCAGAAAGGGCAGGTACAATTCCCATCCGAACTGATATGAGAGTTCAAACAGGTTTCTCTCACGTGAACGCATTCCGCTGGAGCAGTAGATGAGTGATCAAAGTAAAGGGTTGAAAGAGAAATACAGTGGTCTGATGGATTGTTGGACAATGTATTTGGTAATGGACATGTCTCAGGTGCTCATATGAATGAATAGTTCTGAAGCTCATACACTGTACGTGTCCTGTCGCTTTGAATAGAGTGCTTTTGCTGTCAGGGTATTTTTGGGAATGCAGAATATTTTTTCCCTCTGACATGAGGCTCAATATGGTTACATGAAATCAGAGAGTGGAGAGGGGCTTTTCTGAGCCAGTCTGCAGCTGGCTGGGTGGCGTTTGCTGCATAGATCTGACGCTCCCAGATTCCCTGTATTGTAACTGGAACACTGTAGACTGTGGTGCTGCCATTTCTTCACCTTTATGGGTTAGCTGCTCAAATAACATGCAGATAAGTGTCAGGTTTAAACTATTTTTATTTATTAATTTACAATTTAAGAGCTGCTTTATAATTAGATAGATTTGAAATTGAGAGATTTTCAAATATTTTTTTTTGATTTATGATTTTTATTATACTTTTGGCATAAATACCACAGTGTATAGAGAAAGTTCACTTAGAAAATTATGATTTACTTAAAACCTAAATTACTTCTTCTGTGCAACGTATGAAAGATATATATTTTTTTTTTTTTTTTTTTTTTTTTTAAGTTGTACACTACCAGTCAAAAGTTTTTGAATAGTAAGATTTTTAATGTTTTTTGTAATCTCTTCTGCTTATCAAGCCTGCATTTATTTGATCTAAAATACAGCAAAAGCAGTAATATTGTGATATTTTTTTTATTTTATTTATTTATTTTTTAAATAACTGCTTTCTATTTGAATATATTTTAAAATGTTTTTATTCCTGTGATCAAAGCTAGTATTTTAGCATCATTACTCCAGTCTTTAGTGTCACATGATCCTTTAGAAATCATTCTAATATGCTCATTTGTGGAAATATTTTATTATTATTATTATTACCAATATTTAAAACAGTTGAGTACTTTTTTTTTTTTTTTTTTTTTTTTTTTTTTTTTTTTTTTTAGGATTCTTAGCTGAATAGAATAATTTAAAGGTCAGCATTTATCTGAAATAAAAAGCTTTTGTAACATTATACGCTATACCATTCAAAAGCTTGGTGTGGGTGTGTGGGGGTGTGTGTGTATGCACACACACAATAGACTTCTATTCTACTCAGCTGTTTTCAATATCATCATAATAATAATAATAATATCAATAATAATAAATGTTTTTTTCAGCAGCAGATCAGAATATTAGAATGATTTCTGAAGGGTCATGTGACTGGAGTAATAAGCTTTGAAAACACATGAATAAATTACATTTAAAAAAATATTCAAATAGAAAACAGTTATTTCAAAATGTTACTGTTCTTGCTGTGGATCAAATAAATGCAGTCTTGGTGAGCAGAAGAGACTTCTTTAAAAAACATTAAAAATCTTTTGACTGGTAGTGCATTTTAAAAAAAAATTTTTTACACAAAGAATGTCAAAAGGGTTCAGTGTTGTTTGGACCACACTGACTATCAAAATTTTGACAGTTTTGTATTTCGATTGATTGATTTGATTGATTGATTTGTTCAGAATTTAAATTTAAACTTTGTGTTTTTTTGGGGGCATCCTTTTGTGACTTTTAAACAGTTGTGGAAAAATAATGTGCGAAGGAAAGGCTGCATTCTTATATTTAACGAAGAGTCTATGGAACCTAAAACAGTCCAAAATATGTACAAAAACGATGTGGATTTATTAAACAACATCATTTTTTTTTGTGTGGGTTTTCTACTACATATTTCAGTAATAGGCATCAATTATGTTACATTAAACCAGGGGTGCCCATCCCTGTTCCTGGAGATCGACTTTCCTGCAGAGTTTAGTTCTGACCCTGATCAAACACACCTGTCTGTAATTATCAAGTGCTCCTTCAGATCCTAATTACCTGGTTCAGGTGTGTTTGGTCAGGGTTTGAGCTGAACTCTGCAGGAAAGTCGATCTCCAGGACCAGGGTTGAGCACCCCTGTATTAAACCACACAAGTCTTAATACTTGGGGTTCCCTTTAAGATTTCCCTTCACTGGAAGTAAGGGGCCTAGCCAAACTCCTGAAAAAACAGCCCCATACAATTATCCCTCCTCTGTCCCTCCAACTTTATATTTGGCACAATGCAGTCAGGCAGGTAACATTCTCCTGGCATCCGTTAAACCCAGACTCACCCGTCAGACTGCAAAAAAAGAGAAGTGTGATGATTCGTCACTCCACAGAACATGTTTCCACTGCTCCAGAGTCCACTGACTTCATATGACGCTTGGCATTGAACTTGGTGATGTAAGACTTGCATGCAGCACTTTGTGACCCCGCTCTGTGACCACATGTTTCCCCTTTGTGACTAAGCTGATTCCACCTTCCACTAATTACAGTTGACCATGGAATACTCAGCAGGGCTGACACACTTTTTTCCACAAATGTTTGTAAATACAGACTGTATGTCTAGGAACTTGATTTTATACAACTGTGGCAATGGGTCTGATTAAAACACCTGAATTCAATTCTAAAGAAAGTATCTCCATTCACATGGGTTTTCTGGTACTCCAACTCATCTTAAGTATTGTAAACATCCAAGCTACATTACTTTTAAATAGCTGTAAAACATATATATAGCTTGGCAACACGGTTCTTTAAATGGACCTCACTCATCCTTAATGACAGATGGATCTATGGAGTAAACATAGCATGAATAGTGCTTCATCTCAAGACCATTTCCTTCACATATGATAGTCTTAATATTTATTGATAATTGCCGTAACTTTTCAGAATCTTATTTACTACATGTAACTGTTGATATTCTTAAGTGTTTGTATCCACAGTTTGTTGTTGGGAAGGCATGTATTTGTCACATTTGTATAAAAATTGTTTGTTTTTTTTAAAAAAACATTGAACTTTAACATTTTAAAGCACTTGTAATAAATGCTGCTTGAAGATGTGTAGGGTGGTGTTTTATCATGTGTCCAATTTTATCTGTCTCTCTGTCTGTCTGTCTCACTCTCAATCTCAGTTTACTACCTTGGCCCCCCTCTGTCCTTCTAAAGTTGGAGTTTGCCTTGACGTGGAGATGCTAATATTTGTCGACCATCCGTTTAACCTTCACGGGGCTCTGTGTTGACAAAACATCTCTCTGAGTTATGGAGTATGTATGAATGTGTTCCTTTATCGAAGGTCAAGGATTGGTAACTCATAAAAAGAAGAGTTATTCGTTAAAATATTCTATTTAAATGTGTCCTCTTTGAGCGAATGGTGCTTCAACACACTTGATAAACACACTTGATGACACATAAACTGTTTGAGTCAACTTTAGGCCAAGATGGAACATCATTAATTAAAAAAAAGAAGTGGAAGATGTGACCCTTCTGTTATTCTTCTCAAACTTAGGATCCTAAAAATACACTTTGTTTACAAATCCCCACTGCCCATTAGAACAAGATCATGTTGAGAACTAGGGGTTTGGAGCCAGATGTTACCTCCTACATGTCCCGTAGCTCTATATAAGGTGATTTGTTGTGTTTTATTAATGAGGGCAACACCAGTGGGATTCCAGGCAGGATCTAGTGTTGTGTAGCCGCACGGACAGGAAAAGCCGAACCTTGCTGTCTTGCTTCATGAGGGTTACTCCCCCCTTTACTTTCTCCCCCTCCCAAAGTGGAACACTTTTTTTTTTTTTGAAAGGGTGTCATGAGAGCTCCAGCTGGATTCGATTACACATGGACAGCTCTGCGTTAATCAAATGCTTGGAAATAGCCGTTTTATTTGTGCAGCATGTTCTTGGAGTTCCCTAATGCTGAACTAAATGGATACAGCAGACTAGAGCAGATTATCCAGGCATGCAGCTCCTGACTGGCATGTTTACTGGTGTAATCCTCTGTGGTGCATCTCGTAGTACGGGACGTAACGTCCACAACCAGATCTGTGTGATCTGTTACAGCTGTGCACTCTGAGGTCATAGTTGTGGTTTAGGAAATCATATGATCCTTACCTTAGATGTGGGAGGCATTACGACAGTGGCTCTTCCTGGCAGTGCATTAAGTCATTTGTTGAAGTATGCAGATGCTGCTGTAGTGGCTGTGCTTGTACCCTATTTTAGAGTGGAGCAATGCTGGGTCTACTAATATACATGCATTATGAGTAATAGCCTCATTAGCTGGCAGTGGTTTTAGTTTCTAATCCCCACAATCTCAGTGACAGTTCAGATTAGGCTGTCTAGCGACGCTTATTTTTCACAGGAATAGCTGCTTTATGAAAGTGTACAGCATGTAAAGTGTTGCCCCAGTCTTGTTAAACAAGCTGGATTGTCAGTGAAAATACTGTCATTAAACCAGCTAATGACTAGCAGGAGGCTGCTGATTGGCTTCTTGGCGGCAACAGGAGATGCTTTTGCAGATGTTATTGCTGTTGAATGAAGTCTGTTTCCTTTTGTAAACTATTTAAAAAATGTTTAAGAGGCATTATTTTTTTTTTGCACCAGTTCTAAACTGATCTGACTTGCTTTGAAACTTTGGAATGGAAATAGTCTTTATTAACTAATAACTACTATTAGTATGGTTATTATTAGATTTCCATATAAACTGTTGTTGAAAGATTTGGGGTTAGTAAGATTTTCTTTCTTTTTTCTTTTTTCTTTTTTTTTGATAAATTGATACTTTTATTAAAAGATTAGTTCACTTCCAGAATTAAAATGTAATGATAATCTACTTACCTCCATTTCGTCCAAGATGTTCATGTTTTTCCTTCTTCAGTCGAAAAAAAAAATTAAGGTTTTTGAGGAAAGCATTCCAGGATTTTTCTCCATATGGTGGACTTTAATAGGGATCAATGGGCTGAAAGTCCAGGTTGCAACTTCAAAGGGCTCTACACAATCCCTGCCAAAGAATAAGATTCTTTTCTAGCAAAACGATCAGTCATTTTCTAAAAAAAATAAAAATGTATGTACTTTTTGTTCTCAAGACCACAAATGCTTGTTTTGCACTAGCTCTGCGATGTACGTTTATGATTTTGCCTTTCCACATTGGAAAGGTCATGCGTGGTTAGTTTTTATCTATGTACTCTAGTTTGAAAAGGCAAGTTAGGGCAAAAATCTCTATTTTCTCCTCCGACTTCAAAATCATCTGACACTTTTTTTGTAAAGGGCGTTTGACTTTCTTTGCACGTTCGCTTTGTAAACACTTCTGCCTATGTCACACGTGACCTTTACAACTTTGACTACGTGTTTTGTAAAGTCCAGCTAGTGCAGGACGGGCATTTGGGGTTTAAAAAGTATATGAATCATTTGTAGAGCCTCTTGAAACTGCAGTTTGGACCTTCAACCTGTTGGTCCCCATTGAAGTCCACTATATGGAGAAAAACCCTGGAATGTTTTCTTTAAAAACCTTAATTTCTTTTTGACTGAGGAAAGAAAGACATGAACATCCTGGATGACATGCGGCGAGTAAATTATCAGGAAATTTTTATTCTGGAAGTGAATTCATTCTTTAAGCAAAATGCATTACGTGACCATAAAGACATTTGTGACCTTGGACCACCACACCAATTTTAAGTCGCTGGGTTATATTTGTAACAATAGCCAAAAATACATTGTATGGGTCAAAATTATTGATTTTTCTTTTATGGCAAAAATCATTAGGAAATTAAGTAAAGATAATGTTCCATGAAGATATTTTATTCCTACTGTAAATATATGAAAACTTAATTTTTGATTAGTAATATACATTAAGAACTTTATTTGGACAACTTTAAAGGTAATTTTCTCAATATTTTGAAATTTTTTTTTTTGGGCACCCTCAGATTCCAGGTTTTTTAAATAGTAGTATCTCGACCAAACATTGTCCTAACAAACCATACATCAATGGAAAGCTTATTTATTCAACTGAAAGTTGAATAAATCTCAAATTTCATGTATAAATCTCAGTTTTGAAAAATTGACCCTTATGACTGGTTTTGTGATCCAGGGTCACATTTATATTGTTGCAAAGGATATGTTTAAAAGAAATTCTTTTTTTTTTAACTATCTATTCATGAAAGAATCCTATCACCAAAATATTATGTGGCACAGCTGCTTTTAAATGATTAGTTCGATTCCAGAACAAAAATTTACAGATAATTTACTCACCCCATTGTCATCCAAGATGTTGATGCCTTTCTTTCTTCAATCGTAAAGAAATTGTTTTTTGAGGAAAACAATCCAGGAGTTATCTCCATATAGTGGACTTTAATGGTGCCCGTAATTTGAATGTCCAAAAGGGCTTCATAGGGCTCTAAACGACCCCAGCTGATGAATAATGGTCTTATCTAGTGAAACAATCAGTTATTTTCTAAAAAAAAAAAAATAAATAATAATACATTTTTTTTAAAATATTTTTAACCTTAAATGCTTGTCTTGTCTAGCTCTGCAATGCGCTTGTGTACTTTGTGTAATCCGGGTCAATACAGTTATGGTAGGTCAGAAAACTCCAGAGCAGAGCTAGACAAGACAAGCGCTTGAGGATAAGTATATAATTTTTTTTTTTTTTTTTAGATAATGACCGATTGTTTCGCTAGATAAGACCATTATTCCTTGGCTGAGATCATTTAGAGCCCTTTGAAGCTGCATTTAAACTGCATTTTGGAAGCTGAAACTCACTGGAACCATTGAAGTCCACTATATGGAGGTAATTCCTGAAATGTTTTCCTCAGAAACATAACTTCTTTGTGACTGAAGAAAGGCAGGCATGAACATCTTGGATGACAACGAGGTGAGTGCATTAAGTGAACTTCTCCTTTAATTTTGTTAATAATGATACATGATTCTTGAGCACCAAATTGGTGTTTAAGTATGATTTCTGAAAGATCATGTGACAATGAAGATTCAGCTTTGTCATCACAAGAATAAATAACTTTTTAGCACATATTAATATAGAAAAATATTTCACAATATTACAGCTTTACTGTATTTTTGATCAAATAAATGCAACTTTGGTGAACATAAGAGACTCAACATAAAAATCTTAGCGACCTGAAACTTCTGAATTGTAGTGTATGACAAAAATTTCAGATATTTTATTAACTTTTTAATCAAATAAAGACAAACAACAAAAATCTAATTATCTGATTCCCTGCCCAGTATTTTAATCTAATCAACAATGATGAGATCTTGTCAAGATGAGTGTAATTGCCATGTTTTAATGTTTTGTTATTCTCATAAAATGCATTTCCTGTAGGGTTGTTGATCTGAATCATCATCATCATCATCATCATCATCATCATCATCATATTTATACTGTTTTTGAAACTAATTGCGTTTGAGATGCAAGCTAATGTAAAGGATTGTAGTATAATTCAATATGTGAAAGATCTGCTTCTTGGATTTATGCATTTTGAAATGGCTTTCAAACAAGTACACTGACTCTGCAAGAAAAAGTGTGTATTATGATTAAAGATAAAATACTTTCAGCAGACTATAAGTACACCATTTGTAGGTTGATTTCCTCAAAGTGTGAACTTTGCTGTAAAGAGTAATAAATCGCTGTGTTTGTCTGAGCATCCAGGCTGACTGATGGAATACAGGGGAAGTGTTCAGGAAATAGTCAGTGTATGCCTGTGCAGGTTTTTTTCAATCACATCCACTTACCCGTGTTAAATAGATGTCACACCGTGTAGCTGTTCCAGCTGTGTATAGCTGTGTCAGTCTGGTCATCCACGACGTGAGCTGGCTGCCAGTGAAATAGAAATTTCTGTGCGCGTCCGCCCATTTTTTGGAGGGATAATTATTGTAGACTGATAACATGCCCTCCTACTTTTGAAATCATTCATACACCCCTGTGTCTAGACTAGACTCTGTATTCATGCTGCGAGTTAATCTAGCTTTGAATCTTAATGAGTTTTGCTGATCTAGCAGGAACGGTGCTTTTCTTTCAAGAGCCAGGCTAGCTAACTGCTGACAGCTAACCGGTCTGTGACAACACAGATTTTACATTTTCTCAAATCAGAAACCCAAGAATTTCATAATGAGCTATTCTGTGGCTGAGTTTCCTTGAATGTTGTTTTGGATTAAATAATAGTTCACCCAAAAATGAAAATGGTCATCTTTTAATTACTCTCACTTAATTCTTAACCTGTAAGACTTTTATTCAGCTTCAAGCTTTAATAAAGCCTGAAAGACTTCTTTCCCATCCATTGGAAGTATATTATACCAAAACATTAATGCTAGTAAACATTCATAAAGACATTGTAAATGCAATCTATATCAATTAAGCCAATTAATCAAAGTCTTCTGAAGAGACATGATGGCTTTATATGATGGACAGTTTTGATTTATGCTTTTAATTTAGTTTAAAAGAGAACCAATGAGGTTAGTTCTTACGCATATTTATTTCTGAAAGTTACAGAACGTTTTTTTAGTATATTTAACTCTTATCAAGGACAACTTGAATTCTCATAATTCTTCAATGACCAATTTCTGTATTGTTCAATACATTATATACTGTAAATCGTTTTTGACTTTAATGTAGGCTGAACATGGACTGAATGCTGCTCTGAGTTAACGTGTCATCCTGCTGGAACATGCTGCATGTACAGGGGGTTGTTCATTCTGTCTTTCAGTGATGGTGAGTCACTGGAAAGCCGTCTGACGAACTGATGTGTTGCCAGCATGGTCATGTGAACTTCACCGCCTACACATGCAAGTCAGTCGAGTGACGGCCATGTCTGCTGTTCATCACACTGGCCCTTCCGAGCATTGTGGCTTAACAGTCACTCATTTTTTTTTTTTCTCTCTATCCATCTCTCCTCCAACTTGCTACTTACTTTCCAGAGTGCTCTTGGCAGGAAAAAGGGTGTCTGAACATTTGTAATGATTTAATTAAAATTCTGCTACTAAATGTTCTGCTACTTTTCAGTATTCGTTATGGTGCTATGAGTATGATAGTGATTTGTGATTTTCCTTTTGTGATTCAAATTTTAATTAGAAAGCTTTTAGATTTCTGCCTTGGCCTAAATGATGAAGAGCTCATTTTCTGTTTAGATTTAAAGAAATAGTACACCAAAAACAAATTAAATGGGGTCACTCACCGTCTCTCAACTTTCTTTCATGAAACACAAAGGGAGAATGTTCTGGCAGGCTTTCAGTCTTTCAATTTCAAATGCCAACCTGATCTCATGACAAAAATGTACCTGTGGGAACTTTTTCACGAGATGTGAAATATGTCGGGTGCAACAGGGCTGAAGGCACCCTCTAAGAAAAAAAATGTGCTTTTCACTGCGCCCAAAGTGTATGATTGCAGAAAAATATATACGTTTGTACTGAACATTTATGGAGCAACAGATTTTGTGTGAAAATAAATCATACAAGTAGTTCATTTTGTTTAAAAATCGTATAAATGTAGGAGGTGGCAAGGGGGGCACACAGCATTGATACTTGCTTTAGCTATAATAATGTTTTGTTTTTTTTTTAATAATGTCTAAGTTAATACTTGTTTAAAACAATCACTTTAGCAAAGTTTGTACTATTTTTTTGCTTATTTTGATAAATAAAAAAAATTAATTTTTGTTAAGTAAATATTCTGTAATTAAAATGTTAATATAGAACATACAGAAAAATTACAGAAACAAAATCATTTTAAAAATGTAAAGGTTTTATTGGACACCCAACATATGATATTTACCATCTGAATCTAACAGTGTCATGTTAACAAATGGAAAAGACAGCCTTCTATTAATTATCATGTTAATTATTGTGCCTTTTAGCCCCAACAGCAGGGGCGCTTTTTACCCCGAATACCATACTTGTACATTTTCTTGTATTATTTAAAAACTGCTGCTTTAATTATCTTAAACAAAACTGAAAATCATTAAGAAGACATTTGTCTCAAGATATATTCAACTTTTTTTTTAAAACATCAAATATTAGATCAAGTAAGCACAGAATCGACGTGCGCTGCTGCCCACGATCGTGACAAGCATCAGCCATATTTGTATGTGTATCATGAAAAGCGGATGTTTTGGAAAGTGCTATGCCATGTTTTTCTGCCATCTAGTGATTTAGAGGAAAATAATATCAAAGGCGCTTTTTTACCCCGGGGCGTCTTTAGCCCCACTGTACCCTACTTTACCCCCCCCCCAGAACAGATGAACATACACATATATACGTTTTATGTGCTGTTGGTTTTGTATGTCATCGCAGTTCTGACTTGAAATGAAGAATTTACTTTGCGACAGTTTAAAAAGTATGTTCTGTTCAGTATGTAAAATAAATGCTATCTGAACTCATTAAATCTACATTTTTGTGTAACATACGGTGTCACTTGGTTCACTTCCCTGCCATTCATGACCTAATAGGACAGTAAGAAAGTGAAAGAAAGACACAGAAAGTGTCTATCACATGTTCATTTTGGAATCTCGTCATCCAGGTACTTTTCACCTAGACATTTCCAAATGCTGTGTAATCTGACATACAGCTCCTTTGGTGTGCTGTTTTGTGAACTCTAGTAGGGGAAGTATAGGCATATTTGGACGTGATGAAAATTTGACGCTGTTGTTTGGACCACGTTTGTGAGTGATTTATCAGTGTGGAGTAAATGGCCTATACTGGACTCTTGTTGACCTCTGTAGTGGTTGAATGGCAGCAGCTGCTGCGCAGATGTTCCTACCACTCACTGAGGTCACTTACCACACACACAACGCAACTCAATACAGCAGCAGCTCTATGACCCTCATCTGCTGTCTGGGCTAGTCTCATGGTGAAATGTGTGTAGTGGTTGATGACTTGTAGACGGTGGCTATGTTTCCCTCCAAAATTGCATATTTAACTTAAGCACAGAATTGGAATACCGCATAAAAGATTTGCGAATAAAGCACTGAAGAGAACAAAATCATCACTTCCTCATAAACTGGTGCCAGTTATCTCTAAGAAAAGGGTAATTTGCTGCGTTAGAAGTTACTGTGTGCCTTTTTCGTACCGAACCACTTTGACGACAGACTTTGGCTCAGGCATTTCAGAATGACTAAAACATTTCAGATGCAATGAGATCGGTCCACTGGTTAGTCCCTTTATGTCATCCAGTTGCGTAAAGTCGCATGAGTTTTTCCGTTGTGCTTCAAGAAATATATCTGCGTTTTCATGTTTTTTTATTGGATAGAAAATGTATCCGACTCAGCTTTTTTTAGAGTTGGTGTGAATCTTAGTGTTTCCGTACAGCATTGGTTTTATTCAGTATCCCAAAATGCACATAAAAATGGGTGGATGGATAGCTAGTGATCAGGAAAAAAGTCATGATGTTCTTTAATATGTTGTTTTTAGATTTACAGTAGAATGGTTCTTATCTTTTAATTCTCAATATTTCTTCCTTCAAGCTGATGTTTTTGTAAGATGCTGTATAAGTGTTAAAACACTGTCGTAAGCTGAAACTGGATTTGCGTTCACCTTTAATTTCACCTTTTATGTAATAAGCTCATTTGGTAATTCAGAAGTTTAGTGTAAGCTCTTGACTTTTAAAAGTGTTTAGAGGCCTCTGGCTTTGAGTCAGCTCTGCAATCATGAGATCATTAGCAGATAGACCTGGGTTAATTACTGCGGCTTTAACTCATTCCTCATGAGTCTGTAACACCACACACACATGCACATCACTGATAGGATTTCCATCTTAAATTAGCT
The DNA here is from genome assembly GCF_022985175.1 of Labeo rohita. Classification (NCBI taxonomy): domain Eukaryota; kingdom Metazoa; phylum Chordata; class Actinopteri; order Cypriniformes; family Cyprinidae; genus Labeo; species Labeo rohita. The sequence continues at coordinate 32,469,946 of NC_066875.1, read as the reverse complement.
GCTTTTTTTTTTTTTTTTTTTTTTTTTTTTTTTTAAATGTGTCCATCTGTTATATCTTCTGCCTAACATGGCTAATGGGAATAACATTTAGGCTGAATAATCTATCATTGCTAAATTGATAATGTGGACTTTTCCTTTGGCGGTTGTGATGGAATAAGGTACAGTAAGTGATTTTTGAGTAATGCTGTTGAAAGTGAATTGGACCGAGTGCTAAAACACACGATAGCTGATCACAAAAAGGGGGTGTGTCCGCTCACAATGGGGGTGATCCTTTTGGGCAGGGGTGTGTTTGTTTTGGTCACCTAAATATCAGTAGTATTTTTCAGAGATCGCTTAATGCACCTCTTAAAGCTATTATGTGGATAAAACTTGTCAGGTCCAAATCAATATCCCTTACTGTGGTTTCATTTGAAATGCCTTTTTGGTTAGCATTTGTAAAGTTTTATGCTCTCTTATTTGTTTGTCTGATCATCACTCTTTCTTACTGTCTCCATAGCTGTAAAGATCTGCAGTGCCTCAGAGTTGCATACGCCTCAAATTTACGGTAAGTCCAAACCCTCTGTACCTCTTTCAAATGTGTTTTTCCCCCCAAGACTATATAGTTGTGCTGTTCTTATGTGTATCTGGCATTGCTGGGGAAAAAGTCTTTATCCACTTTTTTTGTCTTACTTGCCCAAAACAGTCCCATCAGTAGGACTCAGATATACAGTTGAGGTCAAAAGCTTACATACACCTTGCAGAATCTGCAAAATGTTAATTATTTTACTAAAATAAAGGTCAAAATTTGTGTTTTTTTTTTTTTTTTTTTTTTTAGGGATGGGCATTTTGGGAAATTTCTCATTTCGATCATCAATAAGTTTCAAAAACGATTAATCGAATAATCTGGGGCCGGGCTTGTGTGGGGGCGGGGCATTGTCATAATGGATATAATGGAAAAAAACCTCTTTAACAGTCTTCAGAAAATTAATGTTAAAAATAAAAATATGACATAACCTGTCTATGAAAACATGAACACATGATTAGGACAAAAATGCCAGTGAACTTCATTTTAGAGAGAGAGAGCTCTCCGTATTGCACTTTCATGACAGTGAACTGCAATGAAAGTGATAATTTACTATAGATTTCACATTCTCTAAAGTTCTAATTAGAATGCTGTGTTCATGAAATGCCAGTGAAATTTAAGTTACGCGCTATAGCGAGAGAGAGAGAGAGCAAGTCTCAAACTCAGTCAATATTGGTCATTGCATTTGAGCATTAAACGAAACACTGGTAATATGCAGCGCATTCAGCATGTTAAATGTTAATATCCCAGATATGCATGTAGCTAACCCAGACATCACTACGACTTCGAAGCCATGCATCTCTATCTTCTCACGTCGATATTTTGGACTGCATGCTAAACAATTAGAGGTCAGAGTGCCACCCAAAGTGCTGCTACAACCAATCAGAAAAAAAAAAATCCACGATCATCGTTTTCATGATCAGTCATCGCTGTCACGGCCGGGTACTCGATTGCTGTTGCACATCTCTAGTTTTTTTTTTTGTTTTTTTTTTTATTTGTCATCCTTTCCTATCAAAATGCTTGCTACAGATGCGAAAACGCAGAAAATCGAACCCTGATCTGATTTTTTTAATGACAGACGTAAGTTTCGTAGGCAGTGTGTAAACGTGATTGACCCTGTTCAAAAGTTTACATCTGATTGATTCGTAATACTGTGTTGTTACCTGAATGATCCACAGCTGTGTGCCTTCAGGTCCCTTTTTGTGTATTTGAACCCTTTCCAACAATGACTGTATGATTTTGAGATCCATCTTTTTACACTGAGGACAACTGAGAGACTCATATGCAACTATTACAGAAGGTCAAATGCTCACTGATGCTTCAGAAGGAAAAACAATGCATTAAGAGCTGGAATGAAGATGTGTTCATTTTTATTATTTTGCCTGAATAGCATATATTTTTTTTCATTTTGGTACTGCCTTTCAGAAGTTACAGAAGATACTTACATGTTTGCCAGAAGTTAAAATAAGATACATTTTCACCTATCTTTAAATTAAAGTTAATTACCCCCTGGCTTGTTTTTGTTTTTTTGGTTTGTTTTTTTGTTTGTTTTCTGAAGCAATAGTGAGCGTTTGAACCTTCTGTAATAGTTGCATATGAGTAACTGTACTGTACTCAACTGTAACTAATTAAATATGTATAAGTTGAAGTACTAAAATGACTAAAACTAAATACAAAATAATTTAATTCAAAATAGTTATTACTAAAATGGTAATAATACTAAACACTGTTGTGAAGGTTTTTTTTGGTGTGGATTTGACTGTTTGAAGAGTTCAGCTGGTTAACTTGAGGGTGGAGTTTAGCGGTGTAATCATATTTCAGTAGCCCACTGTTACTATAGTAACACTGGTGACAGACATGAGTCACGTCTGCATGAGTTTATGACTCTGTGGAAGAATATAGCTGCTGAGTCTCACTGATATCAGGCAGTGGAAATAAAAGGTTGTGTTAATTGACTGGCTGCATGTATGCTTTTCATTACTGTAAGAACTTGAGTGAGTAATCAGACTTCAGTTGCTCTGCTAACCTGAATGTAGCATGTGATCCTGTTAAAGGGCTATAAATGGAAGGACATTCTCTGGAGTGTTATGATTTTCAGGCTCTCTAGAGCCACCGGTGGGCTGGTCGAGTTAGAGCTTGTGGATCTATATGCTGGAAACATAGCAGAAGTTTGTGCTGTGCATATGCAAATATCTTTTGGTAATATTACACTGGACAAGTTGTGGCTGGTCAGACATGAACTTTAGGAACTTTGTGTTTTTTCCAGTGGCACTCGACAACATGGCAGTCTAAATTTAATGTCTTTCACTAAATAGGTTGTGTATTGAAAAATAATGGCAGGAAAAAATGTCTTTCTATTTCATTGTCTTCTAGGGCTGCATATAAAAATGTAAACCGTGTGACCAAAGTACTCTGATTCATAAGAAAAGTGAACTTCCAAAAGATTCAGTCTTCAGTACTGGTCAGTTTGAACTGAATCCTTAACTTAAAGAACTGAATCATTTGATTTAATGAACTCCAAGTTATTTCTTCAGTGATGTCGGTCTTGAAATTTAGCAGGTTTTGTGTACTTAATATATGCATATTAGACACTGTGTCACGACTGTTGCATTTCCAACAATGCATTTCCTGATCTATATATGTCTGTTTTCGATGGCTCACAGCTCTACAGCTTGTCCCTGACATACTGGGTCAGATCACGCTGCCAGCTCATGCCAGCGTTGAGTGTGCCAACTGTGCACAAAGGCATCTCAATCCCCACAGACACACACAGACTAAAGATTAGCTAGATGCTGAGAGAAAGTCTGACTTTAAGGTAATAATTCAGTTTATTTTTGGTTATAATTATCATTCTGTTCCAGCAAGAACTGTTTGAACCATGAAGTGAAACTCTATCCTCTGTCTAGTATTATGTCTTTGTTTTTCAGTCTGTGTTTAAACCAGTCAGTGTTTCATTAATGTACAGTTTGGATGGTGCTGGAAGAGTAAAGACAGCTGACTGGGAGTTCAGGTGTTAACAGAAGTGTGTGTGTGTGTGTGTGAGTGAGAGAGAGAGGGGAGGGCTGATGGATAGAAACCAGATACCTTTCTAATAACACACAGTGTCAAACAGGACAATGAGTAAGAGATTTCTGACTGATCATGTGACACTGAAGACTGATATTTCGGCTTTGCCATCACAGAAATTAAGTACGTTTTAACACCATCTTAAAATTGAAAAATGTTGTTTGTTTGCTGCTGCTTTTTTTTTTTGAAGGCAGTTAAATGCAGCTTTGGTGAGCACCAGAGACTTGACCACAAACCTTAGAACGTTATTTGCTATTTTGTGAAGCAATACTTTGCTGACAATCAGCGTCTGCAGTATTGTAATGATGCTACATTAAATAACACTGAAAATGTTTACAATATTTGTATCTTTCATGATTGTTAATTAGTCCTAAAATCAGCATCATATAACTGCACACATTTTCCCGCTTGCTGTCTTCAGTTCTCCATCTCATTTCCCTCCTTCTCTTCACAGGTGCAGAGTCTGTAATACATAAGCTGGCAGGATGGTGGCGCTGTCTCTAAAGATCTGTGTGAGACAGTGTAATGTGGTGAAGACGATGCAGTTTGAGCCATCAACGGCTGTGTACGATGCATGCCGGGTCATCAGAGAGAGGGTTCCAGAAGCCCAAACAGGTCAAGGTGGGACTGCTTCCTTTCTGTGTTCTTTGTAATATAGTAGCCTAAAGTTTACAAATTATTGCAAGGTTATTGCAAATCTAGTTCCTAAAGCTACAGTTCAAGTCAAAAGTTTACATACACCTTGCAGAATCTGCAAAATGTTATTTTACCCAAATAAGAAGGATCATTAAAAAATTCTTTTTTTTTTTTTTTTACTGACCTGAATAAGAAAATTATAGTTGAATTACATATACTTAATTCTTAATATTCACGAGTCTCTTGTTTGTCCTGAACTGTTAAACTGCCTGCTGTTCTTCAGAAAAATCCTTCAGGTCCCACAAATTCTTTGTTTTTCAGCATTTTTGGGGATTTGAACCCGTTCCAACAATGACTGTATGATTTTGAGATCCATCTTTTCACACAGTTGTCCTGAGGGACTCATATGAAACTATTACAGAAGGTTCAAACACTCACTGATGCTTCAGAAGGAAAAACAATACACTAAGAGCCAGGGGTGAAAACTTTTATGAATTTGAAGATCAGGGTGAATTTAACTTATTTTGTCTTCTGGAAAACATGTAAGCATCTTCTGTAGCTTCTGAAGGGCAGTAGTAAATAAAAAAAAAATTTTATTTAGGCAAAATAAGAAAAATATACACAGCTTCATTCTGTTCGAAAGTTTTCACCCCCATCTCTTAATGCGTTGTGTTTCCTTCTGAAGAATCAGTGACTGTTTGAACCTTCTGTATTAGTTGCATATGAGTCCCTCAGTTGTCCTCAGTGTGAAAATATGAATCTCAAAATCATACAGTCATTGCTGGATTGGCTTTTCAACATTTCTGTGTAGCTGAAGCCTAAGAATTTGTGGGACCTGAAGGATTTTTCTGAAGAACAGTGGGCAGTTTAACTGTTCAGGACAATCACTAAACAAAAAAAAAAACCCAGCTGTGGATCATTCAGATAACAACACTGTATTAAGAATCAAGTGTATGTAAAAACAAGTGTATGTATGTATTATTTTCTCTTGTGGACTATATGTGAACATCTTTTATTAAAATATCTTATTCAGGTCAGTACTGAATAAAAAATAACATGCATTTTGTATGATCCCTCTTATTTTGGTAAAAATAATTAACATTTTGCAGATTCTGCAAGGTGTATATAGACTTTTGACGTCAACTGTATATCATTTTGCCAAATACAAGTTGTAATACAGTGTCTGTTGTTTCTCAGCTTCAGAATATGGGCTGTTTCTGTCAGATGAGGACCCCAGGAAAGGCATCTGGCTGGAAGGAGGCCGGACGCTGGACTATTACATGCTGAGAAATGGGGTACGGCCTTTGATCTTCTATGTCTCGCTATTTTACAAGCTCCTGTCAAACGTTCTGTGACATGGCTTTGCACTCTTGTTTTGTGATGTGTCTTTGCACACGTTTTTTTTTATTGTCCTGAAAGATGAGAAGAGGTCTTAACTCTGCTCTTGGTTATTTTTATAGTCTCTGAGTTTGTGTGTGAGAGAGGAAAGGCTCCCCTTAGTGACTACACTTACTGAGACAAGCTACAGTGATATGATTAAAGGCATTTGTCACTGCAGCATGTGGTTTTTGTTTATATTTGTTTACACTTGTGAGTCTCTGCGCTTGTGCAAAGGAGTGTTGTATATAAAGACAAAGCCGAATGCTTGATCCCAGGAAGAAACAAAGATGTGTGTGCGCGGTGTAAATTGAGATGTGTTAAATGAAGATTTCATCAGTAGCGGTTTATCTTTTGTTGATCAAAAGGCTTTTTCTTCTCCCTCATACATATACACAGATGTTCAGCTCTCACAGACGCATCTTTCTTGTCTAATTTGTTGTTTTTTGCATAACACTTTTTTTTTTTTTTTTTAATTCTTTTTTCTTTTTTTCTCTGTCAAACACATTCAGATTCATTATAGTTTGCAAGGCAGTAATTATATATTCCTCAAACTTTCTGATTAGGGTTTGTTTTTTTTGTTTGTTTGTTTTTTTGAAGCTCTGCAATCAATTCAGCACAAACTCTTTGCACCCTTAGGTTTGTTGTCTATATTTATTTTTGAAAGCTTTATATTTTAAAAAACTTATTGCTATTGGTCTTGTTTTTCTTTACTGTCTTTGCATGCTAATTTTCATTGACTTCCTCGCATACTCAATTATTTGTAGTCATTTTTTGCCTTTGCACTGCACAATTTCATTTGTTCTGCAGCTGGCTGAAAACAAGACATGCTGAACTTCATGACAATACAGAATTTCATGCAGAACCAAAACTTAAAACATAAACTGTCCTTAAATTCCTTGAACTGTTTGGTGCGGTCTGGAAATGCAAATCTAGTCTCTCTGTCTCTTAGGACATACTGGAGTATAAGAAAAAACAGAGACCTCAGAAGATAAAAATGCTGGATGGAGCAGTGAAGACCATCATGGTGGATGATTCCAAAACTGTGGGAGAGCTGCTTGTCACCATCTGCAGTAGAATAGGTCAGTGATGCTCTTATGCTATCTAGTATAACTTTATCATATACAGTTACTCTCTCAGGTTCTTTTGATTCATGGCAGTCCTGACTCACTTGGTTGCTGAAGGCAACATAAGATGCGATCAAAGAATTAAAAAAAGCAAGTTGTTAGTCTAGTGGTATAGTTTTTATTTAAAGTGCAAGGTGACCTGGATTCAAATCCCAATGGTTTGCACATACCTGTAGGTGCATTGTACTGACCTAATATAGACATGGTTTCCGCCATAGCTTTTAAGACAAATATATATTTTACATATACACTACCAGTCAAAGATGTTTGAACAGTAAGATTTTTAATGTTTTTTTTCAAGTCTCTTCTTCTGCTCACCAAGCCTGCATTTATTTGATCTAAAGTACAGCAGAAACTCTAAAAATGTTGAAATATGTTAACTATTTAAAATAACTGTTTTAAAATGCAATTTATTCCTGTGATTTCAAAGCTGAATTTTTAACATCATTACTCCAGTCACATGATCCTTCATAAATCATTATATTTTGATTTGCTGCTCAAAAACATTATTATTATTATTATTATTATTATTATTATTATTATTATTATTATTTATTATTATTATTATTATTATTATTCTTATTATAAAAACCGCTGAGTATATATTTTTTCAGGTTTCTGTGATGAATAAAAAGTTTAAAAGAACAGCATTTATCTAAAAAAAAAAAATCTTTTGTAACATTATAAATGTTACTTTATCATCACTTTTGGTCAATTTAAAGCATCCTTGCAAATCCCCAGCTTTTGAATGGCATAGTGTCTAATAGTTTTACAAAAGCTTTTTATTTCAGATAAATGCTGATCTTTGGATCTTTCTGTTCATCAAAGAATCTTGAACTGTTGTAAATATTGATGATAATAATAATACAAATGTTTAAAAACATTACAAATCTTACTGTTCAAAAACTACTTACTATATAAAGTATAGTTATATAAACCATATAAATATATATACTGTTGCTCTTAAATGCACACATACACCACACAGGCCATAGCAAGTCTGTAACTATGTCTCATCAATTCTCTTTCCAGGAATCACAAACTATGAAGAGTACTCTCTCATTCAGGAGGTTGTGGAGGAGAAGAAAGATGAAGGGACGGGCACACTGAAGAAAGACAGAACTCTACTGAGGGAGGAGAGGAAGATGGAGAAGCTCAAAGCTAAACTGCACACAGATGATGACTGTAGGTAACACATCAGCCACTGCATGCAGATAGACAAACTAAACTGTTCTTCAGCTCTAAAACTGCTGAAAGGGCCTTAGTAAGTCAATAAAGTTCAGGTTTAGAATTGTTTTAGGGTTTATCTTTGTTTCCCATTGGTCTTTTTTTTTTTTTTTTTTTTTTTTTTTATGTCTTATTTTATTATTGTGTAGATTTTCTTCTGTATGTACTGTATGTGTACACTAACACTCAAAAGTCTGGTGTCATTAAAGGAGAAGTTCACTTCCAAAACAAAGATTTACAAATAATGTACTCACCCCCTTGCCATCCAAGATGTTCATGTCTTTCTTTCTTCTGTCGTAAAGAAATTATTTTTTCCTAACTGTCTTGAGCCAGAGTATACAGAGTTCAGGCAGAGTAAGACTAGACGAGCGTTTGAGATTAAAAAGTATTTGAGTTGTTTTTTTAATGAAAATAGATGATCGTTTTGCTAGATAAGATCCTTCTTCCTCAGTTGGGATCATTTACAACCGCATTTGGGATCGCTTGAAGCCGCATTTAAACTGCATTTTGGAAGTTCAAACTCGGGGCACCATATCAGTCCATTATATGGAGAAAACTCCTGAAATGTTTTCCTCAAAAAACATAATTTCTTTACGACTGAAGACAGAAAGACATGAACATCTTGGATAACAAGGGGGTGAGTACATTATCTGTACATTTTTGTTCTGGAAATGGACTTCTCCTTAAAGGTTTTTTTTTTTTTTCAAATAAAAATCCTAAAATGTATCCTGGTAAACACTGATAATATTAAATGATAATAGAGAACTAAATAAACATTACAAATGATTTCTGAAGGATCATCTGACACGGAAGTCTGGAGTAATTGCTGCTGAAAATTCAGCTTTGCCCGCAGGAATAAATGACATTTTAAAGTTTTATTTACACTTACATTTTAACTTGTAATAATAATATACAGTATTACCGTTTTACTGTATTTTGATCAAATAAATTCACGCTTGGTGAGGAGAACATTAGCACTGTATATGTTTTGTAAAGAAGCTTGTAAACACAGTTTTGCTGTATAAATCATTTATTTCTCTTTCTCTCACAGTAAATTGGTTGGATCATGGACGTACGTTTAGAGAACAGGGAGTCGAAGAGAGTGAAACTCTGCTGTTGAGACGAAAGTTTTTCTACTCTGATCAAAATGTGGATTCACGAGATCCTGTTCAGCTCAATCTACTCTATGTACAGGTTCGACTCACCTCTTGTCACTTATTAAATTTTATAATGATGTGTGGTGAAAGCCACAATGAGGACCCCAGCTTGGCTTCACATCACTCCTGCAGTGATATTTCCCTAAATGATGTGTTTCCATGGTTCTTTACTTGCTGGTTCAATATAATGCATATAGATTAGAATGCTGTAAATCTCTTATTGACATATGGCCCTAAAAGCCTCTTTAAGTGGTGCACTACATGCTGTTATACACATTGTATTGATCTGCAAAGTAGTGTAGTCCCTGTTACCTTTTTACAAGCTCTCCTTCTGTCAGTGGCTCGTTTGCTGATCTGGAACATTTCTGCTGTGTGATTTCCAAATATTTTGATAACAAATGTGTCTACCTGCATGTATCTTTCCAGGCACGTGACGACATTCTGAATGGTTCTCATCCCGTGTCGTTTGACAAGGCTTGCGAATTTGGTGGAATTCAAGCACAGATCCAATTCGGGCCTCATATAGAGCATAAACACAAATCTGGATTTCTGGAGTAAGACCACATCCTAATACTTTCAGTTATAGTACATAGTGTTTACTAACCCTCTGCTTCATAATGATGAGAAATGATGTGTAAAATCTAAATGGTGTAATGACCATATGGTCCATTTAGTTAATGAGCTTAACGAACTCAAATGAAAAGTGCTTAGATGCATTTAAATATTTTAAGTGTATCGTATAACTGTAAGGCGTGTTTGCGTTTCGGTGTGTTGTCACTAATCTGCACACTTTGTACGTTTCATTTCTTTCAGCTTGAAGGAATTTCTGCCTAAGGAATATATCAAACAGAGAGGAGCAGAGAAGAAGATCTTTCAGGTAAATCAGTTTATCCTGCACTTTGTTTATAAATGGATATCATTTTATACACAGTTGTCTGTTTCTTAAAGGGAACCCTGGGTATTAAGACTTGTATGGTTTAAAGGGGTCATCGGATGCCACAAGTTGATATAATTCTTTAGGGTCTTAATGAAAAGTCTATAATATACTTTGGTTAAAAATTCTCAATGGTAGTGTAAACAACACCCTTTTTACCTTGCCAAAATGAGCTCTGCAAAAATCATCCTATTCTGGTTAAGGTTGCTTTAAATGTTAATGAGCTCTGCTCGCCCCGCCCCTCTCTTCTCTCTGGAGTGACGAGCCTGTTTATTTTATCCGCATTTAGCCGCGTTTAGCCGCTAAACTTGCTAACTAGCAAGTTATTAGCAAAGGCGATCGCAAAGATTCATAAAAAACCCTTATACTCACTTCTGCTGTAAGTGAAGCTGGATCACAAATGATCCGCGCGAACATAGATGGATATATGTAGATCGGGAGGCGCATTCCCTTCACAAACAAACGATGTTGGGAGTAAATGACAATGTTCATTATTACATCCAGCAACACAACACCTCAATCGCTCAATCGGAGATATTCTTGTCTAACTTACATACCTGCTCCGGCATTGAAACATGGAGGTCGGACTGTTACAGCTGATTTAAGGCAGGTCTGAGGTAAGACGACTATCATGGGAGCGGGCTCAATTTGAAAAAGGAGATATTATTTTTACAGATTAATTAAAATCCACTGCATGGATTTTTATCATTATAGGGTAGATTTGTACATACACTGCCAAAACACTTTAATGTTCAAACAACATGTAAAAATGAACTTTGCATCCGATGACCCCTTTAAAATAACATAAATGATGTCTCTTACTCAAATACATAGTAGAAAACCCTAGAAAGATTTACATTATTTTAAAAAATCCACATATTTTGGATTATGGGGGCGCCATTATTTCAATGATGTGAAATGGTTGCATTTTGTGAGCTACTGATGCTACTTGTTGCTATTTTTACCGTAGCACAACATGGAAAACAAAATACTGATACGATGCCACATTGTGTAGCTTTTGTTGTAATTTTCAATTAAAGAGCAACAAGAGAAACGATGTAAGCATTCACTGTTTTGCTAGCAATAAGAAGAGGAGAAAAGAATGGGAAGATGCCTGTGGACAAATAAAACTTTCTGAAGACCTGCGTCTTTGTTCTCTCCACTTTATCCCTGATGCCTTTGAGGCTTTTAGTAGACCACAACTATTGAAAGCGCTTATGAACGGCAAAGACAAGAAACGCTAGATGCCACCTTAGCAGGATGTAAATGATTGACATGAGCCACTGAAGGAGTTTTTCAGTGCGGATTTTACCGCTTAGGCTTCTTGTGGGAAAAAATCGATGGTATGGCATTCGGTTTAAGCCTATGCTTATGTCCATCGCCACCTGTAAACTCTTTCAGTAGCTGTGGTCATCGTATCAGTATTTTATTTTCCAAATTGTGTTCAGGTAAAAACAGCAACAGGTAGTGCCAGTAGCTCACAGAGTGCAACCATTTTACATCATTGAAATAATGGCCCCCTCATAGTTCAAAATATGTATAAAAAATATGTATATGTTTTTTTGTTTTTTTTTAATTACACAAATCTTTCATGGGTTTTCTACTATGTATTTCAGTTAGAGACATCATTGTTACATTAAGCCATGCAAGTCTTAATACCCAGGGTTCCCTGGGTAAAGTTCACTACTTGTAAGCAAAGATATATGAGAATTAATTGGTTAGATGAGTAAATACTTTATGAATTTTACAGGAACATAAGGCTTGTGGTGAAATGACAGAGATTGAAGCCAAAGTGAAGTATGTGAAGCTTGCGAGATCCCTCAGAACATATGGAGTGTCTTTCTTCTTGGTGAAGGTAAAGTCTATGTGTGTGTTTGTGTGTGCTGTACTTGGATATATAAGTGGATATGTAATGTTTTTTACAGTGGCATTTCCAGACTTTTTAGACTAGGTTGAATAAAAATAATAGGCTAAATTTTTATTAAAAACTGCAGTTTTTGCTTTGTTACATCCAAAAATATAAACTGCTTTTCTGCTTTGATTCCCTCTGCGAGAAAAATATTGAAGGTCCCGCCCCTGGGTTGATTAGAATATTAAGTGGAACCTGAGGTGGCCAATCAAATTTCATGGCTAGGCACACCCATTTGGACACGCCCTGTTTTCTTATGTGTTTGCCTTTCTGAATCAGCTAATGCATTGTAAAGGTGTTTTTGCGATCAGCAGTCGAGTCACAATGTCACAGATAGTTTTCTTTCATACCCAACCCCAGAAATTTTCTTCGGTCTACATGTTGCCAATCAATGTTCTCATGAGAGCTTTCATCATCCGAGAGGAATTCCACCTCCATAATTATTCCATCCCTTCAATGCACCCCCACCACCCCCTATTCCTGGCCGGTGGTGGTCTGCATGACTCATGGACTGATTACAGTTCAGCTCTGCTTGAGTTGTAAAGTTAAGGTGGAGCAGATGTGCTTGTGCCTAAAATAAAAATCATAAGTTGCTGATTTTAGTTTTGTTCTGGCTTTTATTTATCTCATATGACCAGTGTATTTATTCTCTGTATTCATAAACTCGAAACTATTTCCAGGTTGTTTCTGGTTAATACATTTGTGCAGAAAGCTAAAGTGAGAAAGATTGACGGAGATTGGCAAAGACTGACTGGACTACTCAGAACTCAGACAGGATAGCAAAGCTCGGTTTATCCATCTGCTGACAGCTCTAAGAGAGAGAGAAAGTGTGGAAACAGAAGGAGGACGATAGGCTTAGCAGAATCTGAGAAGATACAGGAAGAATGTTATGTGGGATGGGTGTGAAAATTTTTGGAACACTGTTTTTATTGTTCTGAATAAGAGTGAATTGAACTTCTTTTCTCACCTTTCTTTCTGTTTGATTTTTGTTTCTCAGGAAAAAATGAAAAGTAAAAATAAGCTGGTCCCAAGGCTACTGGGTATAACCAAAGAGTCAGTAATGCGAGTGGATGAGAAAACCAAAGATGTGGTTCAAGAATGGCCGCTCACTACAGTGAAAAGATGGGCCGCTTCACCTAAGAGCTTTACACTGGTACTTGCATAACATACGTATTCTTACAGACTTACATTTAAGATTCCAGATGGCTCAGATATCCGACGTGCTACAGCTGACCCCAAACGTGTGTTTGTATAACCCATTATTATTAAACATCTTCAAAATGTGACACTCTGTGCCCATATGCAGGATTTCGGGGAGTATCAGGAGAGCTACTACTCGGTTCAGACCACAGAGGGGGAGCAGATATCTCAGCTTATAGCTGGTTACATCGATATCATTCTTAAGAAGGCCAGTATTAACTCCTTTAACTGCCTTTTCCCTCATGAAATATTTAACATTTTGTTGTTTCGGGTGCTTTCCTGAAAGAGATTGTGAATGATTTTTGTATTGCACATTAACAGTGTTCAGATAACAGTAAATGCACAGTGTTACCATAATAAACCTTATGTGAAGTTTTATATAAAGTGTTTATTCACTTCTGTTTGGCCCTACAGAAACAAAGCAAGGACCGCTTTGGTTTAGAGGGAGATGAGGAGGCCACCATGTTGGAGGAATCAGTTTCTCCGAAAAAGTAAGACATGCGCAAATTTTGAGTCAGCAGTAATAAGAACCATGTTTCCTTTCAAGGTTTTGTCATTTCTAGCCAGTTGTCTTTGGAAATACTTTTGTAATCAGACCAGTACTGGATTACAGGAAACTCACAGTGGAAAAACAACCTTATCTCAGCCTCTGTTTGTTGCACACACTGTTCCTATGCTCAGCCTGTTTTAATAAGTGCAGGCATCTTCTCTTCTTGAATACCCCTGAATGTCTTAGTATGAACACAAAAACCTTTTTAATTGTGGCTTTCTATGCCATTTTCTCTATCTTTTTATGTCTTTCCTCTCTTTCACAGATCAACTATATTACAGCAGCAGTTTAACCGTGTCGGACGGGCAGAGCATGGCTCTGTGGCACTGCCTGGGATTTTGAGGTCAGGTTCTGTCGGCCCAGAAACACTAAACATGGGTACCATGCCTTCTCCACAACAACAGATAACCACTGGACAAATGCATCTTGGACATATGCCACCACTGGTCAGTCCACATATATAAATGCTTATGTTCATGGACCATTATCAGACCATTAATCAGCAAAGTTCATTAATTGTCCAGTATTTGACCTGTATTTGTCTAGCAGCATATCAGCATCAGCCTCTACATAACACAGAGGTTGATCAACAGTTTAAAGCTGTCCCAGTTTAGGTCTGTTGGTTTATTAATGTGTCATTTTTGCCATCCTTAATTGGGCGATCAGAGTGCAGCCCAACAGGCTCTCGTGGGAACCATTAACACCAGTATGCAAGCAGTGCAGCAGGCACAGTCAGACCTAGAGGAGGTGGAAGAGCTGCCGCCGCTTGGAGATGATATGGTGAGAAAATTACTCTCCTGTACCCATTACTGTTTTATTTTATGTTTGGGCTTCAAGCACGTAGCTGTAATTGTTAGAGTGGCCAAGGATCAGCAATCTCCACGTAAAACTGATCGTGCAGACCAAAACGTAAGTTGTAGAGACTTGAAAATTGGAGGGATGGTAGTAATCACACCGGCGACAACATCACCAAGGCTCACCCTATTCGGCTTGACGGGGCCGCCTCAGTGACCAAAAGTATGAAATCGCTCATAACTTCTTTACCGTTTGTAACACACTTAAGTGTCAGATGTCGTTGGAATCCTTGAGTCGGGTCAGACAAAACTAATTCGCCTGTCACACTAACAAAATTTTCGGGTATTTTGCATTTTTAGAAAAACTTACTTTTGTGAACTAATCCTAGGTTTTTCACCTAATCAGAACCAAACCATTAGGAAGATTCTCTGGACAGTGAATATCAATAATTATCAAAAAAAAAAAAAAAGGTTGCAAAAGGAGCAAGGCCATTTTTACTAAAATAGCTAACTTTTGAACAGAATGAGATATCTTCGCCAAATTCACGACCCTTCTGTAAGGGTTGAATCGCATGAAAAAGTTGCGGAGCTTGACCACTTGGTGGCGGTATAAGAAGGGAAAAAGAACATAACAACAGCCGTAACATCGCAATCGATTGCCCTATCAATGTGAAAATTGGTATGCATGCTCTTGGTCCAAAGTCCCACAAGCATTTAAAAGGACATTCACATATCTCAAAACACATGGCTGCCATAGGCTGATGAATTTTGATCACCTATTAGACAAGATTAACGGAGGCCGTTTGGAACAAAAAAAAAATATTGCATTTTTCAAGTGTGTAAACAATTGTATATTGCATGCTTTTTAATACATACACATGATATTCATATCATACGATAGACCACCTTGTTCTGAACAGCTTTGCCTCTAGAACCACTGCTGTTAATCAAACCATTCATTAAATGCTTAAAAAAAGATGTGAAAAAATACTTTTTACTTTTACTACTTTTGCGAACTAGTACTACGTTTTTCACTCAGTCCGGAGCAAACCACTGCAGTACAATTCTCTGTTTGGAGCTGTCCAAATATGCCCTAAAGCCTAAATGAAAATTCAAAACTTCACGAAACCCAGTGAGCACATGTGCAAGTTGATTCTAAACAAGCATGCAAAGTTTTAGGCAGATCGGACCACAGTTGCCACTTTAACAGTCACAAATGATAAAAACACTTCATATATCTATGGTAAATTACCTGGATTTGGCAAAAATGCTTTCTTAATCATTTATTTAGGTGGGTACAGTCTTGCTAAATAATATGTAATACCTTAAAGCCTTAAGCGCTTGAATCCCGGGAATCGCTGCTTGCAGCTATATTTTAATTATGTTAATTAATATGTTTAATTTAACCTTTTTTTCTTTACTTATTTTAGGCTTCTAAAATGTGGATTCAGAACAAGATGGATGAGTCCAAGCATGATATTCACTCTCAAGTGGATGCTATTACTGCTGGAACTGCCTCTGTGGTTAATCTTACTGCTGGTAAAGTCTTGGCTGTATTACAATGTATTTAATTAGTAAGATGTTTCATAACTATTACACAGACATTTTTTTTTTTTACTGTCAATACGAGAGAAAAGCTAGACTGGACTTTTAAAATGAACAGCTTTAAGCTTCATCTGCAGTGTAGTGATTTGACTTAATTCTCTATTCTATTTCCCAGGGGACCCAACAGACACCGATTATACAGCGGTAGGATGTGCTATCACCACCATCTCCTCTAATCTGACGGAGATGTCAAAAGGTGTGAAGCTGTTGGCGGCTTTGATGGAGGATGAGGTGGGAAGTGGACAGGACCTCATGAGGGCTGCCAGGACTCTCACTGGAGCTGTATCTGACCTGCTTAAAGCTGTGGAGCCTACATCAGGAGAGGTGCGAGCAAAGAATGTGCTGCGATTAATCATCATCTGTCATTTTGATAGATTGTGTTGAACATTTTCTGTGATTTGTTTCCATTTTCTCAAAAATGTCACTATTAAAATGTATCACAGTTCAACTGACTTGCACTACTGTTAAGTCACCTGTATTTATATAGCGCTTTATGCAATACAGTTTGTTGCTGCTTCACAAGAAAACTACAGAAACAATGATGCAAACATCATCAAATTTGGGACAAATTCAGATTCTGCTCTACTAAAACAATGTCATCATTCAGCTCAACTTCAGTGCTGATACCATACGGATTTCAAGTGACAAGTCTATGTTTAATGGCACATATGGTTATGTTTTCTTATACAGCCACGGCAGACAGTTCTGACTGCAGCTGGCAGCATTGGTCAAGCCAGTGGAGATCTGCTTAGACAGATTGGAGAGAACGAAACAGATGAGCGCTTCCAGGTACATGCGTCTTTTGAAGTACATGATGAACATTGTGATTTTGTGAGTTTATCACCCTGACGCTTTGTGTGCATGTTTTTTTAGGATGTGCTGATGAACCTAGCTAAAGCTGTGGCTAATGCAGCAGCCATGATGGTTCTGAAGGCCAAGAACGTAGCACAGGTTTCTGAAGACAGCGTCCTGCAGAACAGGGTTATTGCTGCTGCAACCCAGTGCGCCCTCTCCACTTCCCAACTAGTGGCCTGTGCCAAGGTGGAGTTCACATACACATGCTTTTAATCCAGATTGATTGAAAGAAAAAAAAAACAGTTGATAACCTTTTTTTGCTCATGTGTTTGTATATCAGGTTGTGAGTCCCACTATCAGCTCCCCTGTGTGTCAAGAGCAGCTGATTGAAGCAGGGAAGCTGGTAGAT
This sequence comes from Labeo rohita, assembly GCF_022985175.1. Classification (NCBI taxonomy): domain Eukaryota; kingdom Metazoa; phylum Chordata; class Actinopteri; order Cypriniformes; family Cyprinidae; genus Labeo; species Labeo rohita. The sequence goes on along the minus strand of NC_066875.1, from coordinate 32,452,598 downwards.
CGTTCAGTGGAAGGTTGTGTGAAAGCCTGTCTGTCAGCTACCAGTGATGGAGAGCTTCTCAAGGCCGTCAGCGCAGCGGCTGGTATTGTCACACAGGCTCTCAGTGACCTACTCACACACGTGAGGAACTACGCCACACGTGGTGAACCCATCGGACGCTACGACCAGGCCACAGACACAATCATGACAGTTACAGAGAGTATTTTCAGCAGCATGGGAGATGCTGGTAAGATGAGTACATCATGTACACCACTGTTCAAAGATTATGCTGATTTGGTGTTCGAAAGACATTTCTTATTATCGATGCTGGAAACTGCTTAATGTTTTTGTGGAAACTGTGATATCTTTTTGTGATTCTTTAATGATTAGAAAGTGTAAAGGAGACCTATTATGCCCCTTTTTACAATATGTAATGCAAGTCTCAGGTGTCACTAGAATGTGTCTGTGAAGTTTCAGCTCAAGTACCCCACAGATCATTTATTATATCATTTTGAAAATGCCTATTATGAGTGGAAGCAGAAACACACTGTTTTTGTAACTCCTGTGTATTTTTAACATAAACTTGTGTGTTTGACAGTTTAAGCACAATAAGACGTTGAAAGAGAGCTTAGTTTAGTTCTCACATACCGTGTGACAGCTGCTTTCTGTGTGTGTGCTTCAGATGTGTGTACTCAGAAAACCATATACAGGGCTCTAGACTAACTTGTTGCACTGGTTGCACTGGTGCGCCTTTCTTAGGTGCACCAGCACAAAAGTTAGGTGCACCCAAATTTTCGACCGCGTCACATTTAATCGCCATTTACAATTATTCTAATTCTTATTTTTGCATGATGATATGATGAATGGATGGTTCATTTTTAACAGCAGATTCAGCTGATCTGCACATCCCTGCACACTTATATAAGCTTATAATCACTCATGCTTTTAAGCCAAATCCACGCTAAAAAAGAATAACGTTAATTGACATCTGGACGTGACTCTCCGCAATCTCTGATGAAATCGGTTGGGTGTTTGAATGCCTACTGGATCCTTGGACAAAAGTTTACAGGGGTTCACCCAGTTTAGGAAATTTCCGATCGTAAAAATCTAATTATTTACATTTTTAATGTGTTGTTTTTGTTACAATGTACTGATTCAAATTAGTAATCAATAGTAATTCTTATTTTAGTAGAAGTGGGTACGCAAAGCCGACAGATAAAGAAATGGATATATGCAGGCTCTGCACTACACCACTGCATATTACCCTACTCAATAGCATTAACACAGACGTAACTCCCTTCAAACTTTATCTGGAATGTCACCTTTTCTGTCACAACTTGGTGAACAGACACACACACACACACACACACACATGAAATTGTTTGCCTGATGAAAATTAGTTAATATTTGCGTCATTATTGATTTATCTCATCCACCTGCGTCCCACCTGCAAATAATCAGAATGCATTTTTTAATTACCCGACCCACCCGGCCCGCGGATATAACCACCATCCGCGCATCACTAATTGCCGGACATGGTTTTCTCACACCCCCTTCACTATCTCTGATTGGTTTAGACCACGATATGGGTCTAATGTGTGTCTGTTGAACCACAGTCGCGGAGACTTTTTTTTTTTGCCCTCGAACAGCTGGTTGCACTAGTGCGACCTCAGATTTTTTTGTCGCACCATTGAGAAATTAGGTCCAAATTGGTTGCATTCTAGAGCCTTGGTATATCAGAAGGTTTAAAACGCGTGATTTCAGCACGATAGACATCAAAACCAAACAGGTGTTTTTTAGCAGAGTATCTGAGCTACGAGGTGTAAAGGCACAGCTCTATTCTGGAAAAGGGGGCAGGGAGCAGCAGCTCATTTGCATTTAAAGAGACAACAAACGGTTATGTCTGTGAAGGTAAACTGCTGGGGAAAAAATTGCATGTTTATGTTAGATCTGTGTGGCATCAGCATAATAAATACAGTCCGTAAATGAATAAATCCACTGCTCTCTTGGCTGCGACTCTAAATAGTGTTCTGTGCTCGTCTGTGCAGCCAGCGACAGAACAGTTAGCATGCTGTCCTTGAAACTTTACCATGTTGTTAGAACTGGTACACCGTTGTCGCTTGCAAAAACAAAATGACAGCAGCATTGGTGGAAATGTGCAGATTAAAGGGCCTTAATATTATAATAAGATGCCCTTACTATGTCACCGGGGGGAACAAAATCTGACATGCTCGTTTTTTCACATGCTTTCAGAAAAAGGGTTACCAAAACAAAGGGTCTGCGTTGTTCTTTTTTATGTTTTCTTGCTTGGTAGATGCACTCGGAACCCGATTATAGCACTTAAACATGAAAATAATCTGATTTTAATTTTTTTTTTTTTTTTTTTTTTTTTTAATGAAAGAACAGCAATTATGTAAAACAAGTCTTTTTGTAGCATTATAAATGTTGAATCCTTGCTGAAGTTCGTTAGTTTATTTGCTTAGCTCCTCTATGTTGTGTAATAGGAGAAATTTAATGTTTCCTTCTATAGGTGAGATGGTACGGCAGGCCCGTGTTCTTGCCCAAGCGACCTCTGACCTGGTGAATGCCATGAGATCAGATGCTGAGGTGGAGGTGGATGTGAACAACTCCAAAAAACTTCTTGCAGCTGCCAAACTGCTTGCAGATGCCACTGCTCGAATGGTTGAGGCTGCAAAGGTGGGTTAGCAAACCTTGGCTCATATTAAAAACATTAGTTCAATGATTCTATGTCAAAATGATAGTTCAGCAAAAAATTACAATTTTATTACTATTTACTCACCCTCATGTCATTCCAAACCTGTAAGACCTGGAACACAAATTATTTTCGTTTTTGGGTTGAACTGTCCTTTTAAATCTCCATTAGTTCTCCATCTTTTTGGCTGTTTTCTGCCGTAATTATAACAGAAATGCTTTTATTGGCAGAAACTGGTGTTATTTATATGACATCATATAACAATATTTAATTTTTGTGACTCCAGATGTTTCAAGAAGTTTATTTATTCAAGAAAAGCAATCGTTATTTGAGGAAAAAAAAAAAACAGATGAATGTTAGATTAATATTCACTATTGTTCAAAAGTTTGAGGTCAATATAATCTTTTTTTGTTTTCTTTTGGATTTTTTTTTTTCCTAGAAAGATGCTTTAAACTGATTAAAAGTTACAGTGAAGACTTTCACATTGTTACAAAAAACAAACAAAAAAAATTGAAAAATCAAATAAATGCAGTTCTTTCTACTTTCTATATATATATATATAAGAATTCTTATGCCTACTGTTCTGTGCTCAGCCTGTTTCAAACTGAAATATTTGTAAGACGACATATGGCCCGTAGAAGTTTACTGAGGCCCCCTAGTGGGCCCAACCCTGACCCCTTGGTGAGAACCACTGTTCAATTACTTGTGATACATTAAGCATAGCTGTCAAAAAAAAACTTACAAATGCTTGAGTATTTAATATGTTGAAGACTTTTTTTTTGCACTTATCAAGCATTTCCCACAAAGTTATTTTAAGCTGCTTTGCTTTAGGGTCTCACTATTTAATAAATCTGGAATCTGTTAGACGGGCTATAGACTTGTTACACATCTGTGTGTGTGTGTGTTTTAGGGAGCTGCTGCTTACCCTGAGAATGAAGATCAGCAGCAGAAGCTGCGGGAGGCTGCCGAGGGGCTTCGTGTGGCCACCAACGCGGCTGCACAGAACGCCATCAAGAAAAAAACTCATAACAAGACTGGAGGTCAGTGACTAGCTTATGATTTTGATTATGAGAAGAATAATTTAATTTAGACAGGATTACATGTGATCTATACAAGGCAATATTTTTTTCCTGCTCTCCAACTTTGAATAAATCACTACATTGAATGTCTGCTTTATATTTTCAAGAATGCTGCTAAACAAGCTGCTGCCGCTGCAACTCAAACCATTGCGGCATCCCAAAATGCAGCAGCCTCTAACAAGAACACGGCTGCCCACCAGCAACTCGTTCAAAGCTGCAGGGTTTGTATTTGTTTGTTTGTGAATTTCTAGAGTGTTAGTAATGATAGTCCTCCTAATGTGTTTATATTGGTGTATTCTCTGTGTTCACATGTGTTAGGCTGTAGCTGATCATATTCCTCAGCTGGTGCAGGGAGTGAGGGGCAGTCAAGGTCAGCCAGAGGATGGTAGTGCCCAACTTGCCCTCATCATTGCCAGTCAGAACTTCCTTCAGGTAACCATCAATCCTTTTACTGATTCTAATCACACGTCGCTCATCTGATAACATAACTCTTCTTTAAAAGTGCTCTTTTAGCACTAAAACATGTAAAACATGTTTGTTTTCCAGCCTGGAAGTAAAATGGTGTCTTCAGCGAAGTCCTCTGTGCCAACTGTGACCGATCAGGCGGCAGCCATGCAGCTTGGGCAGTGTGCAAAGAACCTGGCCACCTGTCTGGCTGAACTCCGCACTGCTGCACAGACGGTACCGAATCTGTCTTCTCACATGTATTTAATGAGTAAAAGGAAAGGTTGTTTTTTTAAGTACCAAAAATCTAAATTCTGTCATTTATTCATCCTAATGGTGTTCCAAAACGTATGACTTTCTTCTGAGTATCAAAGTTTCACGCTTAAGTTCAAAGAGACTGAGACGACACAAAGCGCATCCTGTTTGGTTTTATTATTTTACAAAAGCGCCATGTTTTGTTGTTATTGTGACTGCACACAAATAAACGTAGAGTCCTTACAGATTCGAAAGATACATTACTTTTATCTGTATGACCAAAAATTTGTATTTTAAGAGCAAATTTTGACTGTACCAGCACCTCCACCTGTCATGCAGGGAGCACACTACTATTCAGCTTCCACACACTTAAACATTGCAAATTTTTCCTGGTTAACATTACACTGAGCGGCCATGAAAAGTTGCTACTACATCTTTCAGATGAAAAGCCATATTTAAGGTTGATGAATGATAGGTGAGCATTTGAATGTCCTGCCCGATGTACTATATTACCACATAGACCAGCCGTTAATGATCTGTCCGTCATAGACTGCGTGACTTTGGCACTTCCCATGGAATTTTTTTCTGCGACTAATAAAATTTTGGTTGACCAAGCCTCTTCTCGTTGACTATTAGGGGCAGCCCTATTAGGAACCGAAATTATTTGGTTACCAACATTCTTCAAAATGTCTTGTTTTCTGTTATGTAGCAGGAATACAGTTTTGGATAGACACAAGGGTGAGTAAATGCTAACAAAATCCTGTCATGTGATATCTAGGCTCATGAGGCATGCGGCCCCATGGAGATCGACTCTGCCCTTATAGCTGTGCAGACGCTTAAGAATGAACTCCAGGATGCAAAAATGGCAGCTTCCGAGGGACAGCTGAAACCTTTACCTGGGGAATCGGTAAGTTGAGACCCATTTAATATCAATGATACTATGATTATGTACTTAAATAGACATATAAACAAAAATATTGACTGTGTAAATTATGCATTATTTTTTTGGTAAAATTTGTGTGGTTTAGTTGGAAAAATGCACTCAAGATCTGGGTGGCACATCTAAGGCTGTTGGTTCCTCAATGGCGCAACTGCTTACCTGTGCAGCACAGGGAAATGAGCATTACACAGGTAATACGCCCACCTCCATATGCAACACGTTATAGCCTTGAAGCTCTGTTGTTTTATGTAAAGCTAATTATAATTACTAATGACTTTCTAACGTTCTGTCAAGGGTCTACAGATGGTTTTTTTGGCTCACTTTGGCACATTTACGGGCATGTTTATTAATGTACATTGCCCCTGTAAACAAATAAACTAAACTAAACCCTAGCCCTAAATGTTAACTTTTTTTTTAATATTAAAAATAAATCAATACATCTTTCATTTAATTTATATTTGAGGATGTTTCTAGGGAGGTTTTGTCAAATCAAGTTAGCTAAGTAGCTAAGAAAACACAAACAAACATATATTCTGGTTCCCACACATATTTAATCCCAAACACGTGAATTGTATGTGTTTGCAGGTGTAGCTGCCAGTGAAACTGCCCAGGCTCTAAAGACATTAGCACAGGCTGCGAGAGGTGTTGCTGCCACCACATCAGACCCTGCTGGAGCTGTGGCCATGTTGGATTCTGCTCGTGAGGTTATGGAAGGGTCGGTTAAATTAATTTCTGAAGCCAAGGAGGCGCTGGTTGCTCCTGGTGATGCAGAGATACAACAGAGGCTAGCACAGGTGAGGGGGGGGATTTTTTTTTTTAACAGATGGTATTCACAGCATTGACTTAGAAATTAGGAAATGCACACATATAGTAATACCACAATACTGAATTTCAAAAATAAACTACTTTTGATCAATTTAATGCATCCTTGCTAAAAGAAGTATTCATTTTGATATGCATGTCTCTGTGTGTTAGGTTGCAAAGGCTGTGTCCCACTCACTGAATGCATGTGTGAACTGTCTGCCTGGACAAAAGGATGTTGATATGGCTCTGAAAAGCATCGGAGAGGCCAGCAAAAAACTACTTGTAGAGACGGTGAGCTATAAACAATAACTTTTTTTTTTGGTCACCACCCAATGTGCTAAATGCTAATGCTAATCAATAAACAATCTTGAAACTTGAAAATTTGTTCTGTCAGGGCTGCCCTTGACTAAAGATTTTTCTGGTCGAGTAGTAGTCGGAACGGTTAGTCGACTATTAGGGGGCAACCCTAATATAGTTTATGCAGTTATTTAATGTACACAGTCCTAGTGTGTGTCTGGTCGCTGAGTGTTTTGTTACTTTATTTTTATTTTGCTGCAGCTCCCTCCCTGCAGTAAGACCTTTCAGGAGGCTCAGAGTGACCTGAACCAGACTGCAGCTGATCTGAACCAGTCTGCAGGTGATGTGGTCCATGCCTCTAGAGGGACCACTACCCAGCTTGCAGATGCTTCTGGAAAGTTCAGTGAGGATTTTGATGAGTTTCTGGATGCTGGCATTGAGATGGCTGGCCACACGCAGGTACGATGTATAGAGCAGGACAGAACATGAGCGAATAAGCCTTCATTTTTCTGAAATAATAAGCAGTGTTTTGTTGTTTTAGAGTAAGGATGATCAAATGCAAGTGATTGGGAATTTGAAGAACATCTCAATGGCCTCCAGTAAGCTGCTGCTGGCTGCCAAGTCTTTATCTGTGGACCCTGCAGCAGGCAATGCAAAGAACCTGCTCGCTGCTGCTGCCAGGTACTTCAAACTGTGTTTATTCATGCATGTTTTTATATGGTGTTGTTTCTGTATGTTTACCTTCACTCTCCTGTGTGTTTATTCAGAACGGTGACTGACAGCATCAATCAGCTGATTACGCTGTGTACCCAGAATGCCCCAGGACAGAGGGAATGTGACAATGCTCTTAGAGAGCTTGAGGTATTATATACAAACAAACAATGCACAAATTATTAAGTAATTTTTTTAATATAAAAAATGGCATATGGTCTTTTTTTTGGGGGTTATAGGCTGTTAGGGGACTGCTAGATAACCCGAATGAGCCAGTCAATGATCTCTCCTACTTCGACTGCATTGAAAGTGTCATGGAGAACTCTAAGGTAACAGAAACATAAGTATTAATTACGTTTGGGGGTTTTACTTGGAATGCTATCAGGATTTTTATTGAAAATATTTATTTAGTAATGTTACACGCAAAGTAACATTTTACATGTTATTTTGCTTGTTTTTTTCTCAAAAACATTCAAAAGTCTTACAGACCCCAGACTTTTGAATGATAGTGTATTTTATTATAAAAATGCATAATGCAGATAGCAGTACAAGCATTTCAATGTGACTCTCACATACTAAATGGCCAAAACTGCTGTTAAGATGCTGAACTGCAATATACGTTCAGCCTGTTGATACAGTTAAATGTTAAAGCATATAATTAGATGATAAATGATCTGTAATCCACCTCTGATATATAGATACTCGGTGAGTCTATGGCCGGGATCTCTCATAACTGCAAGACAGGAGATGTTCCAGCATTTGGTGACTGTGTAGGTGGAGCCTCTAAAGCTCTGTGTGGACTAACCGAAGCAGCTGGACAAGTAAGAAACTACCCGCTCTGCCCTTTCTTGTCATAATTTGTTCACAACCATTATACTTTTTACCTCTGAAAACTGTGTATTTACCACTCATACTTGTTTTTTGATGCATCTCTAGGCCTCTTACCTAGTGGGTGTGTCTGACCCCAACAGCCAAGCTGGACATCCAGGCTTAGTGGATCCTATCCAGTTCGCTCGTGCTAATCAGGCAATCCAGATGGCTTGCCAAAATCTTGTTGACCCAGATAGTAGTCCTTCACAGGTAGCGTCAGACATTAAGCATGTAGTATTTGGACCTAAGCCCAAAACTTGTCTTTCTGCAACAGCTTCATCTGCAATTTGAAGGCTAAAATGTAAATATATCCACGTTGCAGGTACTCTCAGCCGCCACCATTGTTGCTAAGCACACCTCAGCGCTGTGTAATGCTTGCCGACTGGCCTCTTCTAAGACCGCCAACCCTGTGGCTAAAAGACACTTTGTGCAGTCAGCCAAAGAAGTGGCCAACAGCACAGCCAACCTGGTCAAAACAATCAAGGTTAACCACTTCCCATAAATATAAATGAATCCAACTTTTATCCATTCTAGTCATATCAAATTTACTAACATTTATATTTTCTCTCCACAGGCTTTGGATGGAGATTTCTCTGAGGAAAACCGTGAAAAATGTCGTGTTGCCACAGCACCGCTCATTGAAGCTGTTGATAATCTGACCACGTTCGCTTCCAATCCAGAGTTTGCTAGTGTTCCTGCGCAAATAAGTAGAGAGGTATGACGTTCTTCTTCAGTGAAATGTTATTCATGGTTATGACTTTCTTGTTGTTAATGTTATATTTTTATACTCGCAATTTAGGGTTCTGCTGCACAGGAGCCAATTATTCAATCAGCACGATCCATGCTTGATAGCTCCACCCATCTTTTGAAGACAGCTAGGTCATTGGTTATGAATCCTAAAGATCCACCCACATGGTCATTACTGGCAAGCCATTCACGCATCGTGTCGGATTCCATCAAGAGCCTCATCACTGCTATCAGGTAATACATACTCACAATTTTGTAGTTTATATGAGACCTGTAGAATAGAAATGAGCTACTTGGAATGTTTTTAAAAATAACTAATGTTTATATGATTGAAATTACAGGGATAAAGCCCCTGGCCAGAAGGAATGTGACTCTGCCATTGATAATATCAATAAATGCATCCGAGATATTGAACAAGCCTCTCTTGCAGCTGTCAGCCAAAATCTTCCTCGTAGAGACGAAGTTTCATCTGAGGTAAATGTGTGTTTAGACAGTAGCTAGTGGGCTCATTTTTCCCTTTTATATTTTCTTTAATATTTTTTTCTGAAAAATCTCCAAATTAATGAAGAAACAACATAAAGATGGCATATTTAGGGTCCTATGATTTCCATGATACGGGAAAATGTGGATGGAATCGCGGAATAAAAATGGAATTTACTGTAGAACATAGAATTTCATGGAATTTCACAAATTTTGGATGTATAAATCAAAAGTAGGCCAGTTCATTTAAATCAAAATGCGACATGGAGTAGTGTTTTTTGAATATTAAGCTGCAAAAATATGAATCCTGCATGTTCTGTGTGAATTAATGGTGTAGATGTGCAGTTTCGTTTACTACACAAAGATTAAAGCGTGCGTGATGCTCACTGTGTTTTCAGCCTCTGCCATCTCAATACGAACACATTAAATGAACACAAACATAATCTTTACAGCTTATTGAGAGTCACTTCATGAGTGTTTTACCATTTCTTTTGAGGGAAACTACCGCCAAGTTGTATACAAACAGAAACTTAAAGGTCTTCACAGCAACCTGTCAAAATAAAAGTTCGGTTTAACTTAAAGTTGTGACAAGTATACTACTTAATTTGATGATAGTACTATTAAAAATAATAAAACTATTATTAAAACATTTTTCTTTAAGAAATATTTACCAGAGAAAAATATTTACGAGAATGTATTTACTAGAAAAATGTTAAACCTTTAATAAATTGCTATTAAATTGTTAAAGTTTCATGATTTCAATTAATTAGACGTGCTTTTGAGTAATATTTTTCAATTTTAATGAATTATTTAAAAAATAAAATAATACAAATAATGGAATACAGAAAAAAATGAATTTGGAAAAAAAAAAAACTACATTTGAGGGGGAAAAAAATGGATTTCATTGGCCCTACATATTTCAAATTTTCTTTTAATGGCATCTTTCTACTATGCACCATGATTGAAGGCAAGCATTACTGATACTGATGACTCCATTACATGGGTTTTTTTCCAATAACAGATGATAAAATTAGTAATTATAGCCATTTAACATTACGGTTACATTAAAAGCCATCATTTTTATCACTTAATAGGCAGAACGTTAAAAACGTATAACTTTTAATTTAAGTGAACTTTATACAATCTTCACATAAATGTTACGTTTAGCTGTGGCTTCAATATACTGTGCTGTAATTAGTGTATATAGTAATAAAGTGATGTTTCTGTCTCTGTCAATATCAGCTCTCTCTGCTTGAATGAAAGTTGTTGGATCATTTTTCGCACTCTATGTTCATTTTGCACATTGGTTTTCCCAATAAATAAGTAAACTGCCAGCTTTATGTGAGGATTGAGAAATGGGTTTTCTAACTAGGAGTCTTTAACCATTGTTGTATGGATCAGGCTTTGCAGGAGCAGTTAACGTCATCTGTTCAAGAGGTGGGTCACCTGATTGAGCAGATTTCCACAGCAGCGAAAGGAGAAGCAGCACAGTTGGGGCATAAGGTTATTAAAATTAATTGTCATGCAGTTTTGATCTCTTATGGGACGCATCAGTATTGACTCAAACCTACTTCTGTCCCTCAGGTCTCTCAGTTGGTCAGTTACTTCACTCCTCTGGTCTCTGCCTCTATGGGCATGGCTTCCAAAATCTTGGATCATCAGCAGCAGATGAACCTTTTGGATCAGACCAAGACTCTCGCTGAGTCTGCCCTGCAAATGCTGTATGCTGCCAAAGAAGGTGGTGGAAACCCAAAGGTACTTCTCATTAATTTCAAATATGTGTTTTCTCCATAAATATAAGTTCTTTCAACAGCTTAATTAACTCATTTGTCTTCAGGCAGCACATACCCATGATGCCATAGCAGAAGCTGCACAGTTAATGAGGGAAGCTGTTGATGACCTCTTGCTGACCTTGAATGAAGCTGCTAGTGAGGTTGGCATGGTCGGTGGCATGGTGGATTCGATTGCTGATGCCATGGGCAAGGTAATAACCCAACTACTTTTGCATTGTAAACTGCATTCAAGAAGTAGTTCACTTCCAGAATGAAAGTTTCCTGATAATTTACTCATCCCTGTGTCTTCCAAGATGTTCATGTCTTTCTTTCTTCAGTTGAAAAGAAATTAAGGTTTTCAGGAAAACATTCCAGGATTTTTCTCCATATAGTGGACTTCAATGGTGGCCAACAGGTTGAAGGTCCAAACTGCAGTTTCAGTACAACTTTAAAGGGCACTACACAATCCCAGCCGAGGAATAAGGGTCTTATCTACGATCGGTAATTATCTTAAAAAAAAAAAAAAAAAAAAAAAAAAAATGCAAAGAAGGTCAAACACCCTGTACAAAAAGGGGTAAAACATCGACGACAGACAATTATGAAGTTGGAGGAGAAAATGAGATGGAGTTTTTTCACCCTACCCTACCTTTTTAAATCGAAGTACAGAGAGGAAAACTAACTGACCTTTTCAACGTGATTACGCAATGTGTGAAAACATGCATGTACTTTGCAGAGCTAATGCAAGATGACCATTTGTGGTTAAAATGTATGTACATTTTTATTTTTTTAAAAAATGGCTTATGTCTCAGTACATAAGATGCTTATTCCTCGATTGGGGTCGTGTAGAGCCTTTTGAAGCTGCATTGAAACTGCAATTTCAACCCATTGGCCACCATTGAAGTCCACTATATGGAGAAAAATCCTGGAATATTTCCTCAAAAACCTTAATTTCTTTTCAAATGAAGAAAGACAGACAAGAACATCTTGGATGACATGAGCGTGAATAAATTGTAAGTAAAAATGTTATTCTGGAGTGAACTGATCTTAATGTAGAATTTAATGTAGTTTTTAATTGCGTTAAATTGAAATTAAATGGAAACCTTTTAAGTGTTTTTAATGATTTAATGCAGTCATGCAATGTTTTAACTGTCTTGTCACCCTGTAGTTAGGTGAAGGCACCCCACCAGAACCAGAAGGTTCATTTGTGGAATATCAGACTACCATGGTGAGGTACTCCAAAGCTATTGCTGTCAGTGCACAGGAGATGGTAAGCAATCATAATTTTTTACATTTAATGCGTTTCATATACAGTAATACTATCACAATGATTTATTCATGGACTTTGATGTCGAATTTCATTGTATCCCTTCATTCTCTCCCTCAGATCACTAAATCAGTGAGTGCTCCGGAAGATCTGGGCAGTTTGGCCTCTCAGGTCACTGCAGACTACAGTCAGCTTGCAGTTCAGGGACGTATGGCTGCCGCTACTGCTGAACCAGAGGAGGTAAATGACATGCAGTCACCCTCTGTGTTTCTCTCTCAAACACACACACACATAAATGCTGACTCTTGTGTTTGTTGGTGATTGTAGATCGGGTTCCAGATAAAGACACGAGTGCAGGAACTGGGGCATGGCTGTATTGTGCTTGTTCAGAAAGCTGGAGCATTGCAGATCAGTCCATCTGACTCGTTCACGAAGAGAGAACTTATTGAGTGTGCACGAGCCGTCACTGAGAAGGTGCTGAATCGCACAACACACAAAACCAAATGACATGCATTACACTGTGTTCTCTGTTTAAATTTTAATTTCTCCATATAGTAGCATTGATTTCTAATGTGAGTGTTTTCTGTAGGTGTCTATGGTGCTTTCAGCATTGCAAGCTGGTAATAAAGGCACTCAAGCCTGTATTACTGCAGCCAGTGCTGTATCAGGAATCATTGCTGACCTGGACACCACCATCATGTTTGCTTCTGCTGGCACACTAAATGCTGAAAATGATTCAGACTCCTTCGCTGATCACAGGTATTGCACCCTGGACCATAAAACCAGTCATAAGGGTCAATTTTTAAAAAAATGTGTTTTACACATCATTTGAAAGCTGAATAAATTAGCTTTCCATTGGTGGTTTGTTAGGATAGGACAAAATTTGTCTGAGATGCAGCTATTTGAAAATCTGCAAAACATCTAAATAATGAGAAAAATGCAAAAATTGTCCAAATGAAGTTCTTAGCAATGCATATTACTAATCGAAAATTTACTTTTGATATATTTATGGTAGAAAATTTACAAAATTTCTTCAAGGAACATGATCTTTACTTAATATCCTAATGATTTTTGACATAAAAGAAAAATCGATTATTTTGACCTGTACAGTGTATTTTTGGCTATTGCTACAGATATACCCGTGCTACTTCAAGTTATTGTATTACGTGAGAGAGAAAAGATGGACGCATGATACTAAAGAATAAAATGGCATAGGCGATTGATTTAATGGAGAAAAGTCAATTAGCAGTCAAAAATGTCTGACCCCAAAATTCCCCAGTTGACCAGTCCCAGTCCCAGTCCCGGTCACATACTCAAGAATAATAACAATAAATGTGCATAAGCATTCATATGTATGTGTGCATTATAATAAAGCATAGCGCTTCAAATCTCTCGCTCTGTTTTTAGAGAGAATATTCTCAAGACCGCCAAAGCGCTGGTGGAGGACACTAAGAACCTTGTTTCAGGTGCAGCATCAAGTCAAGAGAAGCTGGCCCAGGCCGCCCAGTCCTCTGCCAAGACCATCACACAGCTTACTGATGTGGTGAAATTGGGAGCGGCCAGCATTGGCCCGGACGACCCAGAAACACAGGTGAGAGACATGGAGAAAGTGATGAGGAAAGATGAGAAGTCAAACACAGAGATTAACCAGCAGCCGCTCATTAGTCATCATTCTGGAATGTGCATATGTTATTGTCATTCATCTCCTCGTAGGTGGTGCTGATCAATGCAGTGAAGGATGTCGCTAAAGCTTTAGCTGAGCTCATTAGTGCCACCAAGTGTGCAGCAGGAAAAGCAGCAGATGACCCCTCAATGTTCCAGCTCAAGAGTGCGGCCAAGGTACGTCTGTCAAAAACACTTCTGCGTAACAAATATTATTCTCCCTTTTCCAAATTTTCCTTCATACCTCATGAGCAGAAGAACTTGGTAAGAAACACTCCATCTAAACAATTAGCTGTTATATATTTGTCTCTGAAACTGTAATCTCCCAGTTGTCCTTCAGAAATCTGGCTGCACGGATGGAAATGTCTCCAAACTCAGATATGAGTAAAAGTGTTCTGGTGAGAAGCTCATTCCAGTGTGTGCCATTAATCAGATTAATTATTAATGAGAAAATGAATGTTTTCTTCTCCATCAGCTACTATAATTCCCATTGCACACTTAGTCACAAATATTGTGCAATAAAATGAACTACATGCTCGATTAATGGAATAGTCCTGCATGAGTTTGGAGTCATTTATTTTTAGTATTCAAAGAAATGGTGGTTTTACCAATTTAACATTAGATCAGTGTTATTTAATGCTGTTTATGTACTGTTATAGATGTGTATTGATATTTAGGCTTTTATTTTTGTTTTGCTGTTTTCATGTTAATTAGTTTGTTATAGTAATTTTGTTCACACACACACACACACACACACACATGTTTGTTTTTGTGAATTGTGGGGACTTTCCATAGACTTCTATAGATTTTGTACTGACCAAACGATATTGTCTATCCCCTAACCCAACCCTAACCCTAAACCTAGCCCTCACAGAAAACATGTTTGCATCGTTACACTTTCAGATAAACATCATTTACTATTTTTAATCATTTTTTAACATTGTGGGGACCGCAGGCCGGTCCCCACAATGTCAAAAATTTCAGGTTTTACTATCATTGTGGGGACATTTGGTCCCCACTATGTAGCAAAAACAAGTACACACACACACACACACACACACACACAAATGTGACCCTGGACCACAAAACCAGTCTTAAGTAGCACGGGTATATTTGTAGCAATAGCCAACAATACACTGTAAGGGTCAAAATTATTGATTTTTCTTTTATGCCAAAAATCATTAGGATGTTAAGTAAAGATCATGTTCCATGGAGATATTTTGTACATTTTCTACCTTTAAATGTTTCAAAAATGAATTTTTAATAGTAATATGCATTGCTAAGATCTTTATTTGGACAACTTTAAAGGCGATTTTCTCAATATTTAGATTTTTTTTTTTTTTTGCACCCTCAGATTCCAAATTTTCAAATAGTTGTATCTCAGCCAAATATTGTCCTATCCTAACATCAATGGAAAGCTTATTTAGTCAGCTTTCAGAAGATGTATAAATCTCAATTTCAAAAAATTGACCCTTATGACTGTTTTGTGGTCCTGGGTCATATATATAGTTTTATTTTATTTTTTTATTTTTTGTTTTAATAATTAAGGTGCCAAGGAATCATTTCTAATTTTCATTTAATTTTTCCATTTAATATAACATTGTTATATTAATAATAATAAAAACAATGTCTTTAAAAATTTAAAAGATGGGAGAAAACAAGTTGTGTATACAATGCTGGTTTTCAAAGATTTAATGAATTTTGCCATCAGATGTTCTTCTGTAAAATTTCAATTAATAATGTTCACAGAGGAAGTGGTGTTCCCAGATGAGAAATATAAATGTATGCCTTATGTGTTTGTGTTCAGGTTATGGTAACTAATGTAACATCCTTACTGAAAACGGTGAAGGCAGTGGAGGACGAGGCTTCAAGAGGAACCAGAGCTCTGGAAGCCACTATCGAGTGCATCAAACAGGAACTCACAGTAAGTTGAGCACACAAGAATGTAAGAGTGTAAGCACATAATATATATTTTTTTTTTATTTTGTTAATCATCAGTTCTTTAAACTGACCTTAATTTTAGTGGAAATCCTGTTCAGATATAGATAAATGTGTTAAAGCTGTGCAACATTTAAAATTAAACATTTAAACAATTGTGTCATCATCAGGTGTTCCAATCTAAAGAAGCCCCCCAGAAATCAACCACTCCTGAAGAATTCATTCGCATGACGAAGGGCATCACCACAGCAACCGCCAAAGCAGTTGCAGCAGGAAATTCTGCCAGACAGGAAGATGTCATCTCCACAGCGAACCTCAGCCGCAAGGTCATAGCCGATATGCTGTCCACATGCAAGGTGTGTGTGTGTGTATACACTTGTTTTTCTGCTTGTGCCTTCTATGCTTTATCATAGATGGATTAGCAAATGTGTTTTTGGTGTGTGTAATGGACTCTTAATATCTCCCCCTCAGCAAGCGGCATATCATGAGGAAGTGAGTGCGGAGGTCAGGAGCAGAGCTCTGTTATACGGCACAGAATGTACCAATGGATATATAGACCTTCTAGAACATGTCCTACAGGTACATATTCAGTCACATACACACATGCTTTTGATGGTCCTTTTATACGGGATTGGTCTTAACCAGAACTCTATATGTGCATGTGTTTATTTCAGGTCCTACAAAAGCCAACAGGTGAGCAAAAACAGAAATTGGTGATGTTCTCTAAAAAGGTTGCCGCAGCCGTCACTGAACTGATTCAAACAGCAGAGGCCATGAAAGGTAAGGGATATTTCATAACATGCCTTCACTAAGACAAAAACATGCTCTCTCCATGTGATTTGGAGATTTACTGTGCTGAGTAAAGTTTCCTGTCTTTCCTGTCTCGCTCAAGATGAGGGTGAGTATTGTAAGGTGTCAGTACAAAATTCATCTTTGTAATCTTCATTCAGAACATTTTCTTATTAACCACATTTGTCTTGTTTATTTGTTTTGTGGTTCAGCACTTTGACAAAATTAATTATTCTCTGGCTTGATTTGTTTTAAAAAAAACACCATCCATTTCATTTCAGACACGTTCAGTTATTGCAGCATGCCGCCCATGTTTTGATTCCTGGCTTGCCAAACAGCAGTTAAGTGTGTGTATTGTGTGTTTAGGCACTGAGTGGGTCGACCCTGAGGATCCTACTGTGATCGCCGAAACTGAGTTATTGGGAGCTGCGGCCTCAATCGAAGCAGCAGCCAAGAAACTTGAGCAGCTCAAACCAAGAGCCAAACCAAGGGTAATGTCATGCTTAATACACTCTTTAAAAGACTACACTAAATTGATCTACTAGAAGTGTATTCTGCAGTGCTCTGTGATATAATGTAAAATACATATAATGTAAAATGTATAGACTAGTGGTCAAAGGTTTAGAATAAATCTGAATTCTGAAATGTTAATGTTTTTGAAAGAAGTCTCTTATGCTCAAGCTGCATTTTAATATATAAAATTTATTCCTGTGATGCGAAAGCTGAATTTACAGCAGCCATTAATTAAGTCTTCTTGTCACTTGATATTTCAGAATTCATTCAAAATTACTTTTGATTTTAATTCATTTAAATGTAAGGAAAAGAAAACGGGTGACAATATTACCGTTATTCTGTATTTGTGATCTTCTAAATGCAGCCTTAGTGAGCATACGAGACAAGAAAAACAGAAAAAATAAAATAAAATATGGGACCAGTAGTGTGTAAATGTATATTAATATTATATATAATGATATAATGTACATTTGTATATTATAACAAACATAAAACACATCTTTGCATGTATTTATATAAAGAAGGAGTTCCAAAATGCAACAATAAATTCCTTGTGTATATGCATACTTGGCCAATATTCTGATTAAACTAGCAATGATTAGGTGTAACATGTAATAGAGGCCGAAAGGTTTGCACTAAGCAACTCTGTAAAACTGAGACATATAAGCTGAAATTGTATATATTTGTTGTATAAGACAAATACATACAGTCACTAAGATTTTACTACATTACAATTAACAAATTGAATATGATCACAAAATTTCAGCCATTAATCCTTGATAAAAATTTTGTATGTTGCCCATTTTTAACCACAGCTATATACAGTATTACACAGTGAGCCAATTTCTTATTGAAGCGATCACTGGATGGACATTTTCCACAAGTTGTTATGATTCTTTAGGGTCTTAATGCCAAGTCTATAACATACTTTGGTTAAAATTTCTCAATGGTAGTGTAAAACAACACGCATTTCAGCTTGTTCAGAGCTAGTCTCACGTAGCCGGACCTTCAGACTGACGACAGAATGTCTGGGAACTTTGGCCGCTTTGAATGGCCAAGGCCCGCCCAAGAGGCCATATGACTGACAGGTAAACTGATCAATCACGTTTCGTTTTGTCACGTCATGTTTAGAGGCCATGACACCACATGGACGAACATGATGTAAATGCCACCACAATAACAGACGTATTTAATACTTTTGAAAATCCAGTGTTAGTTGTTCCTGATAACCATTCGTTATCACAGCTGTAAACACGACAGCTTTCTTCTTTCTTGATGGGGTTTGGCGCCACGGCATTTTTGTTTCCAGACGGAACGTTAAACAACGCGACACACACGTCTCCCGAAAGTCTTGTGTGAATCTAACCAATCCGATGACGACTTTGAAACTCCTGAATTGTTTCCATTTTTGTGTGCAGTATACATCAGCCAACAGTCTGTGGGTGTGACATCTGAGGCTGAGACTAGTTCAGAGCAAGCTGTTTCGGTGCATGTTCCTTTAAATGCTAGTGAGCTCTGCTCACCCCGCCTCTCTCTTCTGTGGGGTCACCAACCATTTTCTGAGAGACTGTAAACTTTAGCCGTGGAACTTGCTAAGTAGCACATTATTAGAAAAGGTGATTTGCAAAGATTCATTAAAAAACCCTTACACTCACTTCTTCTGTAGGTGAAGCTGGATCATTAATAATTCGCGTGGACATAGATGCATTTAGGTAGATCAGGAGGTGCATTCCTTTCAAAAACTAAAATAATCCTCTGCGTCTTCAGCGGCTCAGATGTTGGGAGTAAATGACAACCGCTATGTTCATTATTACATCCAGCAACAAAACACCTCAATCGCTTAGGAGACATTCTTGTTTACACCTGCGCCAGGGTTGAAACAGTGGCCATCTGTCTGTGCTGAAGCGGCTGTGTCAATCAGTAATTGTGAGAGGGGCCTTGGTCTGTGTGACGTCACATAGCCAAGAATCAGAGAATGGTTTGATTTGACAAAGAGGTTATTTATGGGTTTTATCGCTATAGGGTGGTTGTGTACACACACTGCCAACACACATTTATGTTCAAACAACATCTAAAAGTGAATTTTGCATCCGTTGACCCCTTTAACTCTTCAAGATGTTACAACAGCGATTTTAATGTTTTCTTTTTTCAGCAAGCTGATGAGAGTTTAGACTTTGAAGAGCAGATACTCGAGGCAGCCAAATCTATCGCTGCAGCCACCAGCGCTCTTGTAAAATCGGCTTCAGCAGCTCAGAGAGAACTTGTAGCCCAGGGCAAGGTAAGAAAACAGCATAAGCTGCAAAAAAATGTTTATTAATCAGTTCATAAAATGATTATTAATACCACGTTTCTCAAGTTTATTTACTATAGAATAATAACATCCATCTTTTTCCATTCTGAAGGTGGGAGCCATCCCTGCCAATGCTGTGGATGATGGACAGTGGTCCCAAGGGCTAATATCTGCTGTAAGTCCTTAAGCATTAAAGGATTAGTTCACTTCCAGAACAAAAAAATCCTGATAATTCACTCATCGCCATCCATGGTGTTCGTTTTTCTTTCTCAGGTTGAAAAGAAATGAAGGTTTTTGAGGAAAACATTCCAGGATTTTTCTTCATATAGTGGACTTCAATGGCAATCAACAGGTTGAAAGTCCTAATTGCAGTTTCAGTGCAGTTTCAAAGGGCTCTACATGATCCCTGCCGAGAAATAAGGGTCTGATCTATTGAAGCGATCGGTCATTTTCCAAAAAAAACACAATTTATATTCTTTTTAATCACAAATGCTCATCTTGCACTAGCTCGACCTCACGCATTAATATAATCATGCACACATGATGTAGCCGGAAGTAGCGACCCAGTGTTTACAAAGCGAACGTGCAAAGAAAGTCAAACGACCTTTACAAAAAAAGGTAAAACATCGATGTCAGACAATTTTTAAGGTTGAAGGAAAAAATAGATGGAGTTTTTCACCCTACCCTAGCATTTTTCACCAGAGTACACAGACGAAGAACTAACAGTGCGTGACCTTTCCAACATGATTTCGTAATGCGTAAAAGACGCACATCACAGAGCTAGTGCCAGACGAGCACTTGTGGTTAAAAAGTAAATAAATTTTAATTTCTTTTAGAAAATGACCAGTCGTTCTGCTAGATAAGACCCTTATTCCTCAGCTGACATCTTGTAGAGACCTTTGAGGCTGTACTGAAACTCAAACTGGACCTTCAACCTACTGATCCCCATAAAAGTCCACTATATAGAGAAAAATCCTGGAATGTTTTCCTCAAAAACCTTAATTTCTTTTTGATTGAAGACAGAAAGACATGAACATTTTAGATGACATGGACATGATTAAATTATCAAGAAATGTTCATTCTGGAAGTGAACTAATCCTTTAAATGGTCACAGATGATGGATCATGTTATTCATGTATGACTTTTCTCTTTGCTCACTGTAAAAGGCACGTATGGTTGCCGCAGCCACCAGTAACCTCTGTGAGGCAGCGAACGCGTCAGTCCAAGGTCACGCCAGTGAAGAAAAGCTCATCTCTTCTGCCAAACAAGTGGCTGCTTCCACTGCACAGCTGCTGGTGGCGTGCAAGGTTAAAGCTGAACAGGATTCAGAGGCAATGAGGAGACTACAGGTATATAACAATGCATAAAGACCACATTAATCCTGATATTTTAAATAGTAACTGCACTGTACATGTTCACATATAAATCTAGACTTATGTTACTGCCTTCACTGAACACATATATTTCATAGGCATATTTCTGTCTTCTCTGTGTTATCTGCAGGCTGCAGGCAATGCTGTGAAACGGGCTTCTGACAATCTAGTTCGAGCAGCCCAGAAAGCTGCTTTCAACAAGGCGGATGATGATAATGTGGTGGTTAAGACCAGGTTTGTTGGAGGAATTGCTCAGGTAAGATTTACAGGCTCAATTCTGAATTGTATAATGATGATAATTATTGTTTGTGTTTTAAGATTATACTCTCCCATATTGGCTTTATTCAGTTAATATTTCATTTGTGCTGTGCTTTCTTCTGTTTGGCCCAGATTATTGCTGCTCAAGAGGAAATGTTGAGGAAGGAGAGGGAGCTGGAAGAAGCCCGGAAGAAGCTGGCACTGATCAGACAACAGCAGTACAAGTTCCTGCCAAGTGAACTCAGAGAGGATGAGGACTAAACATGAATGCTGGCTTCCCTTTGATCAAATTCTCTACCATTTGAATATTGCCTTCAGGACACAGATGAATTTCTCTATAGTGCAGTCCATACAACACCTACTGAACTGATGAAGGGTTATTGATTCAGCTAACTGGATTGTGAATTTTTAACTATTTAAACTCTTGGACATTTCAACAACGACCGTCTTGTCTCTTTTAACCGTGAATGTGTTCATGCCTCCTCCATACCCTCATGAAGAAGCTTTGAATTTCTGGCATGAATCTGAACTTGTCAATGCATGCATGAAGATTTTAGAAGCACATTACTGTGTGCTCAGAACAGCCAGAGATCTCTTTTGGGATTGGAGTGTTATGGAAGATACAAATGAACTCTATTCAATCTCAGTCATTAGAATAAAGCATTTTAGGGTTTCAAACAAAGTCAAGAAGAAAAGAAACCTGAATGTTAGAGACTCCAATTGAATGTTTAACATTTGTACATTTATAATGGTCAGATACATTTTTTATGCTTCACTTTCATTGCTTCGAAGTATACAAATAAAAGCTATTTATATAGACAAATGTGCAAATGTGCAATGTAAAACAAACTACTCAGAATAAGAGTCTAAATGCATCATCTCCAATGAATTTTTCTTGCTGCCCATATGCTTTGTGATGCTTTTATGACTGGATGTACAGTAGTGATTGATGGTACTAACCTCAGAAGTACTGTGGAAGTTCCACCTCCAAATCCCTAAAACCCTCAAAAATTTGATGTTATACCACAGCAAAAAAAAACTGTTACAAGGATGAAATCCAAATACTGAATGTATGTTCAATTATAATAGAATCGCTCATGTTGTTGAGGGCACAAGGATGTATGTTCAAAAGGACAGGGCTTGAATGTGTTGCACTTCACTTTATGTAGAGCCAGACATGCTTTAAGAGTGACATTTCTTCTCATATTTACTGGCCACTGCAGTATTTTACAGTGCTGCTTGTAACTGCTTTCATTTTCTCTTATTATATTCTCTTTATCTGATGTTTCCAGACCATTTGACTTTGATTTTTAGCGTTATGCTATAGTGTGTCATTTTTATGTATTTTGGTCTGTTCTCAGTGCTTTATTGCTTTACCACAGCAGCTCTTCTGTCTCTGGCTTTATGTCCATTTAGTCTCAGTGCCTTAGTTTATCACTGTCAAATGAACGTATCAGTTCTCTGACTGTAGGAGACAAGATCAGGTGTTTATATTCTGGCTTGCATTCACCATCGTGTGTGTGTTGAAGCTGAGTTGCTGCTAATCTGTTACTACTTTTGTGCTCTATGATGCTCAGAGTTGGAATGGTACAAGTTGGAGTTTGGAAATTACTGCAACAAGTCATAAAGTGGCCTGTGAAACTCACTTTAAGCAGTTCCCCCTTTAGCGCTATAGATCTGCCTGGAAAGTGTCTGTGTCTGCTTCATGTTGCTGTAAATGTATATGGCTTATATACAAATGTACGACTGTATGTTAATACAGCACACTTTTGTACTGCATTTCTTGTGCATGCTCCATTACATTTAATGGCAGAGTTGCAGAATGATCAATGTTGCCAGCTCATGCATTGACTATAGAAAAGTCTAAAGTATTGAGAAAGTCTTGAAAGTGACTCCACATTTTGAGAAAACCAGTTGATTTGCTTCTTTGTGGGTGTCTTTGAACGATTGCCTGTAAGAGCATTGCAGTATACATGTAAAGCATCTGCCTATATGGAAGAACATTTTAACTTAAAATAAAGGGTTTCAAAGTATAGTTTGCTTCACATGATGTTCATATGGAATGTTTTTTTTGTACCTTTATCTGGAAGTGAACTGTCAATGAACGGTGTTGGTGAGTAACTAGTTACATGTAACGGAATTACGTAATTTAATTACAAAATAAATGTAACTGTAATTGGTTACAGTTACTGAGAAAAAATGTGTAATTAAACTACAGTTACATTTGAAAATGTTAATGATTACAAAGGGGGTTATATCTGAATTTTTTCACACCCACATACAGATTTAATTGACTTCTTTCATAAATTGCATTGACTGCTCTAAAATGAGACACCAATGTTTCAGGAGTTTAGAACACAGAATAGGACACATGCTTTATTTGATAACTGTTTTATTTCCTATTTGGGATTATGCATACACTTTATTATATATAGATATTTAGATTAATAGTTTTTTCCAAGTCATTATTAGATGCCAGTGTTTCCTGTCATAACTATGCAAACATTTGATTTCAAAACCAGTATCATAGCTATGAATCTATTTCTTGTTATGATTTAAAATCTGTATTTAACCTCAGAATGATCTCAAAGTAAATAAGAGGTGTTAAGTCTGAATTTGTGGTGTCTGTGCTTTAAATGAAATTATTACACGACTCTGTGGAATGCCTGAGTCTGATTGGTCAGTCATGACATTCCAAGGTATGTTATTCCCAGATGACAACTGGTAAAAGTTAATAACACCGACTCATCCGGGCAACTTAAGTCTGCGCTATACACTTGATAGTTTTTCTTGATGGAAGCTTTGCGTTTGGTTAGCTAATAAAATATCAAAAAAAAAAATTAAAACTCAATTTAATATTATGTGTACAATTTCTTAATTCTGTCATCCTTGTATCATGGACTCGCTCCATTGTTTCATACAAATGCAGCTGCTGCCATTCTGTTTTATATACTGTAAAGGATTATAAGATAACTAACAAACAAGTACTGTAAGTACTAGTACTTAATTATTTATGTGGTGAAATGTTGTGTAATAAAACTGGTCTGACTGCACTGTATCCTTTAAATGTCAGTCTAGTTTGAACTTGCATCTTGCTAGCAACTGATTTCTTCATTGAAGCTTTGCGTTCACAAACTTCAGCTCAGATCAGTGTTTTGTGTCTAATTATTTACTTTTGTGGCAAGCAGCTGTGTAATAAGTGGGATAATGAACATCCAGCCAGTTGTTATCGCAAAATAAAGATGTATATTATCCCTTACTTATTATAATCTTAATTCAGGTGATAAAGTCTGACAGTAATCAGTGTTGAGTGCTGCTGTAAGGTTAACTCTGAAAACCTGGTTTAAATGTTTCAAAATGATTAACAATTGAAAATATTAGAAATTTAGAAAGGTAATCAAAAAGTAATCAAATGTAATAAGTTACATTACTTTTATAAAGTAATTGAAAAGTTACACTACTTATTACATTTTAAATAGGGTAACTTGTAATCTGTAACCTATTACATTTCCAAAGTAACCTTCCCAACACTGGCTATGAAACTGTACAGTATAAACTGCTGGTTGTGCACTGAACAGTGTTAGAGAGTAAAGTATTCCATCATTGATTAAAACTGCATATTACAAAAACACTTGGCCCTCAGCAGAGTCAGAAATTAAAGAGAGCTTGTGACAAAAATGCCCCGTAAATTCCAAACAAAGGGCCAAAAAATGCCTCTGTACAATTAAATAATGTATTATGGCTGTAGCGATTAAAATTAAATGTGAAAATGAATGAAAAGTTTCAACTCGCGGAATTAGCCTACATTTAGATTCACTGTTGTTCACATCTGTTTTTAGGCGCTGTTTTGCGCAGCTTTGAGCCTTATAACCAATCAAACGCGTTTCTGTTGAATTAAGGACTGCGTTGGCCAATCCGAAGCGTTTAGATTATTCAGCGTTTAAAACGAGCCAATCAGATGCGCTTAGATTAGTCGGCGCTGTGAGCGAATGTCCTGTGTTAAGCGCGCACGTTTCCGAATTCTCTCATCATAAACAAAACACAACAGTGTAGATACTATGTAAAAGATAAATTTCTAGCTGCAGTGATTATAACGAGAGTTTTTGTATGCATAACGTCGTGGACCGACATGTTTGTCTGTGAAGCCAGATTGTGATGTGCCCAAAACGCAGGTCACAAAACAAAAACGATTTTATATTGTTTTCTATATCGATATTAAATAACTATTATTGCAATATAAAGAGCAATAAATATACAATAACAATTTTTGTCATAATATTGCAGCTCTATGAGCTCCTGTTTTTTCAAGTGTAATTTAGAAACAAATCTAAGCAGTTTATTCTTAATGACAAAAAAGTAATTGGGTAAATTTAAGCATTTGACATTAAAGAACATATAATGGTGATTATAAAAATTGCCTCTGAAAATCAATTCCAGGGGGAATATATTGCCGCTTAATGGAAAAATTCATTTCTGACCCTGGCCCTCAGGTTTTTCCTTTTCTTTTTATCCTCTTTAATCAGTTTGAATGTGTGGTTAATGTGTACAACAATAATAATTCATTAATACTTTGTTAATAGCATTACATTTTTATTCACATTGATACTTTTTATTCATACAGTTTAAATGTACATTTTTAATCACACTTTAACATAGGGAAACATACTGGAAAGTGTAGAATATAAAAATTAGTAGTGAAGTTGTGCAAAGTAGTATTATAAAACAGTAGGCTAATAGCTGCCTGCTTTTAAAAATCATTTAAAATGTGTCAGAAAATAAGTTCACTTAAAGAAAATATAAAATACATAAGTTCAGTATTAGTTTTAAGGCATGAGTAATAAGCTTGTAAACTTGAGTTTGGATTAATGTTCTACACTGTCATCTGTAAGTATATGCAGTCTCAATTTAGAAGGTTATAAATCTCTAGGATGCCAAATAGAATCAACTTTCCCTTGTATGTACCTTCTCCCCTTCCTCCACATATAGTAATGCTTTGTGATATTTCCATGCATTTAAAAAGGTACTTACTTTGCATCTCAGTGATTTGTTAAAGTGACTGACAAACACTGTCTAACTCATTTAAAGCAAGTACTCAGTGTCCTGTTTCTGTCTGCAGTTTTGCTGTTATTCTGAGCTATTCTTTACGATTGTGAGCTGAGATGGAGTAATCTGGCACTATGGATCAACTCAATATGACAGTACTGCACTAAGTTCAGGCTGACTGCCCCTTTAAGCCATTGGCATGGGGGTAGGGCAGAGGTGGTATGTCTTACTCAGCATGAGGGTATGGGGCTATATTGGGTGGGATCACATACTTGAGGAGGTGCTAATTTTAGTCCCCTGTGGGGAGATGGTCATAGCAGATATGCATGTTTAAAGATTTACAGTTGGTACAATTAGAGTTGCAATTGGTTTGGCAAGTCAAACTGTCAAATTGCCTCAAACGGTAGATGTTTTCAAACAGAAGTTGCAAACATTAGACAGTCTGTATGATTTCCGTGGGAGAGAAGAAGATGGTGAGGAGTAAACATGCTGTAACATATGTGATATCTATTGAGCCAACATACTGGAGTTTATGGCTGTTTAATTCCATTACACCATAATAGCAGCACTGCTCTCTCCAGCACACTTATTTTATCTTGGAATAAATAGAATATAACCATCAATTTGACCAGTTTTCATTACTACTGCATTTTAATTTTGCATCTTTCTGTAAACTAATTCAGATTTATATTGCTCCAAATTTCTGTATTTAAATTATACAAAATAGTCCTATCAAAGCTATAATCTGTTTAGCAGCATTCAGAAAATCTTGAAGTCGAATCAAAGGCATTTAACAGGTTGAGGTGCCAGGCATAAGTGCGTTGTTGAAAGGTTTTCCTCAAGCGGAAGCTTTGCACGTCTACTGGAATGTCTCTGGCTATAACATGTTGGTCTGATCATTCTAAAAGTCTAGGTTATTTATTGGTATTTATGGTTCAAAGAAGCACCTTAAGATCAATGGAAACTTCCCACTGCATGCAATGTTCTCTATAGTGGAAAAAGTTCTTGAGCTTAATAAAATGTTCTACACGCTAAGAAATTTGTTCTTTTAAGAACTGTTTAAAGAAAGGTTCTTTGGGGAACCAAAAATGATTATTTTATTATTGCATTGCTGCGAAAACCCCTATGGAATATTTTTTTATACAGAGTGCAAGTGATTATAATCTCTCTCAAGGCAGTACACATAATATATATATAATCATAGAGAAACAATTCAAAGTGCATATGTTTTTTTTTTCCTTAAGCATTTTAAATGCTTAATGTTAGACCATGAAAGCAGAGAAAAGTGTCCATGTTACATATATTCCTTGTATACTATAATTACTATAACAGCACTACAACTACAAGCAGTTTAGTACAAATTAATTACGCAGTTAATTTGTATTTTTCATTACGTTTGTAATACACAATGTGATTCAAGATTAAGGTTAGTAGCAAAGCTTGTCTTACAACAGCTAAGAAGAGACTGTGGCAGGTGCTTCCTTCAGGAGGGGTAAAAATAACCTCCTGGAGAAAAGTTCATGGTGTGGGAATGTGAGAGTATAAGAAATTAATATTGAGTGCAAACACCTCAGCTTTGAAGAAAGACTGTATCTTATGATCTTCTTACCCAAAAACACATTTACAACTATTGTGCAGGTAAAAACTGCATAGCTAACTAATTCAAAGTAAACCATTATCTGTTCTAACTTGCAAGTATAAGATATCTGAGCCTAACATAAGTCCTAAGTGAAAATTTATTAAATGATGTAGCAAAGCTCAAATAGAGGCGTTACATGGGGTTTGTATCTTCACGGCATGGCCGACAGCTGTAGCTTTGCCACACGACACGTCGTTGTGATTCCAAGAGATTTGGGGGGTTTTACCGCGGTCGATTAAAGCCAGCACGGTGCTTGGCAATGAATACAAGCGTGCTGAGAGATTGCTGTTCAACAGCCACCGTATCTAAAGCTCTTCAGATTATGAACAATGCCTGAGGGACTCGTTGACATGCTTCTCAGACTGACCCAGAGATAGTAACGCCTTCTCTTAAGATAATCACTTTCATAAGCGCCTCGTGTGCTCTATAAAATCAGTCGATTTTTTTTCTCTGTAACAACTTGTGTATTCATTATAAAGAGTTTATAAGGGGAAAAGACATATTTTTATTTAGCCAGCCCAACTTTATAAGTTGGGGTTCGCATATTCAGCGTTTTGCATCAATTGGACAACGTGTAAATTGCTTTCCGGACAGTTTTGCTCCTCTTCCCTCATTTTCTCTCCAGGTTCAGGGTGTTAGAAATAGGAACACGGCCCCCTTGTAAGACGTCTTGGCCCTCAGATCCCATATATAGGCATTTCAATGGTCAAATGTCTGAGGGCAGCGAATCGCCGTCCAGATCCTTAAAAAAAGACGCGACGCAGGAGGAACCGCTGAGGGCCCTTCCCAAAAAAGTATTGGGTGTCTTGCGGAACTCCTCAGGCTCCTGTGAAGGCACATATTTGACAGCCTACAGCGAGACCAGCTCGCACTCCAGCTCAGCGTTCAGTTCAGCACAGACGCTCATCGCCTCTCTCAGTCCAGTGTTTGGTGCTTCCACCCATACACAAACGCAGCCATGGATGCCATTAAGAAGAAGATGCAGATGCTCAAGCTCGACAAGGAGAATGCCTTGGACAGAGCAGAGCAGGCTGAGGCCGATAAGAAGGGAGCAGAGGACAGAAGCAAGCAGGTTGGACATCAATCGGGCGCTTGTGCATCTCGGTGGCTTGTTGCATCTTTATTAATCAGACTTTACATAGTCTGCTTTTATTCTTACAGCTACTCTATTACTTATTCTATTTTTTTTTTCTTTTCTATTTCTATTCTGTCTTATATATTTTAATTTTAATTTCACTTTAACTTTTTTTGATTTCAGATGTCTTACTACTACAGTAGACCATCTGTTTTATAGGCCTGCATGGTGTCCTGGATGTTAATTGAACAAATAATGCATGGTTATAAACGCAGCTGGCAGCTGTTCTTGTCTCTCTCCATGTGTACTGACACACGTGTTCCTCCTGTAGCTCGAGGATGACCTGGTCGCCCTGCAGAAGAAGCTGAAGGCAACTGAGGATGAGTTGGACAAATACTCTGAAGCCCTTAAGGATGCTCAGGAGAAGTTGGAGCTGGCTGAGAAGAAAGCTACCGATGTAAGCATTCATGGGCATTTGGGGTCTCTCATCTGATGTCACACAACCTGTGACCCACCCTGCTAGACAACTTATATACACCTGAGTTCACATTTACCTTCTACCGACTAAACTTTTTCGGAAACCGCAAAGCATAGTCTTTTAAAACGACACGGGACATTCTTAAGTGTATTTGCACCACCTGGTGAACGAATACCAAGACACAGATGGGAAAACAGTCTGCCATATGTACAGTGTATGCAAACGGCGGGTTAAATTTAGCAGTGCGCTTTATAAGGAAAGCGTCTGGGGGGTTCGTTTGCCCACCTACACGCGTCTTAATAGGGGTCCGTGTAGAATTTCACCTCACCCTTGCTGGATACTTAAGACCATCGGCGATTATCCACCAAGCTAGTTTGATAAACGATCAAAATAATTATATTATCTAATAAAAATATAGATTTGCGAATAGCTAGGATTGTAAATAAACAACAAACCACTATTTGTCATATAAAACAATATGATAAAACATTAATAGCCTATTATATACATTTATCGCCAGTTTTTATTTTAATAATTACTGACTGAGAATTTTTCACTGACCTTTAAAGAAGCAACTTCTAAAAGAATTTCTGTTAGTAATTTTGTGGACGCATTCCAAATAAGAATCGCCTTGACACACCAAGTAGCTTTTGGCGCCCCTAGGGAAGATAGCTTACCTTCAACTATCTTAAAGACTTCTAAACAAATCACTAAACATTTTACCGAATAAACATCACTTAAACGCACTTGTGTGAAAAACTTTTAACCTTTCGAATACAGGCGTGGATTAATTGAAAATGAAGCCCAGAATACCCCGTTTCACTCTGAAACATTTATCCAACTCCAATGGATTTTCAATGGATTGTGCTCGACCTGTATTGCAGCAACATTTCACTAGAAGGCGCTGTACGCCTAAACAATGGCACACAGTTAACAGGTTGCACAGAATTTAGTGTACAAATCTGTAGGAGAAACAAAGTGAAGACATTGAAATACATTTAACAACAATGTAATTTAGCTAATCTAATTCATTAAATGTATTTTTTTTAATACTACCCTTTATTTATGGAAGTATTCATCCTTGTGACAATGCAGGACACGCAACAAAATTTCTTATTTAATTTATAAACAGCTCAGGTGGTTTAAAAAACATAATACAGCCTAGATCCATTGACTTCCGGTGTTTGGTAAATCGTTAGCAGTCACTCACTGGCTGACTGGGAATCAGGGTGGGCGACTTGCTTTACTGGAGCGCCGTTACGCCCCGTGATACCCCATCCAAACAAACCGAAAAAATCGTGATGGCTGCTGGCACGGCGTATCTTGACGCTGTGAAAAAGAAAATCAGATCATTTCAAGAACAAGCAGACGATGCTCAAAGCAGAATACAGAGACTACAGGAGGAGCTGGAGTCCGAGCGCGCAACCAGGCAATCTGTGAGCTTACGATAATGACTTAAGTGCATTAGCAGGCTAACTGCAGCGCGTTTTCGCATCAGGTCACAACAAGAGGCGAAAAATGGCCGAAAAAATGACTAAAATTATGTTTAAGCAACATTTTCACTTAGAAAGTTCGCATATATTGATTGTGAACTGGCGCTTAATAGATGCATAGGGCGGTGATGCTTTTTGACAGGTGACGTCCTCCCTTACTGCTTTTGAACAACGCGTTATTTTAACGATTAAATGTTTTCCAGAAAGTTAATAGATGCTTAGTCTGTTTAAAACCATAGAATGTAAAACCACAGCATTATAAGCTCTAGAGATTTTTCTCACGAATGCGCTGTTTAACCTGTGCATTCTGTTAATAATGTAGACCAGACGTATTCGTGCAATTCATTACTAGTTGTCTGTGCACAGGCTGAGGGCGACGTCGCTTCCCTGAACAGACGTATCCAGCTGGTTGAGGAGGAGTTGGATCGCGCTCAGGAGCGTCTGGCCACTGCTCTGCAGAAGCTGGAGGAGGCTGAGAAGGCTGCTGATGAGAGTGAGAGGTGTGTACGAAAACTCATACAGCACATATTATGACTAGGGCACAAAACAGGCCCTTTGCAATAAAAATATCAGGAGGTCAAATACATGTTATTTTCTCAATTTTATTTTTCGTTTTTTTTTTTATTTAGACATGTCTGAATACATTTGAAAAACAATGATATGAAAATCTATAGCATTAGATAAATATAAAAATGAAATAATTAAAATCAAAATATTTTGGAAAAATATATATTTTTTATTACCGTGAATTGAATATAAATTCATTCGTTTTAGTGTGATTTTAATTAGATATAGCAGAGGAGGCCGAAACTCTTGGCATACACTACCAAAAAAGTTTTCAAAAAAATCGAAAGGTTTTGAACAGTAAGATTTTTAATATTTTTTTAAAGAGGTCTCTTCTGCTTACCAAGCCTGCATTTATTTGATCCAAAGTACAGCAAAAACAGTCCAATTTTAAAACTGTTTTCTATTTGAATATATTTTAAAATGTCATTTATTCCTGTGATTTCAAAGCTGAATTTTTAGCATCATTACTCCAGTCACATGATCCTTCAGAAATCATTCTAATATTCTGATTTGCTGCTCAAAAAACAATTTTTATTATTATTATGTTGAAAACGGCTGAGTAGAATTTTTTAGGTTTCTTATAGAATAGTTCTATAAGTAGTTCTTAATAGAAAGTTCAGAAGAACAGCATTTATCTAAAACAAATCTTTTGTAACATTATGTCTTTATCATCACTTTTGATCAATTTAAAACATCCATAAAAGTGTTAATTTATATAATTCTGTAATTCTGTACATTCCCCAATCAGCATATTAGAATGATTTCTAAAAATTAGTAATGATGCTAAAAT
The DNA here is from genome assembly GCF_022985175.1 of Labeo rohita. Taxonomy (NCBI): domain Eukaryota; kingdom Metazoa; phylum Chordata; class Actinopteri; order Cypriniformes; family Cyprinidae; genus Labeo; species Labeo rohita. The sequence goes on along the minus strand of NC_066875.1, from coordinate 32,420,335 downwards.
TTAGCTTTCATCACAGGAATAAATTACATTTTAAAATATATTCAAATAGAAAGCAGTTAATTGTAAAAAATATTGCACGATATTACTGCTTTTGCTGTATTTTGGATCAAATAAATACAGGCTGGTGAGCAGAAGAGACTTCTTTAAAAACATTAAAAATCTTACTGTTCCAAAGCTTTTGACTGGTAGTGTAGGACAGACCAAAATCCCCATTTTAAGGGGAGGATGTAGATGCTACTTTGATGCTAAGTTGATAGTTTATTAAACATATTCAATAGGTCTCATGATTTTTGGGAGTTATAACACTCAAACCCTTTCTATCTCTTTCTCTCTCTCTCAGAGGCATGAAGGTCATTGAGAACAGGGCCCTGAAGGATGAGGAGAAGATGGAACTGCAGGAGATCCAGTTGAAGGAGGCCAAGCACATCGCTGAGGAGGCCGACCGCAAGTATGAGGAGGTCAGTCTTCTCTCACTTACTTACTCTTATAATTTATTATAGATCAAATTACTAGTAAATAATTTCCAATAAACAGCGTCTCACTCATGGACATGTTCACAAACGCATGTGCACTTAAAATGCTTCCTTTGTGATGGTACACAGGTGGCCCGTAAGCTGGTGATTGTTGAGGGTGAGCTGGAGCGTACTGAGGAGCGTGCTGAGCTTAATGAGAGGTAAAAACAAATTAAAATACTTTGTAAAAGCATATTTGCTTAACCTCTGTGTGTCATTTTTGGTCTCACATTTTCTGTCACTCCCTTCCTCCCATAGCAAGTGCTCTGAGCTGGAGGAGGAGTTGAAAACTGTGACCAACAACATGAAGTCTCTGGAGGCCCAGGCTGAGAAGGTAAGTGTGTAAATGTAAATTGTATATGCATTTATGATCATCTGTTTGGTGTTTATAGACAGGCCTTTAATCCTTTTTCCTTTCTTTCCCATCAACAGTACTCCGCTAAGGAAGACAAATATGAGGAGGAGATCAAGGTCTTGACTGACAAGCTGAAGGAGGTGAGTTCAATCGGCCACCATCTTCTGTGTGTGTGTGCATATGCATAAGAGGAACTGACGTCTCTCTGTGTTCCAGGCTGAGACTCGTGCTGAGTTCGCTGAGAGATCAGTCGCCAAGCTTGAGAAGACCATTGATGATCTGGAGGGTATGTCAACTTGTACCACACTGTTTCCATTAGACACGGGTTAAAACCTTAGTTACATAATTACGTAATTTAATTCTATATGCTAGAATGCACCATTTAGGTATTTGAAATATTGCATTATATTGAAATATTGAATATTTTTCGTATGGTTAAAGAAGGCAATTTCATTTCATTTCATTTCTGTTTACTGTTTTCTTAGTCTTTTATTTTGTCTGTCTCTCTCTGGCCACATGTCATTGTTCGATCTGCCTTTGCACCGCTTCTTCTCCCTCATTTTTGTGTTTCTCCATTCTTTTCCATTCCTCCCCACTCAACACCCCTCCACTGTTCTGACCTTTAATTGGCTACTTTAGATGAATTGTATGCTCAGAAACTCAAGTACAAAGCCATCAGCGAGGAGCTGGACCACGCTCTCAACGACATGACCTCCATGTAACTATCCACACCTGTTGCTCATGTTCGTGTATGAGAGTGTGCACAGATGTTTGGTTTAATAGCATTTCCGGTTCTCTGTCTGTTCATGTAATCTAATTTTCAGGTTTGATGAAGGATTTTAGACTAATTTAAGTTTTAAGTTTAAATCCTGCATCACATAAACCTTTCTATTGACTTACTCAGTGTGACATGATGCATAAAAAATGAAATTACACACAAACAATCACACTGTGTTTCATCTGGATTGCATGTTGACTCTTTATCTCTGGCATGCTCTTTGTTGTTTAATATCACCATCTTTAATTTGTCTAAACTCCTTTTTTTCCTTTTCACATTTATTTCGACTCATTTTTAAATGTAAACATTTATGTTTACATTTTTTGCAACTTGGTACATTGTTTATATATGAATAAAATGAATAAATCTCAGAATGCCTGATGTAATCCTTTTCTCACATGCATGAACATATTGCGTGACTGACCAAATATATATAAATGTATATTCATGTGACACTGGCAGTCTTTTTATACGTCTTGCATGCCCTTTATTGTTTAATATCACCATCTCTCATTTTATTCAACTCGTTTTTTTCTCCCCCTGCACAGTTAAATTTTTTACATCTCATCTCTGGCTCCGGGCACCATCTGAGCGGCAACTCCTTCATTTCCTCTGTGTTTCTCTATTTTTCTCTGTTGCCGCTTTTCTCCATCGCACTATTCTCAGTGGGGATGGAGCTGTCAGTTCTATAGTCCCATCACTTGTACAGAAATTTTTTGCTTTCTGTAAAATAAAACTTCCTCCCATCTCTGTAAGCTCCCCACTCCTTTCTCTCTTTAGTATGTCTTAACTCTTATGATTTCGTATGTCCTTAATTTATTGTCGAGAAGCTTGAATAAAATCCAAAAAAAGCTCCTTCTCATCACCTTATGTTGCTTCTCTCTTTGGCGGTTCACACCTGTAATTCTCCTATTCATACATCACATTATACAGCACAGGATTTGTGGCATTGTAAATCTTGGACTCAGAGACGGATCTTAGCATAAACTTTAGTAAACCATTTTCGGTAAATGCTTTCGGAACTAACATCTCTCCTTTCATTTTCACTCTTCTCTTCTCTTTTCTTCTTTTCTCTTCTTTTCTCTTTTCTTCTCTTCAGACTCCCTTTATCAACAGCTCCAGAAAAACCGGGTCCTTTCACATGAGCTCAGTTTAGCACTCAATGAATTCTAACCTCACAACAGAATGAGAGAAAACCAGGGCATACACTGAATATTACACTGTCTACTGTTTGTGTTGCACACAAAGTAACCAATAATCTGTGATGACGGATAGTCCATAATTTCATTACTTATTATTGTTGATACGTCGAGGCTAAAAACGTATTATAAAAATCTGTGGATTTACTGTGTATGGGTTGCATCCGCATAAGTGACAAAACCTACACCACTAGTCAAAAGTTTTTGAACAGTAGCATTTTTTTTTTGAAGAAGAAGTCTCTTCTGCTCACCAAGCCTGCATTTATGTGATCCAAAGTACAGCAAAAAGAGTAAAAATGTTAAATATTTTTACTATTTAAAATAACTGTTTTCTATTTGAATATTTTAAAATGTAATTACTCCAGTCAGTATTCTAATTTGCTGCTCAAAAACATTTATTGTTTGAAAAAGCTGAGTAGGCTTTTTCAAGTTTCTTTGATGAATAAAAACTTCATAAGAACAGCGTTTATCTGAAATAGAAATCTTTTGTAACATTATTTGTCTTTATCATCGCTTTTGATCAATTTAAAACTTCCTTGTTAAATAAAAGTATGAATTTCTATTACTCTTCCCCCCCCAAAAATATACTACAAGTTTATGCATACTCCAAGCTTATGAATTGTATAGTGTATAATGTTACAAAAGGTTTTTATTTCAGATAAATGCTGATCTTTGGATCTTTCTATTCATCAAAATTCCTGAAGAAAATTGACTTAGCTGTTTTATATAATATTATTATTATTAATAATAATAATAATAATAATGTTTCTTGAGCAGCAAATCAGCATATTAGAATGATTTCTGAAGGATAATATGTCACTGAAGACTGGAGTAAGGATGCTAAAAATTTTGATTGATCGTAGGAATAAATTACATTTTACAATATATTCAAATAGAAAGCAGTTATTTTAAATAGTAAACATATTTCAGATATTTGTTGCTGTACTTTGGATCAAATAAATGTAGGCTTGGTGACTTTTTAAGAAAAACTACAAATCTTACTGTTCAAAAACTTTTGATGGGTAGTGTAAATCTTACATTTTAAATGTAAAAAAATCATGGCAACCTGTTTCCTTTAAATGGTGAACAGCCTTAACCTTTTCAATGTACTTTATGCAGAAGGAAAAATTGACACAGAAAAGGAAAAGTGATATCTGCATTATATAACACACCTTGGATCATTACCGAAGGTGTGTTGTGTTGTGGCAGTACTATATTTACTTATGTTGATAATTCCTCTAGAATCAGAGAAATATTTATAGAATAAATATATGAATTAGACACTTGTAAAACTATAAATCCATGTTTATCACATTTAAAATGTGCAATTTTTAATATTCATGCAATGTGCAACCCTCAGGTACACAAATATAAATGTTTACATTTTTTGCAACTTGCTAAATGATTAATATAACTGAAGAAATAAAATAATTGAATCTCAAAATACCAAATGTGTTTCCTCACTTGCATGAACATACTTGTTGCGTCATTTTGTGACTTTTTTTCAATCATAGTAAACATGTTGTTTTGTAGACAGACTTCTGCTCGCTGTGAGACTTTTAAGCAATTTCCGGTTCCGCGTTCGTTCAGAAGGGTCAAATGTGAGAAGAAAATCTGTGTGAAAATGGAAGGGGATGCAGCTTCTCCAAACATCCTGGGGGAAAGTAAAGCTGGATATATCCTGAGTAATGTTGCCGAGGTCGTGGAGAGGATTTTGACATTTGTGCCGACTAAAAATCTCTTCCGAATAGCAAGGTAACGTAATGATTGAGTGTAAATGTTTTAGCTTGTTAGCTTTGAGCTAATCAGAAGATCCCATTCAGTCCATCACAGTTTAAGCGGTGTTATATAAATTTATTTAAAATAAATTTATATTTATTTAAAATAAATTTATATAAGACCTTAAATAAACGGCGTTTATTTCTGCGCGTTTACGTTGTTGAGTGATTATGTTCGTACCATCTTCCTGGTTTCGCTTTTTCTTTCTCAAGATTAGATCAACCAGTTATTGTTGTCAGAGATACTTCAAGTACTTTTTCCGCGCTTGATTTAAAATAATAATTAATGCTAATATTGGTGATATTTGCAGAATGCAAATAAATTTGTCTGGATGAGTTTATTTGAGTTTCCTCTTAACAGCTCTGTCAGCTGATATGTTGAAGTTTATCCTAATCCTGAGAGCCTAATTCTTATTGTGCCTTTTAACAACAATTACTGTCATCATGAAGTGTTTCACTGTGTAACGTTACAGTAGACTACGACGATTAACGTTATGCAAACTTTTTTTTAGACCTAAATGAACAATAGCCTTAAAATACATGTATAATAACAATGGAGCAGTAATCATTTGATGAATAAATTATAATCTATAATCAAGTAATTTTACGGTTTTATCAAACAATACTGTTACAGTATATAATGTGATAGTAAATATGTGCATATACACTACAAGTCGCTGCTTAAAAAACATTTATTATTATTATTATTATTATGTTGAAAACGGTTTAGAATTTTTTTCAGATTTCCTTGATGAATAAACAGTTCAGAAGAACAGCATTTCCCCCCAAATTAAAATATATTCAAATAGAAAGCAGTTATTTTAAATAGTAAAAATATTTAAACTTTTTTTTGCTGCTTTGGATTAAATAAATGCAGGCTTGGTGAGCAAAAGAGAATTCTTTAAGGAACATTCAACATCTTGCTGTTCAAAAACATTTGACTGAAAGCCACAATTCTCATTTAATTAAGTAAAATATTTAAAACTTTTTCTGACAACAAATAATTGATTTATTATAAAAAAAACCTTTGTAAATATCTTTCTGCATTTCCATACAAACAACCAGTTGCAGCCTAAAGTCTGTCTAAACAAACAAAAATACACAATGTTTTTTATCATGTTTTTTATTTTGTCTGTTTGTATGTTGATATCAGTGTTTCTTTTTCTGTAGTGTTTGCAGGCTATGGAGGAATTGTGCACGCAGAGTCTTGAGGACACAGCAGAAATTGACCTGGCTCTCTGCCTCTGGCTCATCCATGTCCGTGGAGCATGCTTTGATTAGAACTATGGCAGAAGACCTGGAGGTCTGATGGTCTTTGCTGCTTTTTTGTAACAAAGAGAAATTAAATTTACTCTAAAAATTCTTTACAGATAATTGAAATGTTTGCCTTTTGTCTGACCCCCTGCAGAAGATCTATCTGCTGCCCCAGACAGCTCTCATAATGGTGGATGCGGAGAACTTTAATTGGCCTTCTGGTTACAGACACAAAAAGGGTATGTTATGTGATTACTTGATTACTGTGGTTAAAAAAAAAGAAAAAAAAAGCTTGTCCTTATAATGAGGAAATTTATCTGTCCATCCTCCCTTGCTATAGCCAGGAAGTCTGAGGAGTCAGATGTTGGGAGGCTAAAACACTTACTGCCCAGCACTTGTGATGTAGTAGGCGTTGTCGCACCAGGAATTGTGGGTAAGACTAGTTGTCCTTCTTTCCCTGTGTTTGATGGCAATGTCAGTGCAATAGTGTAACTTTAATTTTTATGCTGTATGCTATAGTGACCCCCAGTGGTTCACCCAGCAGCCCCCCAGAGGAGCACGAAGAGGGTGAAGCTGGCTTCAGTCTGCTTTTCCCTGCCATGGAAGGGGTTACCATCCGACCTTTTCACTTTTGCAAAAAGAGCCTCAATGAATCAACAATGGAGGAAGCAGGTGAGTTGTTTAGATTACAATTTGTAATCGCAACTGGTCTCTGTACTCAGCAAGGCTGTGTTCATATGATCAAAATACAGTAAAACTAATAATTTATGTATTTGATTTTCAGGGTTGATCAATAACCCTGATCTAAAGGTGGTGCTGTTGTTTGACTACGAGACCTGGAAAGCTGGAGGTGGGAGCTTTCTTAACAAGCTACTGGAACCTCTTTCTCAAAACAATGTACTCATTGTTGGCGGACAAGTTGACAGGGCCTTTTCCAGTTACACAACCTGGTAAGTAAAGAAAGTTCTTGATTTTAGATGAGTCAAGATAGTTCCTGTTTTTCGTCGTGTTATATGTAGAGGTTTTATGGTCAAGACTATACTTCCTCTTCCCTCTATTTTTGTCCTCATTTTCCCTCATCTGGCCATTATTTAAACATGAGATCAACTCGGCACAATTTCCACAATTACACCCCCCAGCTCTTAATGCATTGTTCTTCCTTCTGGAGCATCAGTGAGTGTTTGGACCTTCTGTAATAGTTGCATATACATTTACAAAAAATTTACTCACCCCCTTGTCATCCAAGATGTTCATGTCTTTCTGTCTTCAGTCGTGAAGAAATTATGGTTTTTGAGGAAAGCATTTCAGGATTTTTCTCAATATAATGGACTTCACTGGTGCCCCGATTTTGAACTTCCAAATGCTCTTTGAAAAACGAAAAAAGGGTCTTATCTGGCGAAATGATCTGTCAATTTTTTTCGGAAAATAAAAATTTATTTACAAAAGCTACTGTAGCACAGGTTCTGGGATGCGCGTCCACAACGTTACGTACTATTGAATCACATCGAAAGGTCACGCGGAACTACAGACCCAGTGTTTACAAAGCGAATGCGCAAAGACTAAGGAAGTGCCAGTAAGTCAAACGCTGTTTACAAACAAAAAGGTACAATGATGTCAAACGTTTCTGAAGTTGTAGGAGAAAATTAGTTCTTCGCCATACTCTACCTTTTTGAGTCAGCGTACACAGATGATTAACTTAAACGTGATTCATAGTGTTGTGGACGTGAATCCCAGAGCCTGTGCTACACAAGCTTTTGTGCTTAAAAAGTATACAAACTTTTATTTTTTGAAAAAAAATGGCTGATCGTTTCGCTAGATAAGGCCCTTCTTCCTCGGCTGCGATCATTTAGAGCCCTTTGAAACTGCATTTAAACTACATTTTGAAAGTTCAAAATCGGGGCACCAATGAAATCCATTATATGGAGAAAAATGCAGAAATGCTTTCCTCAAAAACCTCTGTGTATTCTGACTCAAGACAATTAGGGTATGTCAAAAAACTGCAATCGTATTTCAGCTAGGATCATTTACAGCCGCATTTGGGATTGTTTGAAGTCGCATTTAAACTGCATTTTGGAAGTTCAAAATCAGTCCATTATATAGAGAAAAATCCTGAAATGTTTTCCCTCAAAAAACATAATTTCTTTACGACTGAAGACAGAAAGACATGAACATCTTGGATGACAAGGGGGTGAGTAAATTATTTGTAAATCGTTGATCTGGAAGTGGACTTCTCCTTTAAGAATCAAGGGTATGTAAAATGGGGTCATTTTTATAAATTCAGCTATTATTTTTTCTTGTGGACTATATGTAAACGTCTTTATGTGAACTACCATATTAAGGTCAGTGCTAAATAAAAAACAAAAACAAAACATGCATTTTGTATGATCCCTCTTACTGTGGTAAAATAATTAACATTTTGAACTTGACTTCAACCGTACACGCTTCATTTTCTTACGTCTCACACATTGTTACAAATCTTCATTAGTGAAATTCATGATGTGTTCTGTCTGTTCGCAGCTGTTCTCCAGGATCTTTTGGTGTAGTCGGACTGACCTTCAGTGGCTCCAAGATCCAGGGTGCCTCAGTGCTGGTGGACCAGGACGTAAGCACCCCGAAAGCAGCAGAGGCTACTATCCAGCGACTGAAGGCTGCTAATATCCCAGAGAGGAACACCATGGGCTTCATGTTTGCCTGTGTGGGCCGCGGCCACAACAGCTATAATAACCTGCGAAATGTGGAGGCCAGTGCTTTCCGGAAAATCTTCTCCAACATTCCGCTTTTGGGATTCTTTGGCAACGGGGAGATCGGCTGTGACCGTATTGTCAAAGAGAACTACACGTTGAGCGAGACAGATGCTGATGGACTACAACATTCTTTTACTACAGTCATGAGTCTGGTGCATTTTGGCTAACACGAACTCAAAACTGAGACAAACAAGTAGGCAACCGCTAGTTAACTTGGTCTTTCAGGACACACACCGGCTGCTTGTTTAAGTTAACAGAGCAGGTCCAATGGTGATCAGGTATAATTCTCCTAGGTTCTTTCCTTTGACTTTTTTCTTAATCAGGATGTGAGTGAGGCATGAAAAAACAATTAGGTAGGTGAAAAACTTGTCCATGGGTGCAACTTTGTGCGCATGCTAATTCTGATGTCTGAAAACACTGAAGTGACCTCTTGTTTGGAAAGGTTATTACTTACAGAACGGTTTTGAAAAACAGTTAGGATTTAGTTTGAATGGCATGGTGCTAAACCTTGACCTTTTGACTTCAGTTTATATGTAAAACTATTTTTTTATGTGTAGCACAAAGCTGAAACCTGTCAACCGATCAGTTTTCTTGTGGGCTGTATGGCTCACTCAGGCCTTATATACAGATAGTTTGTAAAATTCAGGCACTTTTGACAAAAAAAAAGAAAGGTAATTGTGATGGAATGGCTACTGATGTAGCCGTTCATCAACCTTAGTATGGCTTATGGAACTCTAGTGGGAATTCCATTATCTTTACAGATTTTACATGTAAATGTTCTCCAGACTGATTGCTGACCTACATTGACTGTCCAATTTAACATGTCCAATAGCAAGTGCTACAAAACTGCAATGAAAGACAGAAGCAATGTGCAGAATTAGTTTCTGGCAGGGTTTAAAAAGCTGAACCTTATCAGCACACGTGTAACATAACAGTTGACTTGCTAGCAGTTCTTAGTGTTCAGATTAGAATACTAATTAAAAGCAGAAGTAAAAAAAAGTGGAATTTCTTTGTAATAACCTCACTGTATTTATTGCCTGTCCCAATCAAAATCCTGTTTAAAAAAAAAAAAAATCCAGTTTAATTCTAACAGGATAATCCTCCATTTCTATATTCATCAATTCAGTTGAATTCTTCTTAATGGTTAGTCATTTATTCTGTGCACTAGCTAAATAACACATTGTGTTGATCACAGGTAAGTGAAGTCTAATAGGGCTATTTGCCTGCGTTGTGGAGGTTTATATTTGCTGCAGTATTTAGAAGGTTGATTTAAACTCTTGTTGCCAAATCCTTTTTTCCCCAACTTTGTTCAGATCATATACATAATACTTTAAAGGAGAAGTCCACTTCCTGAACAAGTTTACAAATAATTTACTCACCCCCTTGTCATCTAAGATGTTCATGTCTTTCTTTTTCAGTCGTGAAGAAATTGTTTTTTGAGAAAAACATTTTAGGATTTTTCTCTATATAATGGACTGATTTTGAACTTCCAAAATGCAGTTTAAATGCGGCTTCAAACGATCCCAAATGCAGCTGTAAACGATCCCAGCCAAGAAAGAAGGGTCTTATCTAGCGTAACGATAAGTTATTTTAATAAAAATAATACGATTTATATACTTTTTAATTTAAACGCTCGTCTTGTCTTACTCTGCCTGGACTGTTTTTTTTTCTGGCTCATGGCTGTTAGGGTATGTCGAAAAACTCCCATCTCATGTTGTCCCTCAATTTCGAAATCATCCTATATCGCTGTTTTACTTTTTTTGTTAAGGGTGTTTGATCATATTTGCATGTTCACTTTGCAAAGACTGGGTCGATACTTCTGCAGTAATGTAGGCTGATTTTGAAATGATTTTTGAAGTTGAGGGAGAAAATACGATTGGAGTTTTTTGACATATCACAACTGTCTTGAGTCAGAATACACAGAGTTCAGTGAGAGAAAGGCAAGATGAGCGTTTGAAATTAAAAAGTATTTAAATTGAATTTTTTTTCAATGGAAACCAATCGTCTTCCTCGGCTGGGATCGTTTGAAGCCACATTTAATCTGCCTTTTGGAAGTTCAGAAATAGGGGGACCAAATCAGTCCATTATATGGAGAAAAATGCAGAAATGTTTTCCTCAAAAAACATAATTTCTTTACGTCTGAAGAAAGAAGGACATGAACATCTTGGATGACAAGGAGGTGAGTACATTATATGTGAATCTTTGTTTTGGAAGTGGACTTCTCCTTTAAGCATTTAAGTTTTACTACTGTCATGTATTTTTATGGCAGTGTACTGGTTTTTCTTCATCTGCACCTGCTGCTGGGTCGTGCAGTTATCGGCCCATGGTGTCTGCATGTATATAATAATGTATATAATAAAATCAATGATTTCTTCTGTAATTGTGTGGTTCAGTCTATGGACCCTTTTTACATTTCCAGTTGTACAAGCGTGAACGTAAACTATAGAGCGTTTTGATGGCGCGTCATCAATCTGCCATATTGGCGGCACTGAACCGAACAGAACTTGCACATTTTCCAGATTATTGCTGCTGAAAGTGATCAACTATTGTCATGTTTTGGGCTATACTAATGGGTCGGACAAGAAAAAACATTTGAAGTACTACAGATTGCCAAAAGTTATAATAAATCAAGGAGAAGAGTGCAAAAACTGTCTGAGAAATATAAATATAACTGTACTGGGATTACTAAAACCTGTGGACATGGAAAACAACCCGTGGTAACAGTATTAAAGTAGCCAACTTCTGCGAAGAGAGGAAACAAGGAAACAAATAGTGAGAAATGAATTAAGAAAGATGTCAAATTTAGTCACCCCAGTGTTTACAAGTTTTACAGTTTCTTTGTAATAAATTGCCAGAACAATGTAAGTGTAGTGTTAAAAATTAGCTTAAAATAAACTATAAAAAATATAAAAAACAAACTTGATGGACAGTATTAATTATTGCAGTCCGTGAAAAGGGTCCAAGAATTCATGAACGTGTTCAGTCTTATTGCTCCAGTAGATGGCGCTCTCGTGCAACAGCAGTGTTTCTTTAAAGCGATTAAAGTTATTTGATAATTCCAGTCGAAATGATCCATAAATAGTATCTAAATTCCAGTTAAATTGATAATTTACTTAAATCTTTACATTCTAAATAAATCAATCATTTACTGTGAAATTAGTGATGAACATAATATTGGATTCTAACGCTGTGGATATTAGTCACAGGGATGAGCTCCAGTTGTCTTTATGTGGGGGTTAGCATTATTAGATGTCAATGCCGAGCGCATCACAACAGACAGGCTGTTTCCTGTTCCTGCGGTTAGGTAGCCTGGAGCGGGTCTCATTCAGGGCAGTGGTCAGATAGGAAATGCCTCAGGACTAATGCAAACTGAAGCCATTTAGGTTTGCAGTACAATTCCCTCAGTCCCACAGTAATTCCCATGGCCACACTGGCACAGCAGGTGAAAACCTCTTTCAGGTGAAGAGTGGGTTATTTTAAAGTCCCTTCACCACAAAAAGAGTGAAAACATCTGTTTACCTTCTAACAATCTCTTTGGTCACATTCCATACACACTGCCACTCAAAAAGGCCCCGGTGGAATTGTGGTAAATCTGGCTTTCAGGAACAAACACAACATTTTGGAGGAACATGACTTCACGATGTGCACTAAAAGTGCAGATCTGTCAGAGTGCAGGTGTTTTTTAACCTGTACATTGTCGCCTCAGGGCTCTTGGAGAAAAGACATTCAGCCACACTTTAAGACTCTTTCCCTGTTGAGAGCAGACTCAGAAACAAGACAGACAGACCTGAGCTTTGGGACTATTGTCAGAAAGAGCAATTTTTTGTAGGTCACACACAGGAGGTGGGCCACTTTGCTCAGTTAGACATCCCAAGTGTGCACAATTTAGTCAGGCATTTGGGGTAGAATGTCGCAGACTATAAAATGAAATGCAGAATGAAAGCAGGCTATACATCTATAGACAATAAATTATGAATCTAATATCTGCACTGAAAAAATACTATTAGAAACAATTTTCAGTTAGAAATTAGAAACATCAGCTGAAAGCTAAATAATTAAGCTTTCCATTGGGGTGTGGTTTGTTAGGATATGACAATATTCAGCTGAGGTACAACTATTTGAAAATCTGGAATCTGACGGTGCAAAAAAAATCTAAATATTGGGAAAATCGCCTTTAAATTTGTCCAAATGAAGTTCTTAGTAATGCATATTCAAACATGAAGTTTTGATATATTTATGGTAGGAAATTTACAAAATATTTTCATGATCTTGGCATAAAAAAAATCTATAATTTTGACCCATACAGTGTATTTTTGGCTATTGCTACAAATGTACCCATGCAACTAATGACTGGTTTTGTCATCCAGGGTCATAAAAGTGATATTTTAGAGTAGAAAAACTGAAACTGTATTTACTTGTAAAATGTACTTTAATGATCTGTGTTTTATTTACAGTGTGTAATTTCCTCAGACAGTTTTTTTCATATAGTCTGCACTGTATGGATAAATGTGACAAATATTGAAAAAGAATCTCATTATGTTGCATAAAGTAGCCTGATTATTTTAGTAGTGAGACATTGATAAAGTAATACTATTGCAATATTGAAATTGCACATATTTATAACTGTCAAACCAAGTTAGTTAGTTGATACTAATGTTGCTTTTGCATAGTGTAGTGTCACGCCCCAGCCAAAAAAAAAAAAAGGGAAGAATAATGAGATATGTATAAATAATGCCTTTACAGTGTAATAACGTTAATTTCTTAGTATTTCTAAATTTAAAAATTTCTGTAGTATCACATCCACCTCACTGATCTGAAAACGCTCAGTTCCATTATCATTCTAGGAACTGTCACAACGTAAGCATGGCACCCCACTTAATCTGGATTTTCTTTTAATGAGCATCACACTAATGATCTATTATTAATTCAACACAATTTTGTTGTGAATTAAATGTATTCAAATATTTACGCAAGGTTGTTAATTTAATGCAAGTCAGATGTACAACGCCAAGCTAAAAGCATGACATGCTAATGTGACAGACTCTTGCTAATTGCGCAAAGAGCCGGTAAATGAGAACTGATACTATGTGTTCCCTAGCCAAACCATATATTTACAACTGAAAAGTCATATTCATAACTACACGTTAACTAATAAAATAATTGCAATGAACTGTTAAAGTAAGAAACAAACAATTAATTTATAATATTAAAATAATAATTGTATAATAATTTAAATATAGCATTACAAATTATTCAATGAAGCACTTTTAAAGAGCAATACCAGGTGGTCAGGCCTCTTAAATATCAAAAGAGTTAAGTGTTTAAAAAGAGCCATCAAACCCACATGCATGGACACACACTTACACCATGAATTCAGTTCTCAAATGAATGCAAAGTCTCAATTATTCAGCAGAGCTACATTACCATTGGGTGGAATAATGGACAGTTGAGAATTCACAGGGGACATCTACATGTTTCTTCTGACTACCTCTGTCTCTAGGTCATTCAAGTGTTTGTGGTTAATGACCAAACTTTTCTTAGCTGGCCTCGTGCTTCTGTAATCTCCTACAAAGTGCAAATTAACCACTTCTATGGCCTAAAACCACATCAGAATTCACACTGCAAACCTGACTTTAATAGAACCACAGGCAGTTATTGTCACAACTCTCTGAAGACCTCATCTTCATGTTTTTCTCAAAAATAGAAGAGAACATGCTGCTGTCTGCAGCTATAGAAATAACTTTCATGCAGCTGTCCTTACAAATGCCCTTTATATGTAGTGCAGGAAACTTGTAGTACTCAGTAGGCACGCTTTCATAAATCCTCATATCATATCAGCTCTCGTTTCTGTTTGATGGAGTGTTTAAGTGAAGAAAACTGGACCTGAAACTACCTCTGAGATACTTTTGACACTGATGGAGGGAGACAGTAAGTTGGGGTAACAATTAAAGGGTTGAGTGCAGATATGTGACATCACAAGCAGTTCTGCTCTGACCATTAGACACAAAACTCAATAATTCACATCTTTCATAACCAGTGCACTTGAACTGTGACTTTAATCCCATTAACACTGCATGACCACAATCAAAAATCTTTTTTTTAGTAAATATCAATTATTTTACCTTCTTTAACTTATTTTGCAAAGACACCTAAAAAATGAGGCATCATTAATTTGAAATATAATTTCTCAAGAATTAATCCCATCTATCAAGGGTGACCAGATTCTAGACAGAAAGTTTAATGCAGTCATAAATTACACATTGCATGATTAACATGTGCAATAAATAGTCTAAACACTAAAAGTATTAAACAAACACTGTGGTGTTGTTTTTAGTACTTGAGACATTAAATTCATAATATTAAAAGGAGAATTGCTTTGTGAAGATATCTCACCTTAGAAATATCCACCATAAGGCTATAGTCTTAGAAAATCACTTATTATTTGCTATAGAAATGTAGTATGTTTTCAGATAATAACTAGAGATCATGAGCAATCAACAATTCATCTATTATAAGACCTTTCATTCCTTTAGATTTTTATATCTTTACAGAAGTTCTAGCTTTAAAATCAGTGCCAAAAGGAGAGTTCTGGCATCTGAAAAGCTTTGATGTTCGCAAAGAACAGATCATTAAAAATGCTGATGACATTTATTCCTTTGCAGTCAATGAATTTCTGAATTCTCTATAGTATTGAACGTCTGCATTCATAGCAAAATCAATACAGTTGTAACCCAAACAAGAATACTGCTGGATGTTGTAGCATTCCACACAGTAATCAAATGGCCACCACATCCAATCCCAAACCATCTTTCAAAGAGATATGAGCCAGGAGAAAAATGCAAATAAATTATACATCATATTTTAAAAAGCTTCTCAGGTTTCTTTTTGAAAACATTCTTCTTAAGTGCATGGCACCCCAGCAAAGTGAAATTGCTCGGCTGAAGACATCTACTCCAGAGACTGTTACCATGGCTACAGAGGAGTTTTTACACTTCACATTTACATAAAAGTTTTCCGCTGGATGGATTTTATCCTCTACTTTCTAAAGAAGAAGTGGGTCAGAGCAAAGATGGCAGACTGGGAGAGCTGGATTTAGTTGGAAGGACAGGAGAAGTCCGACAGTGTCAGATAAAAAAAAAAATGTGCGAAAACTGTACCTTTTAGAGGTACTAAAAAATTAGTACCTTAGATTATTAATATGTACTATTAATGTACTACTATGAACCTTTTAGCGTTGAATAGGATAAAGATGTCCCTTTAAGAGCACTTCCCCACTGACAAGTTGTTGTACCCCTAAAATGCCATGTTTGCACTTTTTTTTCCAGAGTGTATAAAGACGACACAATTCAAAAGTCTAACATTTGGAACACTGTATATAAAAATGATCTTGATATTCCATTATACAATTATATTCATATATTTATTCAATTTAACAATTTAATATCCCTATGGCTGGGCGATAAAACGATAACAACAATTATCGTGATATAATTTCCCTCGATACAATGATAACAAGAGTTCGATATAATGTTTATGCGCCAAAAGCGGAATGAAACAGCGCTACTCAGCGTTGCCAAGCCCTTGGTTTTCCCGCGATATTGGGCTACTGTAACAGTGTTTGATGTCCGCGGGTTGAATCGACTCCAATAACGTGATATTAAGCTCCTGAAATGCAAATTTACCAGGTGAACCCTGACAACAAACGTATATTTTATTCCCCAGAATGCGACTGAGGTAGTTTTGGGATAGTTTTGACTAGCAATTGGGCGGGTTTTGTTGTGAAAACCTGGCAACCCTGGCTTTACTCACCGAGCCACATGGACCAAAGTTTAAACAGCAGTGCAGTGCAAGCTTACTAGAGCAGATGTGTTTACTTTTTAGTGGTGACCAGCACTGATCAGCACAGTGTTGGTCACCACTAAAAAGTGCTGTGAGATTCGGTGTGAAGGGCTTGAATTCAGCGAAGAACACAAATGACTCAGTGATTTAAACTAGTTTAAAGCCAGATCAAACAGCACTGACAAACAGGAGAAACGTTGTGTGCAAGGTCAATCTACAAATCACCGTCATTTACAGAGGATTTACTGTAGTCACACTAACTGCACCATGGTATTTTGGTAGAAATGTGGGTAATTCATATTGAATTTTACTAGGTCTATATTAATATTGTAGACATGTATTAAATATATTAAGGAGTAGTAGAATATAATTACAGTATTTTTTTGTGATTAAGCTATTGCGTTTGTGCATTTATAGAGGGTTTTCACAATGCGTCATTGATCGGCCATATTGGTGGCACAAAGCGTAAACAATGCCACTGAACCAAACAAAACTTGCATATTTTGCTGATTAATGCTGCTGAAAATGGTCAATTATTGTAATGTTTTGGGCTGTACTATTCGGTCTGACCAGGAAACATTTGGAGTATTGTAGACTGCCAAAAGTTGTAACAAATCAAGGAGAAGAGTGCAAAAAACTGAGAAAGAGAGGGTATTTGTGGTTGGCCAAACTGAACCAGGATTTCCAGAACAAGAATCTTGACAACATTTGTGTTTGTTTTTATCATTTCCAGTCAGGTAGGTGAAATATTAGGGTAATATCTTAATTAATACTGCTCTTATGTATCTTTACCACCTACTAACTTTGGTTTGTCAAAATATTGCGCCCTTTCCTTCTTACTAAGTCCTTCTCTGTATAATTTAGCAGCTTCCACACATTTGTTCCATGGTTTAGACAGCATGAATTAGCAGAACAACATATTCAGTTGTACATTAACTGTGCAATCTATGCTGTTAAAATCTGAGTAGCGCCAATATGGCTGCACATCCAGGTAACTGACCAAATTGTGACGTAAGTGCAAACCCTATAGCGTTTGTAGCCTACTAAATGTAGGTTATTTATACTACTGTTTTTATACAAATACCTAGAAAATATAGTTACATTACCATGGTATTGAGGTGCTATATGTGACCCTGGACCACAAAACCAGTCATATGGGTCAATTTTTACGTCATCTGACATTTATACGTCATCTGAAAGCTGAATAAATAAGCTTTCCATTGATGTATGATTTGTTAGGATAAGACAATATTTGAAAATCTGGAATCTGAGGGTGCAAGAAATCGAAATACTGATAAAATTGCCTTTAAAGTTGTCCAAATGAAATTCTTAGCAATGCATATTACTAAACAAAAATTAAGTTTTGATATATTTACAGTAGGAAATTTACAAAATATCTTCATGGAACATGATCTTTACTTAATATACTAATGATTTTTGGCACAAAAGAAAAATCGATCATTTTGACTCATACAATGTGTTGTTGACAATTGCTACAATATACCCGTGCTACTTATGACTGGTTTTGTGGTCCAGGGTCACATATGTGTGATTTCAACTGTGGTTATGATGATCTAAATGTAAGCTACTAATGAAGACAAATTATTAATGTTAATAAAACTCAAACAGAATAATTACATTTCACCATATAAAAATGTAGTCTAAAACAAGTAATATTAATATTGCAGCCTGCAGTGCAAACTGTGCTGAAGATACGCATCATCAAAAGTCAGGCAACACAAACCTGCTTCATGAATTGAAACAATATCACTTATTAGAACATGCAGAAACTAAGGAAATTAATTTCTGTTCTATTAAGGTATGTATTTTATTAAGGAAGAATAACTGGAAAAGTGTAAAGAAATCAAAAAAATGTGAAGTGTTTGTCATGGCCTGACCATAAAACCACAAGTAAAGGTCTGGTTTCTATAATCATCGATATCGACTGATATTAAAAATTATATTGTGATCATTTTTTGGCCATATTGCCAAAAAATCTATCCATGGCCTACACTTAAAAATAAAAGTTCTTTATTGGCATCAGTGGTTCTGTGAAGAACCTTGAACATCTGTGGAACCTTTCAAATGCAGAAAAGGTTCTTTATAGTCAAAAAAGTTTCTTTAGATTTTTAAAATGTTCTTCAGATTGGTTCTTTTAGGAACTGTTCACTGAAAGGTTCTTGGGGAACCATAAATGGTTGTTCTATGGCATCACTGCAAAAACACCCTTTTGGAACCTTTATTTCTAAGAGTGTATAAATTACATTAAATGTTTATTTCGTATATTAATTGTAAATTTGTATATTTTATTTATATTTATTATGGATAAGAGAGAGGCAAGGTTAACCCTGTTATCACTGTGTGACCACACAATAAATCATCACAATAAATACATACAAACAAATGGTCTCACACCTGGACACACTTCAAAGTTGAACTTCACTGATCATGCTGGAAGGTTTCTTAGAGAGCTCTAAGCCTCTAGATACTCCACTCACCCATACACAGGGCATGTGGGTCTACGAGTGGGTGGGGGTAAAGGATTGGAGCCCAGCAGCACTTCCCCGTGGCCCCTCCTGGGAACCGCCCATCAGCTGCGCTCAGCTAAATGCACTCGCATATGAATATTTCAGTGCCATTTAATGCTCCTGCTGCAGCCCCCGAGGAGCCCGGCATCAATTTGTGAACATGCCGTTAAAAGCCAGGACGTATAATCCAGAGTGAGAGCTGCTCTCCTCCCCACCAGGCCTCAAGTCCCCAGCTACAGCTTTGGCAACTTTCTCCTGCCAAACTCAGCTGACTTCCCCCACCCCGGTTTAAATATATATGTATCTCTGAGTGAAGAAGCAGACAAATGGTCTGGTCGTTTGCTCCCGGTTGGTCAGTGTTCCCAGAGCGCTTGTTGCTGCACAGTCTGCTGGCTGTTAGGCAGTGGAGAGGGCAGTGATAGTCTGTTCATCTTCTGGCCCCATGGTGCTGCTAAAACGCTCACATGGAGCAGGACAGCGAGGATAAAATAGCCACGCTCACACCGCCTGCCTGCCCACTAGTCCCATGGGCACCTGAAGCAAAATCGCTATATTTAGATATATACACAACAGTGTTCACTCATCAGGTGTGAAAACATGAGCATGCTGCACTTAATTACATTGCTGGAATCCTAATCAATCCTAATCTAACCATCAGTAGAAAGCACAATGAAAATCATAGCTGGTACTGCAGCACAATGAAAATAAATTAATTCATTCATTCAAATAAATAAATAAATAAATAATAATAATATGTCTGATACTGATTAATTATCAGTGTTTGACTAATGTTTCATATTGTAAAAATTTGCTTGCATTTAAAATTGTCTTTCTTCAATAAAATGGTACTAAAGACATGACCAATTGTAATCACACAATAATAATGTAATTTTCATCTTTACAGATTCAGTGCTTGTTTAATAAATTGCAGAAGATTTTACAAACAGCATTAACTTTTTGTTAAAATTTCATCTGATACCTGGAAACAATATTTTTGCACACCTGAAGCTCAACAGAGGTTGAGTGATGCCACAGAACAACATATCAAAGCACAGGAGTAAATCAACAGCAGAATGGCATCAAAAGAAGAAAATATGCTTTGGCATGACTTCACACCCAAATATCCCAATAATACTGCTGAACTGAAAACAGCTTTGTAAAGATAAATGGTGCAGAATTCCTATTGACAGTTGTGTGCAGATCTGATCTGCACTAAGGGAAAGTTTGGAGAAAGGTACACTACCATTCAAAAGTTTTTGAACAGTAAGATTTTTAATGTTTTTTAAAGAATTCTCTTCTGTTCATAAAGGCTGCATTTATTTGATCCAAAATACAGCAAAAGCAGTAATATTGTGAGATATTTTTTGAAATATTTAAAACAAGTCTTTCTATTTGGATATATTTTAAAATGTAATTTATTCCTGTGATCAACGCTAAATTTTCAGCATCATTACTCCAGTCTTCAGTGTCACATGGTCCTTCAGAAGTTACTCTAATATGCTGATTTGCTCTTCAATAAACATTTTTTATTAATGTTCGCAATATATAACTTTATAATGCTGTTCTTCTAAACTTTCCATTTATCAAAGAAACCTGAAAAAATTCTACTCAATTTTCAACATAATAATAATAATAATAATAATAATAATAAATGTTTTTTGACCAGCAAATCAGAACGTTAGAATGATTTCTGAAGGATCATGTGACTGGAGTAATGATGCTAAAAATTCAGCTTTGAAATGACAGGAATAAATTAAATTTTAAAATATATTCAAATAGAAAAGTTATTGTAAATAGTAAAAATATTTCAAAATGTTACTGTTTTTGCTGTAGTTTGGATCAAATAAAAGCAGGCTTGGTGAGCAGAAGAGACTTCTTAAAAAAACAACAAAAAAACAATAAAAATCTTACTGTTTAAAAACATTTGACTGGTAGAGTATTTCTGCCAAAAGTGGGTTAAAGGTTTGCTAAATCTATGGGTTCACTTATTTTAGAAGAGATGACCACCTGCAGAAATCCAGACAAATCCAAATGGTTCACAAACATTTTCCTAAATAAATCTGAAAGGATTTTGGGAAATGTAGTACTTAAAACATTTGCACAACTAAAATAACAATTAACAAGGCAGGACTGATGGTCCGCAGAGAAGTTGTTACCTTCATTAGAGTGACACATATTGGTAATGAACATGCAAGAGCTGTTCTGTGTTAGCAGTGGCAGACATACAAGCTCAGCATTTGTAAAATAAAAGGCCGGACTGACAGCAACACTGATATGATAATAATGGCACTGCATCCTCTGCCAACAATGCAGAAATGCCCTAAGGCAGCAATCAAAAATTAATACTAATTATTATGTGAATGCTACATTAAATCAGACATATGTTAAATTATATATTAGCAACATGATTCTACTTTCAGAGGCGGATGCATGAGGACGAGATTTATTTATTTTTTTTTACCACTGTTATTCTGAGCTGGTGCTAAAATCATCCATAAGCATGTCTCAACGACGCAGA
Source organism: Labeo rohita (assembly GCF_022985175.1). NCBI lineage: Eukaryota > Metazoa > Chordata > Actinopteri > Cypriniformes > Cyprinidae > Labeo > Labeo rohita. Next base: position 32,398,830 of record NC_066875.1, on the reverse strand, counting down.
ATCAAAAAGAAAACTAGGAAAAACTCTACGTGCATTAAAAACTAAAATTAAGGAAAGACCTTTAATAATAATCACTGTTATGTATGGTTATTGTGTGATTTATTACTATTCGAAATTGTGTACATTGACTGTGGTTTTGGCACATGTAGCTGTTCTGGGGCTGGCTGGACACACAGCACTTTAAGTCTCATTTCTGATGAGAGCAGTAAATAATTTAGGGCTTAAAGCTGCCATTAGCCACACTTAAACTCTGCTAATGCAGACCCCTGACAGCTGGCTTATCCCCATTGGATGGGACCATGGATCAAACGGTTCTGAACAAAATAATGGGCCTTGCTGAAGCACAAAATCTGTCAATAGGCATGTGTTGTTTTTGCTTCTGCATGTTTGTTGGTTATGCTGTGGTATTCCCATTACACAGGAGGTTACATGGCTTATGACTTTAAATGCATTTAATGTTTACATGCATGTTCAATGCACATTAAGAATTTAGTAGAGGTACAGGATATTACAATTTTAAAAAGTGACCATGTGGCAGCCTTATAGATAATATTACATTATTTTAATTATAACTGATACATCTAATGATCAATTCTGTTTACTTTCAGTCATGCTTTATCCTTACTGTGACAGTTAGGACCCACAATAAAAAAATACTGAGCTTTGTTTGCTTATGTGAACATGGACATTTCACTTGCTATATAAAGGTACTATATAAAGGTATCCCTTAAGGGATAGTTCACCTAAAAATTTAAATGTTTGTAATAATTTCCTTTCTTCTGTGGTGTTTTTTAAACGTCTTATTAAGCAATCAAAACAGGTAAAATAACATCGCAACAAATAAAAATTACAAACTACATGAATGAGTTGAAAATACCCCCTTCCCTGAATATAAATAACGTTATGATTCAATTGAAATTCTATATTATTATAATATTATATCTATATTAACATCGCTGGGTTTTGATGCATATTTTATGCGAATTTTGGATATTTGGAAAATCACAAAACTTTTACCGTGATGCAATTTTTATACAAAAACAAATTAAATAGAAATTATACTATTTCTTGATGTACAAATATTTTTTCGTAAACAAAATCTTCCAAAATCTCTTTCGTAAACAAAAACGATCTCTGGTGTATGGTAAATTAACATTGCTGTTTTATGCATATTTTTATGCGAATTTTGGATATTTGGAAAACATTTACCGAAATGCAAATTTCCTGCAAAAAAATTAAAACAAAACAAAACAAAAAATCTGATGTACAAAACATTTTTTCGTAAACGACAGAAACATACTGACTGAACACACTTTCCCAAAACGTGCATAAAAAAACACGTGACTTTGCCTCAAGTCACGTGACTGAATATAAACATTGTAGGCTACATTTAACAAAAGAGCGACCGTGGCTCAGTGGTCTAGTTGTTTTGCGCCAGTTTCCCCAAAATATGGGATAAAAACACATCTATAGATGAAAAGTCTTTTTTATTCGGAAAAAGTCCTGCGATATTTCTTTCTTTTTTTTTACTCTGGAATGAATGGAAACATCACAGCTGGGAGGTTTGAAGACTGTCTTGTGGAAAGTCAGACAGTAACGGAAGTGAAAAGGGAGTATAGTGACCTGTGGCACTACATAATTCATTTTCAGTGAGAAGTCCCGAACCCTTAGAACTGACGCAAGCACCTAAGCCACTGTTTTTGACGATGCTTTAATACTTTTATTAATAACAATGTCACGTGGCAAATGACAGTTCTTTTCTGAATATTTTAAAAGGACTTGGTCTCCGATCGCCCAAAGTTACCCTTCAGTTCGAGCGCTGAAGAAGTTGTACAAATGGAGGAAGATGCCATAAAAGTTCGTCTCGATGAGCAAAGGCATTTGCTATGGAAGCCCGTTTATATCAGGAAGCCGTATGGAAGCCGTTTATATCAGAGAAAAAAGTCAGAATTGCGAGTTTATGACACAGATCTGAGAAAAAAAGCAGACTTGCGAGATGTATACTCGAAAGTGAGATAAAAAGTCGCAATTACCTTTTTTATTTTTTATGCAGTGGCGGAAACTGGCTTCCATAATTTGCAGTGTAGCCGGTTTTCACGCAGGGCAGAAATAATTTTTTTCTCTCATTTGTGCAAAGCACATTCGACCATTACATTTCATACAATTGTCTACAGTAATTATGCGATTACTTTGTATGATACAAGCAGTAGGCATATGCCAGGGACTAGAAGTAGGCCTAGCCTAATATGTGGCAGCACAGCAGTGACGAATTGCTGATGATAGGGTTCATTATTAACCAGATGTTAAAAAAATTGTTACAAATAACTATGAATAGCAAAGTAAGTGGGTCATCCCTTATGTGACAGAAATTAATTATTCTGTGTCGTTTTATGTGGTGTGATGTTCTCCTCCTAAAGTCTAAAAAAAAAACCCAAATAGTTCTGAATGACACATATCATCGGTGCTTCAAACATAAAGGTTACAATTATAATGGTAACATATGAAATTATTCTAATACTTTTTGTTTCCTCCGCCAGTTAGCTCTATTTGTAGGCTGCTGTATGTACTGCAGTCAAATACAATTGCCCTTAATGTGAACTCTTTCATCGCTGTGCTGTCTAATTTAGTCCCTGCATGTGCCTACTGCTTGTAGCATTAGGGTGTCTAATCAAAGATGAGAGATTAATTTTCCCATAATTAGGGTTATTACATAACCTTTCCTTAAAGTGTACATTTTATCTATCCTGGCAGTCAGTGAGCAATAATTAGGCTACAACATCCATTTCAAGAATTTAACTTAGAAATGGTTAAATGTTGGAAACATTTTAATTCAAAACAGCAAACAAAATCAGATACGTATAGGCCTCTGAGACGGTGCAAATGTCTAAATAATTATTTGGTAAAACTGCAAAATGCGTGAACACTGCTGTCGTTTCTAGATTTTGGATTTCAGAATTTAGTAGGAATAATTCAGTCAAGAATAAACAGAATCTATACATAGTCCAGTTTGATGAAAACAATTTATTTATTAAATAATCACTGCCATTCATTTTACTCATGTATCTGTTAAAAATAGGCACACTGTCCTCCAATTCTGACTTGAATTAATAAATGATTTTTGGGGGTTTTGTGGTTTAGTTTTTCAACCAGTAGATGTCACTCTCATGGTAGGCTACTAAGACCCTAATGAGCCACTTAACAAGATTAATCTTACGTTTCCTAAAGGTATGGTGTGAACCCGGGAACCCATCAAATACCTCACAATGAAATACCCTGAATAAAACAAGTTTTTCCCCCTCACGTGTAATAATCGTACCCTCCCGCAGCCAACCTCGCAATAAGCAAATGAAGATGTTTTTATATTTTTCAGAAACAACAAGCACAATTACCTGATCATATCTAGGGAGTGAAACGAATCAATATTGGGTGCATTGTGACATGTTGACCCCTACTGACGCGTCTTAGTTCGGATTTACGCCTGACGTCACGTCTTGTGCGGCAGACAGCTCTCTCTCTCTCTCTCTCTCTCTCTCTCTCTCTCTCTCTCTCTCTCTCTCTCTCTCTCTCTCTCAGCCCCTGTTCCTGCGTTTACCCCCCTCTCCATCTCTCCTCACTCTGGACTGAAGTTGCAGGGCAGCCGGGAGCGGACAGTACTACCATTTCTCTCTTCTTGTTTCTACAAGCAATCTTCTCTTCAGGCAACCTGTATGGTGGATATAATATTCAGCTCTTCTTTTTTGGATGATATGGGGGATCATTCCAAAAGTATGTACTTCCGTGAAAAAAAAATCTATACAAAAACATGTTAGCTACTTTATGTTTAAAATGAAGCGTTTACAATTTGATTCAATGTTGTTGTATTTGAAAATTGATTATGGCAATTATTAGGCCTGCTGCTTTCTTTCTGGCCCACTGATTCAGCAGTATCTGTCCTTTTAGAAATCTTTTCAGTAGCCCAGTGGTTTTTACAAACCTTGATGATTTCGATTTTTTTTTATTAGATAAAAGGCCTGCTTGCTATTGATTCTCAATGAACTCCTGTACAACAGCTTAAAACAATGTTTCCATGTTCAGAGAAGTCCGGACTTGCGATGTGTGTTGGCTGCGGCAGTCAGATCCATGACCAGTATATTCTGCGTGTCTCCCCCGACCTGGAATGGCACGCAGCCTGTTTGAAATGTGTGGAGTGCAACCAATACCTGGACGAGACGTGCACTTGCTTCGTACGGGACGGGAAAACGTACTGCAAGAGAGATTATGTAAGGTAGGTTTTTTGTTTGGTTTATTTCATAAAGAGCGTAAATTGTTTCAGAAATATGGTCGCATATGTATTTCTGTGAAATACTGATAATTCTAATGATCAAAAAAATCTGACAACAGACTGTAAATTAAATGAAAGTGGAGTTATGTTTCATCATTGCACAAACTAAATTATTTTTCTATTCTACCTCCAACAGATTGTTCGGTATAAAATGCGCAAAATGCACTTTGGGCTTTAGCAGCAGTGATTTGGTCATGAGAGCTCGGGACAGTGTGTATCACATCGAATGTTTCCGCTGCTCGGTGTGTAGCCGGCAGCTTTTGCCCGGGGATGAGTTCTCCGTCCGGGACGAGGAACTGTTGTGTCGAGCAGATTATGGTCTGGCCCTGGAGCGCGGATCAGGCGGCAGCCCTCTCAGCCCGGGACACATCCACAGCAGAGGGTTACATATGGCAGGTCAGTAGAGCACAATAACAATCAACTGGACACGAACTTGTAAAAAATTATAGTATTGGAAAACAAACAAAAAATATATTGTTTGGAACGTTTAGAGCTCATTTATTTGGAACGGTTAGGGCTTATTTAATATCAGTATTGGAAGTGAGCACATAGGCTAAACTGAAATGTAATTATATAGGCTACTGTGGGAGGAATCGTGTAATGTTGTTACATAATAGCTAATTACAGGCTGATCCGCTTGATAACTTTGTTTAGTCAACCACTGATAAGCCTGAGCGGCAGGGCCTTAAACACAGAGAGGTGCACAAAAGACTCAACATGCTCCTAAATTTCCTTTGCATATCAAATGCATATTTGCTAAATACATTTTCAAATGCATATTTGCCAAATAATCTCTAATGCAATAGGATATTATTAGTTAAATTAAACGTAGGCTAATATTGATATTTAAACAAATAATTGTATATACTATTATTTCTATCTTTCATAAAGCCAGATTTTTTTGTTGTGCAGTGATATTGAAAATACAAGTTTTGTATCCACTGAATGTTTGTAAAATCTATCTATCTATCTATCTATCGTTACATTTTCAGTTTTATTAGAAGTGTTTGTATTCTTGTGTAATATTCAAAACGCAAGTGAAATGTAAATTATCTTACAACGGTATTGACATTTATATTCGCTAGTAGCATATTTTATGTACTTTTCAAACGTCTTATGTTATTTTTTTATTTTTTATTTTTTTTTAAATCGTTCGTTCGTTTTTACATTTTTGTTTAGCTGATCCAGTGTCGGTCCGGCAAACTTCTCATCGGAACCACGTGCACAAGCAATCGGAGAAGACCACTCGGGTGAGGACGGTGTTAAACGAAAAGCAGCTACACACTTTACGGACGTGCTACAACGCAAACCCGAGACCAGATGCGCTCATGAAGGAGCAGCTGGTGGAGATGACAGGCCTGAGCCCGCGGGTCATTCGAGTCTGGTTCCAAAACAAGCGCTGCAAGGACAAGAAGAGATCTATCCTCATGAAGCAGTTACAACAGCAGCAACATGGCGATAAGACGGTAAGTGTCTTTCTAAAACACTTTTAGTGTGAGAAATTTACCATGTGCGAAAAAAACAGACTTTGACCAGTGCGGCTCTGAGTGATGCCTGACACTTGATATGTGCAGAGATGATTTTAATTGGATCTGTAATTCGACTGCAGTGTTGGCTGGAGGCAAATCACAGACTCCTCCTACTATATGTGGTTTGAGGAATATTTCAGACTGGCTAATGTATTATAGTATTATAGTAAAAAATTATTTAACTCTGTAACTCTAAACTGCCGATATGAAATGGCCTGTAGTTGTGTCCCCTCATCGCAGACTTTTTGGTTCAGAATCTGCAGGGTATGACGGGCACTGCGCTGGTTGCAGGCAGCCCAGTTCGACACAACCCTTCAGTGCCAGGACACCCGGTGGAAGTGCAGACTTACCAACCACCCTGGAAAGCTCTCAGCGAATTTGCACTTCAGAGCGACTTAGATCAACCTGCCTTTCAACAGCTGGTGAGTTTAAATTAAAATTATTTTAAATTAAAGTTGCTTTTGACATTTTTATGGTTTTTATACTTTTACTGTCGGTCTAGACTGAAACGAGCCTATTATTATTACAGTTATTTTTATTATTATGCATAGCTATAAATTTATAGTTAATTTTGCCTCTCACTTTCAGGTCTCTTTCTCGGAATCCGGTTCTTTAGGAAACTCCTCTGGCAGCGACGTGACCTCTCTTTCTTCACAGTTACCGGACACACCGAACAGCATGGTACCGAGCCCGGTGGAGACGTGAGAGCGACTGCTTGTCTTTTCCCGGGAAATCATTAGAACAGCTCATATCACGGACGCGGGAAATTCCACTACCATCACCGGACAGCGCTATCAGACGTATCGCAAAAACTTGCACTAGGAACAAAAGGAAACGTTTTTCCTAAAATCCGTCAACAAGTCCGTGGTGATACTGGGAGTGAAATGATGGAAAGTGAAACTCTGCATAGTAGACCTACACTAAATGAGGGACCATGTTCACTCGAAATGGATATTCGTTATTCGTTATGATGACTGTTGTATCTGTGGTTTTTGGACATTTTTTTGAAAAACTCTTTTCAAAAGACTCGATTTCAGAAGATGGGATTTTTTTCGTTGTGAAATTTATTGGCAGACTATTTGCGTCTCTGAACAAAATTAAGTTATTGTTATTTATTGTCACATCAATTCGCAAAAAAAATAAATCAGCACAGAAAATTTGTATTTATATTTGTGAATGTAAAATGCGTGAATATTATGAAAATGTTTAACTTAGGCAGAAAACGGAGATGTGGAGTATTACTAAATATTAGTATTTTTAGTAGTAGGCCACTCATAATAATATAATATAATTATTACAAAAAAATCCTTAAAAGAAAACATAATTTGTCAATGATAGGCTACTTTTATATACCGTAATTTCTTTTAGTGAAAAAATATGCCTACACGTATTGGTTTGCTCAAAATCAATTAGGTCTAACTCAAGATACATAGTTTATGTTATAAATAAAATAAATGAGTTAATTTGTCGAACAGAAAACATTTTGAAGGTGCCAAACTATTTCAAGGTAAATCATGATTTTTAAAATTATTTTGCGATCTGTGTTCGGATTAATGACGTCGTTTTTTCGTTGTCAGATCAGATCTTTAAAATGATTAGTCTCCTTTTCTTTATCAAATGTACATGTTTCAGAATAACTAGAGCTTTTATTTACTAGTGCCATTACACCAATAAACCATACATTCACATTCAACAGAAACGGAGCGTGAGTTAAAGAAACTAGATTCACCAACGCACAAAGAAATAGCTAAAAAGTCCTACATATGCACAGAGGATTGAACTGAATTACACTGCTTATTAAATTATTTGGTTATTCGTTGACAAATCGATATCTAAAAATACATTCATGAGTTAAATTCACGTGAATTTTAGGGGGAAAAAAAACGCTGTTAGCTTTTTTATGATTTCAGTCATTTCCTAAGCGCTTACCGTTTTTCAAAATATTTTCAACGTAAACTAGACTTATTCCTAAATCACATTTTCTCTGAGAAGAACTTTATACTGGACACAGATTTGGTTTTGTTTTAGTTACGTCTGTACAGTCCAGAACTTTCTTACTAAATTAAGAAATAATCCACATAAACCAAAAGAATTCAAAACAAAAAGCTACTAAATAAGCTGCAAAAGAACAGGGTTTTTTTTTAATAAAGTAGGCTTCAGATGCTATTAATATAGATCCAAAGAGACAAGATAGCAATTTCTTGCTTGAGCTAATCAATCAATCAGAGACAGAGGAAGTAAAGCAGTGATAGGAAGGATGAACCAGTGTAGGATTTTAAGATAATGTAAATGTGGTTCTCAGCTCTCAGAGTGTTTTGCAACCCACTTCCAGCTACATTCAGCTCTATCATCAGATCGCCCGAACCAGAAATGAGAAATGGGTTTAGCTGTATTGCCAATTTCACTGATTCGTTTACCCACTAGTTTTCAGATTTTGTTGAAAAAACTGTGTGTGTGTGTGTGTTAATGTTCACACAGACCTTACAGCAACATTTTTAACCTATTTCTTGCAATAGAACTATAAATCAAGCAACCCCACCCATCTGAAGACATACTAAAAATCATAAATTCCCATTAGGAGAATAAACACACAAGGACACTGCTAGCAGACCAATATGGACATGCATTCACATACACACACATCCCATTAAAGGCATGGAGGGAGGTCAAAGCCACCCACTCTACAATAACAGACTATAAAACAGAGTTCACGATGGCTTTGACGTTCACTCCACTAGAAGACTCTGTCATTCAGTCTTAAAGAAATACAAGCATATGGCATTTGCATTCTACAAAGTGGCTTTGCAGAATAATATAATGCCTCTGCATAATCCAAGATACAGAAATAGCTGCACAGTCACCAAAAGTTTGAAGGCCTACTTCATATGTGGGCCGGATCAAATCAGACAGTGCTGGGATTTCGGTCACACACAGGTACGGGTGCAGAGCTCAGGCCAAATTAAAGTAGATGGTGGGGGTGAAGTGCTGTGACCAAGGCTCCATAAATAACCAGGATTTATTAGATCTTAAAAACACTTTTAACAATACCGACCCTAATGCATTCTATGTTTGATAATGCACTCAGGGCTTTAAGAGCGGGATAAACAGACCTATAACTCATGTTTTTATCATTCCAGCATGGGGAGAACACAGAATGTGTTCTACAGCAGCGTTCAAAGGGTCACAACAATATTGCTTTCAAATTAATGGCTACCGTCACAGCAAACAAACCATCCTCAAATCGGGGCCACCCCAATTGTTCAACATTTTATGTAAATGTTTGCGATCGATATTTGCTTTGTAGACCCATATGACAGTATGATAATGATAACAATGAAATGTTCTCCCAAAGATTTTACCTGACATACAAAATCTAAACTTGAAAGGAAATTAAGTATGTCATTGCAATTTGGATGAACAATCATCCTTGGACTAATCACTCCTTTAGAAGTATAGCTTATCAAACACAACACGGCAGTTGTTTTAAGCACCGTAATAATGAACAGCAATATATTATTCTACAGTTGTCACTGGGTGTAGTCTGAGTGACTGAGCATTTCATATGAGCATTAAAAAACAGCCTTTGTCAGTGAATCATCCGAATCTGATGACGTTTCTGGCTGTGTTTAATTCGCATATTTTTTGGAAAATGAATCAAGGGTTGATTCCTCTGCCAAAGTGCTCTCAAAGGATAATATGAGGTGGAGTAAATCATACATACAGCATGAACATCAGGAAATTAATGTCTTTTCAGAATATTAAAAACTAACATTGATGATGTACAAGGTAATGATTCTCCTCAGGGTATTTTGAGGACTTCATAATTATAGGGATAGAATATGATGGATTTGGATTAATGGTAAATCAAAGAAGGGCTAAAATTTCTTTGGTGGAACACAAAAGAAGACATTCTGAAGAATGTTTCAACTGCTTATCCGTTCACTTTTATTGTATGAGTATTTTATTTTATTGTCTTTTGTGTTTAGTAGAAGAAAGTTAGTCATACAGGTTTGGAACAAAAAATTGATTTTTAGGATACTGGATGTTTCTTGCTACAGATCACATGCTCCATCATCTTTGTCCCTTGGTTCTGACATTATACAACACACACACACACACACACAAACACAGACAGAGAGAGAGGTAGGCACTGAATGAATGGGTTGTGTCAGAGGCTGGCCTTGGGGTCAGCGTTGCTTTCTTGTGCCAAAACTGTTTATGTTATCCTGGGGGAGAAGAAAGAGGCCGAACATGTTCCCTGCCAAACATTTATCCTGTCTCAAGCCTGCACCCAACACATACCAGGAGCCTACACTGACCGAAGCTGCCCTCAACATCAAACACCAGAGATGGGCACTCGTAAAAGCCTCTGCGCTGAACTTCACCCGGGAAAAATAAACAGAATACTAGCAGTGAGTCAATGCTCTGAAATGGAAATGGTACAATAAATAAGAGATTCTGCATCCTTGTTCAAGAGTCATTTGTTAAAAGCACATTGTCTTCTACAATTGCTGGCAGGTAAGATTTCAATGTGGCCAATATGATGACAAAAACATGTTTTAGGTGCTCAGATTAATTAGGAAATTTTTAATGAACGGCACTACCAGTCAAAAGTTTTTGAACAGTAAGATTTTTAATGTTTTTTCAAGAAGTGTCTTTTGCTCACCAAGCCTGCATTTATTTGATCCAAAAAAACAGTAAAATTTTGAAATATTTTTATTATTTAAAAGAACTGTTTTGTATTTGAATATATTTTGAAATGTAATTTTAATTCATGTGATCAAAGCTGAATTTTTATCATCATTATTCCAGTCACATGACCTTTCAGAAATCATTCTAATATTCTGATTTGCTGTTCAAGAAACATTTATTATTATTATCATCATCAATAATTAAAACAGTTGAGTATATTTTTTTCAGGGTTCTTCGATGAATAGAAATATCCAAAGATCAGCATTTATCTGAAATAAATTGATCAAAAGTGATGAAAAAAACATTTATAATAAAAAGAGTTCTATTTTAAATAAATGCTGTTCTTCTGAACTTTCTATTCATCAAAGAAACTTGAACAATTATTGTTTTCAATGTAATAATATTAGAATGAAGGATCATGTGACTGAAGTAATGATGCTAAAAATTCAGCAGGAATAATAATAATAAAAAAAAAAAAACACAGGAATAAAATACATTTTAAAATATATTAAAATAGAAAACAGTTATATATATAGTAAAAAATATTTCAAAATCTTACTGTTTTTTCTGTATTTTTGGATGAAATAAACAGGCTTGGTGAGCAGAAGAGACTTTTTTTAAAAACATTAAAAATCTTACTGTTCGAAAACGTTTGACTGGTAGTGTATAGTATTTAAATAATAGTTTTCATTAGTTAAATTCTTCTAAACTTTCAAATGTGTCAGGATGTGTCTTTTGTTAATAATAATATAATTTCAAAATGAACAAATCATTTATCTTTCAGCTCTCTTAATTGAGTTAAACTGTAAAAATGTTTTTTTGAGGTACTAAATAAACCAAAGATTATCAGAATATGTTTTATAAGAAAATAATATTTAATTCTTTAAATTCACATTAATTACATTAAGCAGATTCTACATTAAATTTTTTCACTTTCAAATTACTAGTAAATTTCACAAACAATTACAAACAAACAGCGAGTACTTTTTAAAGTATAAAAACTAAACTTTTTTGTGTACAATTCCCTTTTAATGTTTCTTCCTATTTTTATTTAATATAAAAAATAGCAGGAATTACTAATATTATGTATAAGATCAAAAGTCTAAATCAGTGAGAAAAGAAAGGAAAGAGCTTGAATGCCATATACGACATCCTGAGAAGACCAGCTCTTTACATCCTGAGCAGAAACTGTCATAATCCTAATCAGGGCCTAAACCAGAGAGCCATGGAGGGTTTTTTAACAGACCGTCTCTTTGCTGCAGACTGTGGAAGTCTATTAGATAAGAGACCTTCTTGTTCTCAGATGAAAGCTAAACTCGCTTCCCAGAGCGCAGAAAATTAGCTCTAATAAACTCATTAAGTAATTAGTCTCCACCATTAAAACCCTAAAACCGCCAGTGGAGTTAGAGTCAGACACTCAGCATGCATAAACACAGATGTGTTTATTCAGTGTTTAGAGGAGCCAGTCAAGATCATGGCCAACATGCATGGCTTTAATACAAGCCTTTGATTTCAGTTGAGCAGGCTTCCACCGCTAATACCCACTTCCTCCTCTAAATGCCATAGGTATGCGTTACCTAGCCGAGTGCAGTGCCCTGAGGAAAGGACCTAAGTGTTGATACTGTGAGCGAACGGGATGCTGGGAGAGCCGGCTGGTCACACTTCACGCTTTGCTGGACTCGCTGAGACTGGTATTAGATAACGTGTCACTGCCAAGTACCTGTCGGTACTGCATGGCTAACGGAGGACAGAGTGCTCTTTATGTAAAGATTAAGAACGTCGGTTTTGCCTCCTGAAACAGAAACATAAAGATTCTACTTTTAGTAAGAACCTCAGCTTAATAAAACAAATCAGTACACTGTTGCTTTTGAAAGAAACTGATAGAAATTAATACTTTTATTGCATTAAATTGTTCATAAACGACAGTATTGTTTTTTCACATTAATATTAAAGGTGTCATCGGATGCCCATTTTTCACAAGTTGATATGATCCTTTAGGGAATGAATGAAAAGTCTATAATATACTTTGGTTAAAAATTCTCAATGGTTGTGTACAACAACACCCTTTTTACCTTGCCAAAATCAGCTCTGCAAAAATCATCCTGTTCTGGTCGAGGTTGCTTTAAATGTTAATGAGCTCTGCTCGCCCTGCCCTTCTCTTCTCTCTGTGGAGTGACGAGCCTGTTTACTTTATCCGTGTTTAGCCGTTAAACTTGCTAACTAGCACGTTATTAGGAAAGATGATTGCAGAGATTCATAAAAAAAAAACAACCTTATACTCACTTTTGCTGTAGGTGAAGCTGGATCACGAATGATTTGTGCGAACATAGACGGATATATGGAGATCGGGAGGTGCATTCCCTTCACAAACAAACTTAATCCACTGCATCTTCAGTGGCTCAGTATCAATGTTCAAACAACATGAAAAAGTGAACTTTGCATCCGATGACCCCTTTAAGCAGCACAACATTTTTTAAAATTGGTAATAATAAGAATTTCTGAAGGACCATGTGACACTGAAGATTGGAGTAATGGCTGCTGAAAATTATTTGTTATATTGTAACAATAATTCACAATATTACTGTTTTAATGTATTTTTGATCAAATTAATGCAGTCTTGATGACCCCAATGTTTTGAACAATAGTGTATGTTGAGCATATTTATATAATTTAAAAAAAGCAAGATAAGTTAAAGCTTTCAATATGTTTTATAAAGCATCTGGAGCTGAAAAACTGTGAGACTTTTACTACTTACATCAATACAAGTTATACGTATAACAATGATATAAGAGTTGAAAAGGTTTGAAAAGAGATTAAGCAAATAAAAGTGTCAACAACAAGTTCAGTTTACTTCTCATTGATGGAGGACAGGCAGCCAATGACATGCAGCTGGACTACATGACATCAACAGTACAACATACAGCAGCTGTAGTTGATACACTCAGAAAGCACTCGCGTAGCACATCACAAACTTGGATGGAAGAAATAATTTACATAAAAGCATTATTTGAAGTGTTCACACACTTTTCATTATGGAGAAGGCGACTTGTGTACAATTGGACTTTCTAAATTCCCTCTGATCATTGTCACTCTATAAATTTACACTGCATTTGAAAGTTTAGATTCTCAGGGCAAGAGGTGACCTCCAAAACCTTTACAGAGGAATCCATGGGAATTGTCGCCACAATAGAGGAGTCGACATTTGATAGCTTCCTTTTCAGCATAAGCCAACTGCACTAGTGCATCATGGGAGCAACGGTTAATTTGTCTTTGAATGACAGGTCAAGAGAGCTCATTCTCTCTCCACCCACGTCGTAACAAATCACGACTAATTGGGTTATTAGTAAGTCTTGGACTCTCCCAGGGTCCTACAACAACTGGATGGAGGCGCTGCATCTACATATCAGAACATTCATTCACTTCAACGGAAAAAGACAGAATAAAAGAGAAAGTATAAAGAGAAAGAGAAAGTATAAGACACTAATCTTAAACTTCAATATCATGCTATAGCTAATTCACATTAATGTTTTTATTCATTTTCACTATTCACTTAACATAAAAATAAGCACTGACATATTAACTTGTGGTTACACTTTATTTTGATAGTCCACTTTAGACATTTTACTAACTATAAGCAACTTTGCAACTATATGTCAACTAATTCTCATTAATTTGCAACTACATGCCTACTAACTCTCAGAGCAGACTGTTAGGTTAGGTTTAGGGTTAGTAGAATAAGTTGACATATACTTGCAAAGTTTAGAAGAGTGTTGCAAGATATGAAGCAGACAGTCCACTGATACTCTAATGACTAGTTGACTGTTAGTAGAATGTCTAAAGTGCACTATCAAAATAAAGTGTTACCTAACTTGCTTTTGGTTTCAGCCACTTCCATTTGTTATAGCTGTACAAAGTCTGTAATGCTGCTTGATGTTGCAAACTGGTATTTGTAATCATACACTGTCAAAACACCCTTATTTTTATAGAGCTTTACACAACAGAGATTGTTCCAAAGCAGCTTCACAGTATTAAACAGGAAAGTAACATAATCAATGATGCAAATGATGCAAGCATTAAAAATGAGGCAAATCCAAATTCTGCTATAAAGCACCTGTAGCATGACAATAGCGTCATTATTCAGCTCCAGTCAGTTCATTGTCGGTTCATTTAAGTTCAACAACTGTGTAAAGTTCATTCATCAAGAAAGCTCAAGTTCAATCTTAAGCAGCTCTACTGAAGACAGTATTCAAATTTCAAATGATCTGTTAGTTTAAGTGCAATCAAACTGATGATGTTACTAAATATTAAGTGTCTTTTAGGCCCCAACTAAGCAAGTAAACATGACAGTTTAGGGATGTGCCTGAATAGTGATTCCGAAAGGCACGGAAAACGAATAACACGTTCTACGGAGCCTCTAAAGGGATATGGTTAGTCGCTTGCTATCGGTAGCCTGTTACATTAAGTAACATAAAATAACATAAATTTATATTACAGTAGACCTACATAAATAAAATTTCACTTACCACATAAACAGAGTAAGGAGAGATGACTGACGAATGATTTGCAGATCCTGAGCACCACTGACAAACATCTAATCTTGTAAAATGTGTGGTAAGTAATGCCGCTCAGTAGTATACACAGAGCAAGTTACACGTGTGATTGCGAATCTCGAAAGTGAAAGTAAAAAACAAGTGTGCATTCAAAAGTGATTTCAATGCCCCACATATTAATAGTGGCTTCCTGATGTCCACAATTTATATACAGTATAATTGTCTAACAATATAATTGCGAGAGAAAGCACTGAAATATATTTTTCCTCCCAACTAGTATTTATTCCCTTTTGGGGTTCCTATTTTCATTTTCTGAATGCAGTATTCGGATTCGGGCACCAAAAAAAGCAAACAATGATTTTTAGTGTAAAACATTTCACAGTTGAACGCATTTACTCGCCTATACAGGGTTTGCACTTGCGTCACCGTTATGTCAGTTACCCGGATGCATGGCCATATTGGCAATACTCGTATGTAAAGAAGTATAAGAAATGAAAATTTGATGTTTATCTGCTTACCTCTAGGGCATCCAAGATGTAGATGACTTTGTGCAGAACGCAAAGATTTTTAACTCAAACCATTGCAGTCTGTCAGTCACATAATGGCAGTCAATGGGATCCACAGCTTTGCAAGTAAAAAAAAAAATACACAGACAAAACCAAATAAAATCCTGCGGCTCATGATGACGACGATACATTGAGGTTTTAAGACAGGAAACAGTTGGTCTGTGGAAGAAACTGAACAGTACTGATATAATTTTTTTACCTCTGATCCACCTCAATGTCCAACTGTCCTGAGCGCCTTCACAACAGCCGGCGTGTGACGCGTCAGTGTGCTCTAGCATATATACAAGAGCAAGCAACCATAACTTCAGTCGATCAGGCTTAGTTGGGAGTCTGTGAAAAGTCAACACTCCCGGATGAGTTTGCACAAGCAAACAGAATCTTTTAGCTTTTAATCGGTTGCAACAGTCAGGATAAGCACAAGTAATTACCATTTTGAGTAGCTGTCGTACCCACAATTTCACTGTGTAAACAATGTGTGATGTATACTTTCTACTATGCCAGAGCACGTTGACGCATCACACGCCGGCTGTTGTGACCGCGTTCAGGACAGTTGGACATTGCGGTGGATCAGAGGTCAAAAATTATATAAATACTGTTAAGTTTCTTGCACAGACTGTTTCTTAACACCTCAATGTATCGTCACGAACCGCAGAGTTTAATTTGCTTTTGTCTGTGTATGTTTTTTTGACTCTCAAAGCTGTGGATCCCATTGACTGCCATTATATGACTGACAGACTGCAATGGTTTGAGTTAAAAATCTTTCTTTGTGTTCTACTGAAGAAACAAAATCACCTACATCTTGGATGCCCTGGGGGTAAGCAGATAAACATCAAATTTTCATTTTTGGGTGAACTATCCTATTAATGTACTACTAAATAAGCTGTTCTGCTAATTCATGCTGTCTAAACCACAGAAAAAATGTGTGGAAGCTGCTAAATCATATAGAAGGACTTAGTAAGCAGGAAGGGTGCGATATTTTGACAAACTAAAGTTAATAGGTGGTGAAGATAGATACGAGCAGGATTAATTAAGATATTAGCCAACTATTTCACCTACGTGAACGGAAATGATAAGAATAAATATGATTGTTGTTAAGATTCTTGTCCTGTAAATCCTGGTTCAGTTTGGCCAATCACAAATGCTTTTTGTTCCTCAGATAGTTTTTTCCACTCTTTTCCTTGATTTGTTGTAACTTTTAGCAATCTATAGTACTCCAAATATTTTTCCCGGTCCAACCGATTAGTACAGCCATTTTCAGCAGCAATAATGTGCAAAATATGCAAGTTCCATTCAGTTCAGTGGCATTGTTTATGTTTAGTTCAGTGCCACCAATATGGCCGATTGATGACGCGTTGTGAAAACATCTATAGTGGCTAACAAATTGGAACTCTCGCACATTCACAGACATTAGCTTGCTTTCACATTGAAAAAGCATAAAATTGCACAAACTGCATACTGAGTACTGCATCCTAAGCATAACTGCATCACTTTACAAGTCCATCTCATACAAAAACATATGGTAGTTACCACAGACCACACTATAAAAATCACATTTTAAACAAGTTGAAAACATTCACACCCTCTAAATAGACCAATTTATATGACAACATAAAGGTATCTGTTAAAGCTAATTCAGAGTTTCTAGTTACGTGGTTGCCATTATTTTACTTTTAAAACCATCAGAGATTTTTTTAAGCATTAACAACAAAGCTCCAGCTACGCTTTGGCACAAAACAGCTTTAAAAAAATAATGTCTGGCACTCCTTTAAGGTTTGAGGGTACGGATTCTGACAACATGACTACAGTGTAGACAGCTCTGAGCGGCAGAATGGCAACACAGCCTGATGATTGTAATGTGGCCAAACCCATCAAACCACAGCCTGTACCTCAACACCGTTTCTGACCTGACATGTCAGAGCTTTTGAGTAGCAATTTGGGAAAGTGACAGGCTTCTGCTTCTCCTATTACAGGTCAACTATGCGCAGTTGACTTGGTGCAGCTCCAAGACACATGTGTACACACACACATATATATATGCACAAAAACACACATACGCTCACACACTGCTGCATTCCTTCAGGCTTGCTGTCAGAGTTCACATCCGATAGTGTTAGGCTCACTCATGCGGACTCTACCTTGGACTCTCTCCGCAGTGGGTGTAGTTCTAATGGCTGGCAGCCACTTAACAACGGCCATATTGTTCATCTTCCAGTAACTCTGCCTTATCTTGTAGTGGCGGGATTCAGTTTCACAGTGGCTTCTCACTGAGAGGCTGGGCCTGTGTGTGTGTGAAAAATAGAGGTAGAGAGACCGATAGGAAGCCAGTGTACATATGTACGTGTTAATGGATGAGCTTAATGAGTGTGAAAAGTGGAGTGCTGATTGGAAGCCATCAGCAAACAAGGTGCAACAGCAGCCAATGAGAAAATAAAGCCTCATGCACATGTACAAAGAAGCTTTGCCTTTCATAACAAATGAAGCCTGCCTTACCAAATAAATACCAGCCATATAAATAATAACACAGAGATTACAAGAAATCTAATAAAAATAAAAATGCTTTGCATGGTTTTACATGAAAAAATATTTTAGCATTTGCAGCAAAACTAAAAAATGTAAAAAAACTAAAATGCATCAAATTAATTAATTAAATTTACATTTAAATTTACTAACTATAAAAATATAATGCAATGTAACCATTAAATAAAAAATAATATTCTTGAAATAAACATATATAAAATATATCTTTGAATGCCTGTTTTAGCTCTTATTTTGAACATTTGTGTATGTTTCAGTTAAAAATTAATTTGTAATTTTAAATCAACTCTTCTGTGTGTTGAAGTCTGACACAGAAAAAAATTGTTGAATAAAGTTGTTATTTTTGTTTTCTTTGTGCACAAAAAGTATTCTCGTAGCTTAATACAATTAAGGTTGAACCACTGATGTCGCATGGACTAGTTTTAACAAAGTCCTTACTACCTTTCTGGCCCTTTAACATGGTAATTACGCTGTCTATGCATGGTCAGAAAGCTCTTGGATGCATCAAAAATATCTAAAATTGTTTTCTGAAGATTAACAGAGTTTTTACGGTTTTAAAACGACATGAAGGTGAGTAATTAATGACATAATTTTTTAGAATTTTTTATTTTTGGGTGAACTTTAAAACTGCTTTACATATTTTTTTCTATGAAATTTCATTGAATTAAGTGTCAAACTAATGTTTTTTTATCCTTAAAAAGTTAATAGTTCATCTGGTAACTTCTGTATATTTATTTTGCATCTCTTTGTGAGTTTATGTGTGATTTGTGTATAATGTGCACTAAGAAGGCTCTCAGCATGAATGTCAGAGAGTACCTGTGCCTGTCTCTTCAGGAAAGTGTATTTGTGTTTGTTCAAAATGTGTTGAGTAAACACTTGAGTTTCCTGTCCGCAAATCTTTCTTGCTCAGTGCTGCTTCCCGCTGGTGTGCACACAAAAATACATGAGTACACTGGAAAAAAAAGATCTGTGGAGTTTTACAAATATTTCACACACACTCACACACACACTTGTACAGTTAGACAAAAATCTCTTTCTTCAGAGATGTGACAGAATGGTTCTCAGTGACTATGCATCTAAAACAAATTGGTGATGTCAAATGAGCTCAAACATTACAATATTTCTGAAAGTGTGTTTTTAAGTGTGTGTTTTTATGTGAAGACGAGCAGAGTCTGTATCTATATGCATAACAGTCCAGTCTAAAGTAGATATAGAATTTATTGGCACCAAACCTCAGCAATGTGTGTGTGTGTGCGTGTATGTGTGTGGATAAGGGACTACCTGTAGACGGTGTGCCCCCCTCGACTGAAAGTTAAGCTGACCTGCATTGTTCTGGGAGGGAAGAACAGGAGTTCCAGTCAAAAGCAGCCAAGCGGAGAAGGGGATCACATTGCCCCAACAGAGAGAAGAGATTTACTCCTGGCATCCCTCTTTCACTCCATCACTGGCTTTCTCTGTCTCCCTCTTACTATCTCTTCTCTCATTTCTTCTTTTCCAAGTTTTTTCTATTCCCTATTTTCAGTTAAAAAAAAAAAACACTGTCCAGTAAATATAAGAGAATAGTCATGCATTGAGAATTAAAATAAAAAAGAACAACAATCAATATTTCAGTGAATAATGCACTCTGAAATATATATATTAAATTTACACATCAGCAACACAACATTCGTCATAA
Source organism: Labeo rohita (assembly GCF_022985175.1). Lineage (NCBI taxonomy): Eukaryota > Metazoa > Chordata > Actinopteri > Cypriniformes > Cyprinidae > Labeo > Labeo rohita. The sequence goes on along the minus strand of NC_066875.1, from coordinate 32,378,962 downwards.
AAGCTTGATCATTACTAGATAGTGTCAGTTGTTATTTTATTGTAACAGATACTGTTTACCATCACAAACATAACAGTCTGTTTTTGTAACTCGTGTTTTTAACACAAACTTGTGTGTATTTGACAGTTTAAGCGCAATAAGACATAAGAACTTTTAGTACTCACATGTGACAGCTGCTTTCTGTGCGTGCACTGTAAAAAATAAAAAACACAATTCGTTGAGTCAGCTTAAAATAATTTGTTACCTGCTGCCTTAAAATTTTAAGTTCAGTCAGCTAAAATAAGTTTAGTCAACTTGAAATGTTAAGTTGTACTAAGTAACAACTTAGATATTTGTGTTTGCTAAACTTGACAGATGGGTAAGTAACCCAGCTGCCTTAAAATTTTAAGTTGATTCAACTAAAATATCTAAGTTGTCACTTAGTATAATTTAACATTTCAAGTTGAATAAACTTTTTTGGAGTTGACTGAACTTAAAATTTTAAGGCAGCCAGGTTACAAATTATTTAAGTTGACTCAACAAATTGTTTTTTACAGTGTGTGCTTTGGATTTGTGCGCTCAGAAAACTGTATATTAGAAGTTTAAAACTGATATGGCTTTAAAACACTTGATTTTAATGCAATAAACATGATAATCAAAACCAAACAGATGTTTTTAAAGCAGAGTATCTGAAGTACGAGCCAGGGTTGCCAGGTTTTCACAAAAAAAAATTGGGTCAATTGCTACTCAAAACTAGCCCAAAAGCAGCCCAATCGCATTTTGAGGGGGGTCCCCATTAAAAATCGTGTCCCGGGGGGGAAAATACACGTTTTTTGGCGGGGTTCCCCTGGTAAAATTAGCATTCCAGGGGCTAAATATTACATTATTGGGGTCGCTTTAACCCACGGACATGAAAAAAAAAACCCTGCTGCAACAGTGTTAAAGTAGCCCAATTCCACGGGGAAAACCGCGGACTTGGCAACACTGGTACGAGCTGGAAAGGCACTGCCCTATTCTGGAAAAGGTGTGGGGAGCAGCAGCTAATTGCATTTAACGAGACATGCACGAAAACGGCGTTTTTCTGCCTCCGTTTAAAATAGGCATTTTCTAAATTATACAAGAAATGACACATTCTGGGGACACCTGAGACTTATATTACATATTGTAAAAAAAGAGGCATAACAGGTCTCCTTTAAAGGAGAAGTCCACTTCCAAATCAAAGATTCACATATAATGTACTCACCCCCTTGTCATCCAAGATGTTCATGTCTTTCTTTCTTCAGTTGTAAAGAAATTATGTTTTTTGAGGAAAACATTTCAGCGTTTTTCTCCATATAGTGGACTTCTATGGTGCCCCGAGTTTAAACTTCCAAAATGCAGTTTAAATGCGGCTTCAAACAATCCCAAATGCGGTTGTAAACGATCCCAGCCAAGAAAGAAGGGTCTTATCTAGCGAAACAACTGGTTATTTTCATAAAAATAATACAATTTACATACTTTTTAATGTCAAACGCTCGTCTTGTCTTACTTTGCCTGGACTGTTTTTTTCTGGTTCATGTTAGGGTACGTCGAAAAACTCCCATCTCATGTTCTTCCTAAACTTAAAAATTGCCCTTTATCGTTGTTTTACGTTTTTTGTTAAGGGTGTTTGATCTTCTTTGCATGTTCACTTTACAAAGACTGGGTCGGTACTTCTGCAGTGATGTAGGATGATTTTGAAATGATTTTTGAAGTTGAATGAGAAAATACGATTGGAGCTTTTCAACATACCCTAACTGTCTTGAGTCAGAATACACAGAGTTCAGGCAGAGCAAGACAAGATCAGCGTTTGAGATTAAAAAGTATTTAAATAGTATTTTTTTAATGAAAATAACCTATCGTTACGCTAGATAAGACCCTTCTTCCTCGGCTGGGATTGTTTACAACCGCATTTGGGATCGTTTGAAGCCGCATTTAAACTGCATTTTGGAAGTTATTATCATTATCTGTAAGTACATTTTCTGTAAATTTTTGTTCTGGAAGTGGACTTCTCCTCTAATATCTATTAAAAAGTAACTTTTTCTTTTTAAACTTAATATAATAATCCTGGGAAGTGTTTCCATAGTGTTTAAAGAACAATCAGGATTGTTCTAAAAAAGAAGAAATAAGAAAGAAAGAAAGAAAGAAAGAAAGGCTTGTTGACAGGCAGCCTGATGGAGGTTTAACACACTGTGGTCATGGGCCAGTTAAACAAAATATTTCATGCAAGATCCCTGATGGTCCAACTACGAAGCACAAAAGAAGCATGTAGCAGCACTGACGCACGAGGAGATGAATGGTGGTGCCGAAATATTAGACGCGATTGAGTCAATAGGGAGATACTCATATCTCAAATATGCCTTTTGTTTGGTGAAGGACTCCCTGTCTGTGTGTCTGTCTGTGTGTGCATCTGCCAAGATGTCTTAGAGATGGAATATATTGTTTTAGTCTGAGACCACAAAGTCAAAGCTGCATGAATGAGTTGTGATGGAGTGTGTGTGTGTGTGTGTGTGTGTGTGTGCAAATCTCTCCTTCTCTTACTGTAATTTGACACAAAGTAGAAAGGAAAAAAGGACATCATATTGCAGACAACTAATCGATAACATACCACAGTATACTACAATAAAAATCAAATGGCTTTTGGTTTATGGAAGTAAGCAAGCTGATTGTTACAATCACAAGAAACTTACGGAGATAAAGTGAGTAGTATTGGACTGGTAATGTGATTTCAAAACATGTTGACTCGCTTAATGTAAAATAAAACAGCACTTATTAGACTACTGATATGTCTGCAGTCTTCATCTCATGTGAGTGAACATGATTTTAAACATTTTCAAAAGCACTATTCAGTTCTTTATGTATGAAACGTTTTGATGAGGAAAAAAAATGACTTGAGTGAACCTTTACGATGATTGGCTGTAAATATTTACTTTAATTTCTAAACCGAAATTTCTCCAGGCTGTTCTGGCAGCTTACCTTTTTGCAATGTTGATTCTGTGAAAGCAAATTCCTGTAACAAACACTACAAAAACACTCTCTGAACTTGTGAAACAGAGTGTCTTCAGCCACTTGAGAGAATGAACACAAGACTCACAGTGCCGCTGCCACCTAGTGGATTCCAGGTTTACGTCACTTCTTGGCAAGAATCTCTTTGACTCCAGTTCCCAAACACATCCTGTAACAGTACTTAAGTTACTCAACTTAAAAACAAGATACTGTTACACATGTGGGCAAGATTTCAACTTGAATGTGTGGGAGTGAATAAACAATAGTTTAAATAATATCCTAAAGTGAATAAAAGATAGTTTGGTTTTTAAATTGCAAGCCAAAATTTGTACATACAAGCATAATTTCTTGAGGTGGCAGTATATGATTATATTTAAACAGATCTGTTGCATTTTTAGGAGAAATAAGAATTTGGCAAAATTTCCAATTTTGGCAACTTTTTATTAATCAAAAAATCATGATAAAAATATATTCAAAATGTTTCCAAAGAAAATTAAGCAGTTGTTTTCAGCATTGATAATAATGACAAATGTTTCTTGAGCACAAATCAGCCTATCAGAATGATTTCTGCAAGATCATGTGATATAAGACTGGAGTAATGATGCTGAAAATACAGATTTGTTATCACAGGAATAAATTACATTTTAAATAAAATTTTTATTTCATAACATGACAAAAAAAAAAAACAAACATAAAATGCATTTTCTTTCTTTTTTTTTTTTTATCTACCCCAAAGTTTTGAATGGTAGTGTATGTGTGTATGCTTGTGTCCTATATGATACTTTTCACCTTTGACCCTCTCCAACTGGATGACAGCTTGCGGTACCTCAGTATCCCCCTTTTCTCTTCTCCTATTACATACACGTCCTTCTGTCCGCACTCTCTCCGATCCTTCCTCCCACTCCCCCTTTTTATTTTATTCCCGTGTTCCTAAATCACTTTTGTTATCTTCACTCATACGCTCTGGCCTTTATCCCTTGTTCTCTTTCCTCCTCCCTTCGCTTTTCCAGTCTCTCTCATCTGTACAAATCTGTCAACACACTAACCTTTTCTCTCACTTCTTCTATGATAAATATCATGAATGCTGTCTGTTGATCACATCTGATCTGATCAATAGGCAGTTTCTGCTGTTTTTACCTCTTATTACTGGATGCAACACGCAGTCTGATAGCGAGACTGCAGCCTATTCACCGACTGCATCGGCCAAAGCCAGAGCAGTGATTGATCTGTGTGTCTGCCTGTGTGTGTGAGAAAGAAGGACAGACAGAAAAGAAAGGAGATAGACGACTTGTCCTCCACCCTCAGTGTCAGAATATGGGGGAGATAAGAGATAAGAGAGGATGAAGGGTCAGAAGAGGTCAGGTGGGTTATAGGAAAGGTCAAGCCGTGTTGGTCTGTTTATTTTACCCTGTCTCTGATTTCCTGCCTGCTCAGGATTCAGCCCATTCACATCTGTCCTCTAAACAACCTGGAAACGGCCTTTGATGTATCTGCCAAAAACATCACAGACACATCACTTAAAGGCTGATCTATCTGAATTCAGCACAATGGAGATCATAATAAAAGAAAAGCTATTTGTTTAAAGCAGCTGTTTCGCTGCTTGCCAGATGCTGTTTTATTTTTTATGTATTATATTCAGACTATCTATGTATCTCTCTATCTATTCGTCTGTCCAGCCGTTCATCCATCCGTCCGTCCGTCCGTCTGTCCAGATGTAAAATAACTAGCATAAAATATTATTATTGTTGTTGTTTACCACCAAAGCACTTGCATTTCTATTTATTTATCCATTCATTTAGATCAGATAATAATAATTAATCTCAAATGAATCCTCAAAATATTGGTTGAGAAAAAAACAATGAAAATGGAAAATCTGCCATTAATTACTCACTCTTATGTTGTTTTGTAAGACCTTCATTCATCTTCGGAACACAAATTAACGTATTTTTGATGAAATCCGAGAGCTCTCTGACCCTCTATGGACAGCAAGGGTTCTACCACAGTCAAGGCACAGATTTCTTCTCTCCCGGGACAGCACGTGTGTGGTCCTGCTGACGCAGAACACGCATAGGCTGCGCCTTGTTTGCAAGCAGAGGAATGCATACACATGCCTCGTGGTACTCTGAATAATGGTGGAGGAATGTCCTGGGAGAGAATAGATTGTTGAATAAAGTCGTATTTTGTTTTCCTTGCACATAAAAAAGTATTCTCGCAGCTTCATAAAATTACAATTGAACTACTGATGTCACATGGACTATTTTAACAATGTCCTCACTATGTTTCTGTGCCTTGACCCCTGGTAGGACCCTTACTGTCTATGGAGGATAAGAGAGGTATTGGATTTCTTCAAAAATATCTTAATTTGTGCTCCAAAAATGAATGATGGTCATTCAGGTTTGGAACGACATAAGGCTGAGTAATTAACGACAGAATATTCATTTTAGAGTGAACTAAACTAGCACCCGTTTTGCTAGAGAAACATTGTCCAACAGCGACACTAGCAGGTAAAGTTACAGCGGGAGTCTGCGTCTCTCTCACCTCCCCTAAGCCCACTGAGTTTTAACAGACCCATGCTGTTCTAAGAACTCAGTTCTAGGAGCTAGTCAGCATGGTGGTTCCTATATACCAATTTGTCCCTCAGGCCATTTTCCTGGTTGCAATCGCATTGGCAGCAGGAACTCTGAGGCGACCGACAGCAACGTCTTTATTTGCGGCATTTACAAATGTCAACAAGGGATGAATGGAGGATGCCGTGATTGGAGCTGTTTTTGTTGTGGCTCATAGGTAGGTTTCATGATAACAGAGATGGAAAATAAACACACAATTTATGCGATAGAGCGTTTTCACAACACATCATCAGTCGGCCATATTGGCAGCACTGAACGTAAACAATGCCATTGAACCAAATGAAAGTCGTATATTCTGCTGATTATTGCTGCTGAAAACGGTCAATTATTGTCATGTTTCAGGCTGTACTAATTGGTCAGACTGGGAAACATTTGGAGTACTATAGACTGCCAAAAGTTATAACAAATCAAGGAGAAGAGTGCAAAAACTGTCTGAGGAACAAAAGGCGTTTATGGTTGGCCAAACTGAACCAGGATTTCCAGGGTAAGAATCTTAACAACATTCGTGTTTGTTCTTATCATTTCCGGTCAGGTAGGTGAAATATTAGGCTAATATCTTAATTAACATATCTTTACCACCTATTAACTTTAGATTGTCAAAACATTGCACTCTTTCTTGCTTACTAAGTCCTTCTATAAGATTTAGCAGCATCCACATGTTTTTTCCATGGTTTAGACAGCATATATTAGCAGAACAAAGTATCCAGTACACTGTAAAAAACAATTTGTTGAGTCAACTTAAAATAATTTGTAACCTGGCTGCCTTAAAATTTAAGTTTAGTCAACTCAAAAAAAAGTTTATTCAACTTGAAATGTTAAATTATACTAAGTGAAAACTTACAACAAACAAATAATTGAGTTGAATTAACTTAAAATTTTAAGGCAGCTGGGTTACTTACCCATCTGTTAAGTTTAGCAAACACAAATATCTAAGTTGTTATTTAGTACAACTTAACATTTCAAGTTGACTAAACTTATTTTAGTTGACTGAACTTTTTAGGCAGCAGGGTTTTTTTTAGGCAGGGTGTTTTTTTTTTTTTTTTACAGTGTAGTACATTAACCAAGCAATCCATGCTGTTGTTTACATCTGAATATTGCCATTATGTGCACGTATTCGAGTAACTGATCAAATCGTGACTTAAGTGCAAACCCTCTATTGAAAGAGCCTGAAAATCTGCCTAAATCTCCTATGACCATCGAGGCTGAGAAAAGAACACAACGCTGCAGATGACAGGGAGCCAAATGCCGCTATCGTTGTTTTCCATGTTTGTGGAGTAAATGTGTTTACATGGCTTTTAAAAATGCCAGGTAGCCAGTGTTTTGTATGCGTTTGGCCAATCAGCATACAATTACATCACTGGTAATTCCTATTTGAACATTTTAGACCCTACTCTTAAGCAGGAGCTAATTTAGTTCCTCCTAAAACTAAATATGATCCTAGTTCCTGTGGTGTGAACATGCCAAAAAATGGGAACTCCTGCCAATAGTTCTAGGAACTATGAAAAGGTTCCTCCGGTGTGAAAGCCCCTAATGGCATTAATGGTAAGTCTAATTTTAAACAACTCACACACTTCTATAACCACTTTGTTACGTCAAAATAAGACTTAAAATGGCATGGAAACATCCCCTTTTAGTTTTTAGTGAATATCTTCAGCTTGGGGCATTTTTACGTAAATTTCCCTGTCTACGATCAATATTTACTGAGCTTTGATGATTGATAATCCAAAAAATTAAAAATAGCTAGTTAACTATTAAAAGATTAGCTAACAAGTTCATAAATAAATTATATTCTTTCAATTGTTACTGCCTCAAGTTATTTTTCAGAATAAATGTAAAACGCTAAAAAAACACTTAACGCAATGAGAATAATACTTGGCTTTAACAAATAGAATATAACTATTTTGTCTTATATATTTTGTTCTGTCTTAAAAGACTGTGGTTCATAAAGGAGGAAAGGAAGGGAAAGTCAAAGAAAGCGAGACAGGAAGAGAATAGTTATAATCCAAACAGAGGCACAGATCCAGAGAAATCAAACAAAAACATACACATCAGAGGAAACACACCGTGATACTCCCAAACAGTTCAACCACACACACACAAAATCGCATATACACACAGTTGTGCTCGCAGTGCCAAACAGCTGGGCTTCCTCCAGTCTCACTCACGTATCAGCATTTCTCACACTGTCACAGTGATGTGGGAGCAGATAGCATCTGTGTGTGTGTGTGTGTGTGTGTATGTGCACGTGTTGAGTGTTTATAGAGCTTTGGCGCCAACACGGTGAACTGCTGCCCACGTATAATAGGTTAGACCCTCTCAATCACCCAAACTGACAACAGTGGGCTAAATTAGAATTATAACACTGCAAAACACTCTTTAAATCATAATTTCAAGAGCTACACAGGAAAATCCTTTCACAGAGAAGAGAAAAAATATGTGCAGTGCTGTGAGGAAACACACTATGCTGTATTCACAGGTCCAGTGCCATTAGTTCAATCACAGCCCCGTGTGCCCTGCAGAAGAGCACTCATCTCTCTCACTGTCAGCTCAGGTATGGAGCTGCTGACACTGATAAATTGCTCTCCGCTAACAGGAGGCAGACAGACGCCAGGCGACACCACTGACCTGAGATCAGTCATTCAGCATCCTCAACAGATGAACACACAGCTGAACCTGCATCACTGAAATATGACCTTAGAGAGCGAGAGAGGTTAGAAAATTAACAACGTAGTTAGGCATCTCATGTAGTAATTCTCATCCGTATGTGCTCTCCTTTCAGACACAAAGTACCTAGAAACTATCCAGACAGGCATAAGGTGCAAAGAGGTGATAGTCATAGAAATGATCCAATTTTCCCAAGCTATACTTGACTTTTTGCACCATGATACCAAAAAATGTTGATTGAAAGATTTAAGAATCAATATTTCCATTCACAAACACCCCTTCTGCATCATCATATGCTTGTCAAGGCCATAGTTTTAGTAGTATGTTGGTAGCCAATTAAGAGAAAAGCTTTTGAAAGGTGTGAGACAGATGGATCGAACGCAAGCTTTTTGCTTCAATCACACAGAGTGCCTATGAATCAGACTTATCTGTGCATGCACACACACACACACACACACACACAAAACAAAGGTATTTAACATCTACATTAGGCTTTTCACTCATACTGACACTAATAGCACAATCCATTACATTGCTTGCGTTACAGACTGTTAAAATGAGCACTGATATGATGAAATAACCTTGAATAAAAATGATTTGATTTATAAAGACAACAGCTGCAAATGCAGCCTGCAATGACTTTTCACATGAGAAAAGGAAGAAGAAATTAAAAAAAAAAGGAAGTCAGCTTTTCTCATCTTTAAGTAGACAGCCTATTGTGTAATATTATAGACAGCAGAAACAGAACCTTCAAAGCCACAAACCATTCACTTCATATGTTGCTTGGAATACAAATGAGTGGTTTTCCTTTTGTTTGACCACAGGATATTGCACAGTATTTTGAACATGCAAAAGTATATTGGAATATACATAATGGCAAAATGTGGACTTTCCTTTCACATCTAGCATTGATTAATTTCTTATTTAGTCCTGTTTTAAGACTATTGCACTCCAGACTGGCTTTGTGTGTATGAGAGTGAGTTTAAGGTCTATAGTCGTCAGTTCAGGCCAGTGACTTGTAGGGTGGGGGCAAGGCTTTTGAACTGACTCCTGACCCCATGGCCTCTTGGGTATTCCCTTTATGAGTTCAGAGCATAGCCATTTAACAGAAATGAACCTGCCATAATGCTTCTAAGCCAACTTTCATTTATTCTAACACACAAACATGTGGTTTTGTCTGCATACATAATGTACATTTGACACTTTCCTATCAATAAAAACAGCAACATTTATGTCAAAAAAGCTACTCTTCTGACTTCCTTACTGCTCTGTTTTTGATCACATGGATAGGCAGTCAAAACGATGACTAGTTCTCAGACTAAACACAGATGACCCACATGGACATGTCCTCAACCACACAATCAGATTCACCACCAAGTACACTCTTAAAAACAAAGGCTCCAAAGGAGTGTTTCTGCAGTGATCCCACAGAAGAACCATTTTTGGTTCCCCAAAGAACCTTTCAGTGAACCGTTCTTAAAAGAATCATTTTGAAGAACATTTCAAAAATCTAAAGAACCTTTTCTGCATTTGAAAGGTTGAACATCCATGCACCAAGGACACTGAAAAGGCCAGATTTTGTTGTTGTCTTATTCTGTAGGAGGGCAAAAGCAATAAGTCTTTACTTTACTTGACTTGATCCAAATTAAAGTCTTAAGGCACATGCCTTGTTATCTGCAACAAGAAAACTTGTTCTGTCTTTAGTAACACTGCCTGCTTCAGTTCACTTCTCAGAACCATGTGAATCATCATAGTATGCATCTTTAAAGCTACGTTCACCTCTGACAGAGACATTGCTCAACAAATACACAAGAGAGAAGGCACATGAAAGTCTATTTACAAGAAGCAGCGTCACTGTGTCTTATTTATGGAGGGGAAGTGAACAATGTGTATAGATAAGAAATTTAGGTTATCTAGTTACATTACACTTGAGGAAGGAGTTCACGGTGGAGTGGAGATTCTTGTTCTTTTTACTTTGATAAAAATGTATCAGTTATTAGAGTTTTATTTTTTAACCAATTACTTAATTGGTTCCAAATGTATAATTGTTTGGGTCTTAAAGACTCTTAAAGATAAACACAATTATAATATGACATGCAAAATATCACTAGCTGAAATACATATTAAAAATACTAAACAGAAAAATACCATATTATTATACTAAAATAAATGGGCCATTATACAGAATTGGGAACCAAAAAACACATTTAAAAAGCAGTATCCAAATTTTAGATGTTAACTAAGATCCTTCTATGATCTTCTGAAACCCACAATAATATTTATAATATTAGTAAGCTTAATATATATTAAAAACCATAATTTTAATTGGGAGGTGGCTGTCCCAATCCCAACCTACATCTGAACTTATGAAAATGATATTGAAATAAATTTGTATTTTTTTCATTGTTGTTTTTAAAAGTATCTTTTTGATTCTTTTTTAGTGAAGTTAAAAAAAAGTACATTTCTTTGTAAATTAGGAAACCTCATATAAAAAATGTGTCCCTCGTTTTACATGTCACTACCGAAACAGTGTATTTTTTTACTGAGACTGATTTTAACTACACCCCTACATTTATGATCAGGAAATATTCCTGTGCCCCCTTCTCTCATAGCTACAAGTTGCGTCATTTTGAGGTAAATGTGTTCAAAAGTCTGAAAAATCTGTGTGTAACTTCAAGGAACATCACTACCGAACACCATTTTTCTTCTTTTTTTGGAAGCTATTCCATAACATTTAGTTTTTATGTGTACCACTGTTCAGAACTGTGCTAGCTAACCATGTGCTGATTAGCAACTTTGAGCTAGGTTCAAAAGTATTTATAATTCTAACTACTGAAACAGTCACAACCGAAACATTATCTCTTAAAATTGACAAAAGGGAACACATAGTCCTCATATTTGGGGGACAATAAACAAAATTTTAGTACAGTTAAATGCACAGTCTCTACCGAAACATAGGATGTTTTTATCAGAAATAAAGGATACTGAATTATCAGCTAAGATGTTATGATATTTTTTGATTCAGTGTATATTCAAACTAATGAATCCTTAACCTTAAAATAAGCATGAGCAACTTTTTGCCTTTTACAAAGAAAATTTGGAACTAAAATACTACAATCTCATAAATTACACTTGAAACATTTTTAAAAATGTAATTGTTATTTATTTACCTTTGAAAAAATGTAATAAAATTGCAAAAATATATACTTATGATGTAGATGTAAGCAAAATCTTAACAGATCAACATAATCCTTCTAATTATATTAATATTACTGTGTTTCAGTTGTGACAAATGTGGGGAGAGGACAAATATTCCAAAACTTTCTGAAAATATAACATGAGAATTAACTGCACAATTACTAGAAATGTATTCCATATTATACAATTTACATACATACAAAGATACTTTTTTTTTCCCCAAGATGTTTCCAACTCTGACTTTGGACCAATTCTGTAGAATGGCTGATAAACATTACAATACTATTCAATACTACAATACTATTAATACTATTCAAAAATGTTTTTGAAAGAAATCTCCTATGCTCTGATTCAGTTTGATTCGAAAACAGTAATATAGTAAAATATTTTTGTCATTTAAAATAACTTGTCTATTTTAATATATTCAAAAATGTAGTTTTTTTGTGATTACAAAGCTAAGTTGCAGCAGCCTTCAGTATTCAGTGTCTCATGATCCTTCAGAAATTCTTTAAATACGCTAATTTGGTGCTCAAGAAACATATCATTATCATGTTGAAAATGGTTTTGATCAATTTAATGCATCCCTGCTGAATAAAAGTATTGATTTCTTTCTCCTTCCATACCATTCAGGAACCAAATAGAGACAATGTAATAAATACCAAGATCACACTGGAGTAAGCATCAAGTAATTTCCACTCTGACCACATCTAATCTGAACATTCCCATTAACTACACCTTAATCTTGCTGACCCTGTAAAATTAGTGTCTTGCTCTAAAAACAGATCTGCTAATACATCCCCAGTTTGGAAAACCCAAACCTAAAGTGTGGCATGAGTCATAGTCGTGATTGCGATAGTCCTATAAATCTCAAACATTAATAGAGCTTTCTTCAGCAGTCACCCTGTCAAGTATGCCTACAGTGCCAGACAGGGGTCAGAATCAGTGCCTGAATCACACTGCCAGATATACAGTGACTTACTTACATTCATAAACTTACTGTTGTTCATCAAACGATACGTTTGTTATTGTTACGGGAGGTGACTAGGAGCCAGCTGACTCCTGACTGCGTCATAACAGCCGAGACAGACCACAAGAATGACATGACTCATGCATAACTATGCTTAAAATGAAAGCATGTGAGGTCTGAACAGCAGGATTTACTCCATAGGAGAAAAAAATTAATATACAATTTTGTTGCACATTCAAAGTGATCACTCATCAATTTAAAAAAAAATGAAAAAGGTATAAACTTGTTTTTTAACTTGCATTATTGTTCAAATAACGCCATGCTTTAGGTCATGTTAGATCCTCCCATCTACAGCCAAAATGCTGACGATCCAATTTCTTTAATTAAAATATCAGTAAGAACTGATATCACAAAACAGTTCTATACTTAGAGGAATCTATAAATCTGTATTTGTTAAAAGGCTACAGACTTGTGAAACTGAAAATTGAAAGAGAAAGTGAGTGGGAAGCAGAGCAAAACAGGAAAAAGAAGTAAAAGAACCGTGTCTCTCTGAGAGACGCCAGATTATCTGCTTCACTGCTTGAGTGAAACACATTAGCAAGCTGGATTATTCAGCCCAGTGCTTCAGAGAACAAGTGCTGAAATGAAAGTGTGTGTGTGTGTGTGTTTGGGGAGGGGGGTAGTCCTGTCTTGTCTTCCAGACATACCTCTTCATCTGCTGTTTGAAAGGCAACAGAGGTATCTCCAAAACTTCAAAAATGTTGTAAAACACACTGTAATACTCACTATTTAACCCCCTGTATTTCCTGTCCCATCACCAGGGTCAGCTGGACGCGGAGATTGTTTGACTACAAACTAGAAGTGATTATCTCAGTGAGGAGTAAATGATGACAAGGTGGTTTAGAAGGTGAAATATGAATACCTGTGGCAGGGAGGGAGAGAGAGACACTGTAGACCACAGGCTGACATATCATTAAGTGCCCCAGTCAACAGCATATTACCGCCTCTGAAGAATCATTGAGTCTGCCAGGGTTATGTGACCTGTCACACAGACTTACATCAGGAACAGGAACATGTTACAAAAGCCTACACAAAGAGAGCGAGATGAGAGAGAAGAAAACAGGAATCATTGGCACGCAGTGGTCGATATTCACATAAATATTCAAAATAATGGTTGTAAGCCATGGCACAGTGGGTAGCACTTCTCGTCACATTAAAGGAACAGGCCACGCAAAAACAAAACTCAAAATTTCAGCCCAAGATATGAAAATCCAAGATACAGATGAGTTTGGTTCTACATCGTAACAGATTTGGAGCAATTTAACATTTCATCGCTTGCTCACCATAGGATCCTCTGGAGTGAATGGGTGCCGTCAGAGTGAGAGTTACAACAGTTTATGTAAACATCACAATAATCCACGATTAATGAGTAACACAACTCCCGTACATCAATAACATCTTGTGAAATTAAAAGATTAAATTAATTAATCCATCATTAAGATTGACATTTTTTACATTTTTTTTTTTTTACCTTAAGACCATATCTTTTGACTTCCTCTATCCATAATATTGCTTTTTTCTAGTGTTAAAGTCATGTCTGAATTAGGAGAGAAATATGCACAAACCATGCACCATTTACAAACAAAAAAAGTCCAAAACAGTTCTAAACAAATATGTTTGTAGGTTTGATGTGATAGGACAACAGTGGATTGACTTATTTACTGAAGGAAGCATTATGGATTATGGATTGGTATTTTAGCCAGAAATAACAATTTGAGGTTAAAACGGCTTAAAGGGATAGTTCACCCAAAAATGAAAATCACCCCACGATTTACCCTCAAGCCATCTTAAGTGTATATGACTTTCTTCTTTCAGACTAATACAATCGGAGTTATATTAAAAAATGTCCTGGTTCTTCCAAGCTTTATAATGGCAGTCAATGGGCATTGAGATTTTGAAGTCCAATAAAGTGCATCCTCCATCTTTAAAAGTACTCTACACAGGGGTTAATACAAGCCTTCTCAAGTGAATCGTTGAGTTTGTGTAAGAAAAATATCAATTTTTAAAACTTTATAAACTGTAAGCTCTAGATGCCGCTAACTGTCCTACTCGTGTTCACAAGAGAGTGTTTACAACAAAGGAAAACCTGTCTCCTCTTGGCTTATATCGAAATCCTCCAACATTTTTCTTTACAAAACTGTCATTTCATACTTCCAATTTGTGAACGGTGTTTCGTTTTGGTCTCTTCACTGTAGTTCGGTTTTCGCCTACATCCTACGTCATCCATTGGAACGCCACTCTCTTGTGAACACGCGTATGACAGTTAGTGAAAGCTAGAAATTACGATTTATAAAGTATTAAATGTAGATATATTTAATGTATCAAACGTATCGAATAGCTTCAGAAGGTTTCTGTAAACCCCTCTGAGCTGTGTGGAGCACTTTTTATGATGGATGGATGCACTTTATTTTGCTTCAAAATCTTAACAGCCGTTCACTGTCACTATAAAGCTTGGAAGAGCCAGGACATTTTTAACATATCTCCAACTGTACTCGTCTGAAAGAAGAAAGTCATATGTGACCCTGGACCACAAAACCAGTCATAAGGGTCAATTTTTTGAAGTTGACATTTATACATCATCTGAAAGCTGAATAAATAAGCGTTCCATTGATGCATATAATTAGGATAGGACAATATTTGGCCAAGATACAACTATTTGAAAATTTGGAATCTGAGGGTGCAAAAAAAAAAATCTAAATATTGAGAAAATCACCTTTTAATTTTTTTTTAAATTAAGTTCTTAGCAGTGCATATGACTAATCAAAAAAATAAATGTTTAATATATTTACGGTAGGAAATTTACAAAATACCTTCATGGAACATGATCTTTACTTAATATCCCAATGATTTTTGACATAAAAGAAAAATCGATAATTTTGACCTATGCAATGCATTTTTGGCTATTGCTACAAATATACCCGTGCTACTTAAGACTCACAGGGTCACATATACACATATACACTTAGGATGGTTTGAGGGTAAGTAAATCGGGGATAATTTAATTTTTGGGTGAACTATCCCTTTAATTATGTACTTTAATGATCTACATCTTAGATGGCATTGTCATGTTTGCATGCACTATTCTTTTAAGAGTGACTGTGCTCATAAAGACAGCTTGGTGCCTATAATGTCTAAAATCCATTCACCCCATCCCTTTATCTTCCCTGCTTTCCTGTAAATGATCAAAACAGGCAATGAAAATTAACTTTGCAATGACTGCCCACAAAACTAATGATATCAAATAATGAGGAGAAACGATGGGAAAGGACCACTGAGCTCATATACGCAGCACCCCCAGTGGAGTCATTGATCCAGAGAGCCTTACATCACATGATGGGAAACCTGAGCCAGAGAGGAACCCTGGTCTTGACAACAGCCTGCTCTTCTAAATGAACACAGATAAG
The DNA here is from genome assembly GCF_022985175.1 of Labeo rohita. Lineage (NCBI taxonomy): Eukaryota > Metazoa > Chordata > Actinopteri > Cypriniformes > Cyprinidae > Labeo > Labeo rohita. The sequence continues at coordinate 32,363,039 of NC_066875.1, read as the reverse complement.
ATTTGCCCATCTGAGACACACACACCCACATATTCACGGCATGACATGCAAGGTTAGATGCACAAATGTAAATGATAAAGAGCTAAGTTAAAGATATGTCCCATTTATGGCCTAAATATTAAAGAAACTATGTACAGAAGAGTGTTTTGCTTACAAACAATTAAAAAGAGACTCACAGACAAGCAGATAAACACAAAGCCATACACTGACAAATACACACACTTGTTGAGAGGTGAAGTAATCTTATGCCTTCTAACAGAGCGATCAATGATCACACAGCCCTCAGGATATCACTCAAACTGATCCATCTATCATCAACTGAATTATTCATACACGACCGACAGTGAGTGTGTGTATTTGTGAGAGTATATCCCTAATAGGGCAGTTTTGGATGATTTGCAGTTTATTCTATTTGTCTACATTTAGCATAAATGACCAACCAAACTGTTACCTTTTTATTATATCACAGCCAAACAATTGTTATCTTACTATTACACCACAAGAAATAAAATCTGAAAGCGATCCTTCTAAATAAAACACACGCTAACCACACATATACAGTAAATACACAAATCAAAACAGTTCACACACAGATCCCAGCTGGCAATCATGGTACAATCGAGTACAAGGATAATCCTGATCAATATCTATACTTCCTGAGGGATCAGTTTTCATAAGGATATCAATATAGAACATGAGTTTCAGCACTAAGACTGTGTTTATACAGTTATGTGCCTTTGACTAAAATTTTTTAAGTATTTTGTTTACAGAGGGTCATCACAACAATCCTGCCTAAAAATAAAATTCAAATTTATGCTATTTTACACAAAAACCACTATAGTAAAATCTTTTTATTTTGCGCTTTTCTAAAGTAATAGTATGATTTTAGTCAAGAAATAGTAAAGAATCTTTACTTTAGATTCTTAATCTTTATCATATGTGACCCTGGACCACAAAACCAATCATAAGTAGCACAGGTATACTTGTAGCAATAGCCAAAAATACATTGTATGGGTCAAAATGATAGATTTTTCTTTTATGCCAAAAATCATTAGGATATTAAGTAAAGATCATGTTCCATGAAGATATTTTGTAGAGTTCCTACCGTAAATATATCAAAACTTAATTTTTGACTAGTAATAATATGCATTGGTAAGAACTTCATTTGGACAACTTTAAAGGCGATTTTCTCAATATTTTGATTTTTTTATTTATTAGTATATAATACATATTTGAGTTACATATAAGATACATTTTATCTAAAATACATTTGTAATAACTGATGAATCATAGGTTAGAAGGGACCATAATTAAAGTGTTCTTGGGAGCAAAAGTGTGTGAGCTTTTTTTGTCCTTCATTTTTCAATTATTGATAAATGAATTTATATGCTACTTCAACTAAAATGCCAATCCACTTTTTTCTAATCAATAATCCTAAAACAATGCTGTTGTTTCATATCTTAGAAAAACATGCATACTGCACTAAAACACAAACACACACACGTCTGGTCAGCTATCCTTGCAGGCACTCTCCATAGTCGTAATGGTTTTTATACTGTACAAACCACATTTTCTATCGCCCTACACCAACCCTACACCTGAAGCTACCCGTCACAGGAAACTTTCTGCATTTTTACTTTCTCAAAAAAACTCATTCTGTATGATTTATAAGCTTTTGTACCCATGGGGACCTCAATTTAGGTCCCCACCATGACACGAGCTCTTATGAGTGTGTGTGTGTGTGTGTATATTCAGGTCCCCACTAGGATATATAAACCAAACACACACACACACACACACACACATATATTACTGACAGTCCGGAACACACTCATCAGTCTCATTCACACGTTGAGAGCTATTCTGGTCCACTTCCTGGTGTGACTGAGGCATAAGATATCTCGAGCCCCTTGTCTGCAGTAGGGCACAAGCACACTGGCAGTAAAGGTCAAAGCACACCGCTGCTTATCTCCATCACTTTGCGACACACGTCAATTCTTGCGAACATGTCTCACCACATCTAGGGCATACGTACATGCATTCAAACAAAGTAGAATGTATATACAAAGGTGTATGGCCTGCAGCTGAGACTGCATCTGGATTAGTTGTTAGTGGAAAGCCCCACATCCTTTTTTCCATATTTAGGAGAAACAGCAAGTATCTTACTTATTAGTTAGTGCTTTGCCTTCTAAGTAAACATTATATCCTCACAGATATAAGAGCCAGAATACACTATATTGATAATATGCAATCAGAGCTGAAACACTGACAAAAAAAAAGTGTTATTTTAACTTAAAGTAAGTGTTTGTTCTACTTAAGTTGAATTTTTCATAAAGTGATAGCTAACTGCAACAATCTTTTTTCTACAGAAGAAAGTCATACAGGTTTGGAATGACAATAAGGTGAATAAATAATGACTAGACTATCCCTTTAAAAAATCTATAACATGATTTAATAACTTAACATGATTTTTGAAATAAAACAAATGATTATTTCCAAATCTCAGGTAGCTAAAGTTAGGAGCGGATGAAGTTAATTCTGTATCCACTGATTCACCTGTTCGACTACTACCAAGACATTTGTGTGTATTAGCCCCTCACATACTCTCACTGAGGTGGTCTCCGCAGCGTGTGTAACATGACCCTTTCAACAGAAAATGCAAGGGAGGAGAGGGGGGAGAGAAAGAAGCTGGACAAAAGCCCCTAACAGCAGCGCTGTCCAGTAGGTAGAAGTGGAGTTATCCCGAATGGCTGTGTTCGATTGGTGTGTAATGCATTCTGGGGGCTGGTGGTGGGAGCAGGACGGATGGCGCCATGCTGCTGGCCCACTGATACACTACACCAGCAAACACAGCCCAAGGGAAGCAGGCGCGTCAATACACACACACACACAGAGCACCTGCAGGCCAGCTGGAAACCCAAAAGCATCTGCGAAGGTGTTGATGTTAATCATTGCAAGAGAATGTGTATGATTGTGACAGGATAAGGAATAAAAAGTGTGTGTATGCTGCTATTTGTGTGTGTACTAGTGTTTTGGGGGGTAGCGGGTAACAGTTCATTCACCTCAGCGCTGGCACCAAACCTGTATGTATTTGTGAGCCCCTCCTACACTGAAGGTCATCCCTGATGTCTTGAGAGGGAGGAAAGCCAGATCGATTATGATAAAAATACACCTGCGAAGGACATAGACACACCCAGATATAGATAGTACTAGCTGATTGAAACATTTTATCATCTGTTTAGATGCTACTATCTAGGAATTAAGCCTCATCTAACATATTATGTCAATTATTACGACTTAAAGTTAAAGTGAGGAGAAGGTTAGTATATCAACCAATATTGAAAAACTGTATTACTATCCCTAGAAAGGCAAATGCAACTAGGAGAGTTACTAGTGCACTGACATATACTTTAATATTAACAACATTTAATAATATTTTTGTATTTTTTCATTCATTTCTGATTTTATATAATTGATTTGTATCATGTGACTTTTACTTTGTAAAAAATACATCTTAGTCTGTAAAATCCTTTATTACAAGTATATTTCATATTTAAATATTACCAATATTTTATAACATTTTGTGTATTTTATAATATGTTTATGTAATATTTTACAAACATTTCCAATGTCATATAATTTTAGTTATAAGTTGTATTAAGCGACTTACTTTTGCTCTGTAGAAAAGACGACTTATGAAAGGTATAACATTTAATATTAACAATATTTTTTCAAAATTGTGTATTTTTATATTTTGTCTAATATTTTCTGATTATTTTTACTAATATTTTTGTCATACGTAACACCTAAACTTGCTGGTTTTTATACAAATATAATATACATTCTAATAACTATGAACAAATCAACCTGACTATATTAGGTTACACCAACATAACAGAACAAAAAGTCATTTTAGAGATGGTAGAAATAGGGTAATAACTGCCTTTTCACATCACACTCTAACTGAACATGTTCTTCTAATTTACTTACCTTCAGTATCACATTCATTCCTTTTCAACATAACTGCATACATCTGAAACAAGACACAAGAAATCCATGGTATCAAATAGGCACTTAGTCTTCCCTCATCCAGCACATATCTAGAGAGGGGATATTCAACGCACACACACACACACACACACTACGTCAGTCTGTCTGCAGCCTAACCACAATCCTCTTGCCTGCTGTGGCGACCGCAAGCAGTCAACAATGCCACACTCAGCATCATACTGCATAACAGAACAATCAATACACGCACACACACAAACCACCACCACACTGTTCATCACATCAATCGATAATTATGTACACCACCACATAGCTCAACAGCAGTTATGCTTAGGCTTACTTCTTAAATGTCTATAAATACATAAATACATATCTATATAAATATTCAAAAGTGCATGCTGCCTGCACACACAATCTCTTCCACACACAAGGACAAAGGATATTACCAAGCGCATGCCCATAACAAGCTACCAGTGAGCTGGCAGAGTCTTACAAGGTCCATTTCAAAAACTGCAAAAGTTATTTTTACCCGCTCTAACCCATTAAATTTAAAAATATATATATTAAATTATAATTAAAATAAAATTTAATTTCTGTTACCATATAAGGCACTTTTTTTTTTTTTGGATGATAACTGTAAAATGTTGAAGTGGCATTGATGGTATAGTTAAATGTGTGATAGGTTTTCTTTTACCCGTCTTAGTACTAAAGTCTACCCTCCCCCAATCACAAAATCTAAGATCATCCAGCTGGTTTAACTCATTAGCAGTGCTGCAGAGAATAAAACTACAAATCTGTCAGCCAGTGAACAGGTTGCATTAATGTATCTACCGCAAACTAGTCCACACTCCAACCAAGCTGTTTGTTTTGCTGTCATTGTTGGGACTTTCCATTGACTTTCAACATTTTTAATAATACTTTCAATTCTCTAAAGCTGACCCATCACATCAACATTTTAGGATTTTAGACTTCATTTGGTATAGAGTGTTTTCACGACACATCACAAGTGGACCGTATTGGCGGCACTGAACGTAAACATTGCCACTATACTCAACAAAACTCACATATTTTGCTGATTATTGAAAATGGTCAATTATTGTCATGTCTTGGGCTGTACTAATTGTCCAGCCGGGAAAAACATTCAGAGTAAAGACTGCCAAAACTTATAACAAATCAAGGAGAAGAGTTCAAAAACCTGTCTGATGAACTAAAGGCGTTTGTGGTTGGCCAAACTGAACCAGGATTTCCAGAACAAGAATCTTGACATTAGTGTTTGTTTTTATCATTTCCAGTCAGGTAGGTGAAATATTAGGCTAACACCTTAATTAATACTGCTTGTACATATCTTTACCACCTATTAACTTTAGTTTGTCAAAATATTGTGCCCTTTCCTGCTTACTAAGTCATTCTCTATACGATTTAGCAGCTTCCACATGTTTTTCCATGGTTTAAACAGCATAAATTAGCAGAACAATGTATTAAATAGTACATTAACCATGCAATCAATGCTGTTGTTTACGTTAGAGTATCTCCAATATGGCCGCGCATCCGGGTGACTGACCAAACCGTTACATAAGTGCAAACCCTCTATGATAAATGAGTCAAATTACTACATCTCTATTAATACATCAATTTCTTTAGGCTTTATTTAGTATATTTAAAAAGCTATTCGTTTACTGTTCGATCTCTATTATTAGATTTGTTGATTCATTCTCAGAATCTATTTGAATAAAGCTGTAAACATAACCTGCTTTATCATCAGCATCATTCTTACCCTTTCACACACATCTTGTTGCACATGCACGCACACAGGACATGCTTTTAGGACCTCCTCTTTGCAAAGAGGCTGTTTAGCTTTTCACACGATATATTGATCCCGAAGTGAGATACTTGCTCAAGCAGACACTTAATCGGTTTCTCTTTGTTGAGCAGGTCAAGTGTGATAAACCCGCTTTATCTGAGACAGCGGAAATCTGAGCTCCACACTTAGTCCACTCTTGGGTTATGTCTCCCTCTTTTGGCTCAAGTCTGTTGTAGCAATCATCAGCCAGAAAAGGACAGTGATAACGGAAAATAAGAGTTTTTGTTTACATTGGCAAATGCGGCGGCGAATTGTTTACTAACCGGTGCCGCTTTACACTCACACACAACATTAAGCCATTTGTGTATATGTTGATTTGTTCCTTAAAATATAAATGAAATATCCACAGAAATCCATTTTCCACAATGCTACAGTGTTAAAAATGTAAACATCCCTTGTTTGGCCTTATTTAGCAGTTGGTTTTGCTCGTGTCTAGCAAATTTTCAAGTCAACTCTGAAGAAATAGCGTGCTGACACTGACATCATTATTCTTCCTCTTTCAAAGAGCAGATGAAGACGTCAGGAGATCAGTGTTGACCACCACGCTGTTTCTTCCTTATTTCAAACTCTTCATTTGACTGTTGTGCACAGTGTGGCTTATCTTTCTTCAATCTTGAAAGCAACTTTAATGTTGTCTGTTTCAGCGAGGGCTGTGGGTGTTAAAGATACACTTTTGTGCAATAACTTTACGTAGTAAAGAAGATGGCTTTACTGTTCTGCGATGCCTTTTGGGTAAGTTCTTGTTTTGCCTCTCATAAGTTACATTTCTCACCATGTAGGCTACGGGAAATACAATTTCCTATATTTCTGTTTTTAGAACGATAGGTTAATTTCCTAAAATGAATTAGGAAAACTGCAATGTCTGCTCTAATACAACTTGTCTAAACTGTCTGTTTAATATATGCTGACACTTTAGTTTGATATGGTCCTCTAACACACATTCTACAGACTAAAACTAACAGTACATGTCAACTTATTCTACTTCTCTTCTACCCCTAACCCAAACATAATGGTCTACTAGTATTCTAATGAGAGTTTGTTCATGTACAAGTTCATTGTTCATTGATACATGTAGTTGCAAAGTTACTTACACTTAGTAGAATGTCTACTTTTAAAAGTGTAGCTTTTAAATGGATTATGTTTTGAGAGCAGTTCAATTTTAAACTACAATCTACTATGTTAAACTACTATGTACGCTGCCCTCCAAAAGTTTGGAAACGCCCTAGAAAAGTGGGGTTTTGGACGATATTGGCATGAATCCTTTTTAATTTGTGATAATTTTGCACTGATAAGGGACAACACGAACTACGAAAGCATAGTTTATTACACAAACAGTTTATACATAGAAAAAACTTACATTTTCGATTCATCAAAATATCCACCGTTAGCAGCTATTACAGCTCTGCATAATCTGGGCCTAAATTTGTTGTATTCTAAACTTAATTGGCAATCAATTATTGAAGCTATTAAGGTGTGCTGACCCAAAAATCTTTTAAAAACCTTGGCCAGGTTTAAACCAGTAACCAGGCATTACAGCTGGCAAAGGGGCATGTCTGACTGTGTCGTGTATATATTACCATTATCATGTAATCAGAATGAAAATCGGTCTTCAGAGATGATGTCAAGTTACTTTAATGTATTTGCACCAGAAAATGATAAGGATTTATGCTGATATCGTCCAAAATCACACTTTGCCAGGTGTGTTTCTAAACTTTTGGAGGGCAGTGTATGTGTCTCATGTCTCTCATGTGTTGCATTTTTGGTATCTTTCAGGGTACTGACTTTACCGACCAGTCAGGTTATGAGGCGATATTGCAGAGGTTACAGGATGGCAGACACATGTGCAAAGATGTAGAAGAACTGTTGAAAATGAGGTATGGAATAGTTATTTATTGCAGTTTGTCTCTGTGAATGTATGTGTGTGACTTCTTCTCTCCTTCATAGAGCACTTGCGGAGGAGAAGTATGGACGAGAACTGGTGGCAATTGCTCGGAAGGCAGAAGGTCAAACCGAGATCGGGTAAGCTGGTTTATACACATCACACCAACAAATTCCATTCAAAATGCACACTTCTCTGGATTAAAATGACATGCTGATTTTAGTGAATTCAACTCAAATATAAAACTGTCTTAGCTGCAATATACAGTATATATGTCCAAAAATGTGAGAAATAAGTGTTTATGCATTCACTACATTATTTGTTTTCTATACTCAGAACATTAAAGGCATCGTTTGACAAATTAAAAACAGGTATGTGAGGTGATGCAATTCCTTTTTGCCTCCTACCTAAGAACATGCTTGAATGCTATGTGCTCATCCTGATTTGCATTGTTTTCTAGAGATTGAGAAGACAGGAAACATGCACATCCAACTATCTGAAAGGATAAAGGAGGAAGTTCAGAAAATGGAGGCATTTCGAGAGCACCAGAGGGAACAGAGGAAAAAGGTAGAAAATAAATCGAGTGAACAAAACATTATGCACATAGACCAGCACTTTGGGGATGTTTCCGTTTTCACACTTGTGGTTATTCATAAGGTCAAAGCGTATGAGGAAGAAAACTGGCACTTTGGTTTGTAAGCATAAGCATTATATATAAGTCACCTACTTTAACATAAACATAATTTGTTGAGTTTAGTGTTGTATTGTTAATAAATTCAACAATGCAAGTGATAGAAGGTGGAAGCTAATGTCTATTTTCTGTCCTAATTAGCTTGAAGAGATTATTGAAAAACTTCAGAAGCCTAAAATGCTGTTGCACAAGAAGACCATGGATGTAAGTATGAGTTTAAAGCAAGTGTCTATTAACTAACTCCAAGTCCTCTTATTTCCCCTTTCAGATATGGCTCTCATTAGTTGTTCATGGTGTAAATGACACATCATTCTCAGAGTCCACCCAAATTCAGTGTCAGCCAAATGAGGAAGAGAAAGAAGTACAAACTGAAAGAAGAAACAGAAGTCTTTAGCCATGCAGTGACTGTATTTGTAGACTGTATTGGGCTAGATTAGACAGCACAAAGAAGATAAATGTAGGCTTTTGTTCACTGGCTTTGGGTTTGAAGACTCAACCGTTTATTTTTACCACCAATAAATGTGTAGAAAGATAGGAAAGTAAAAGATAATAGAAACAGATGGTGGCAGAGCAGTAAGAGAAAATAAGAATGGGTTACTTGGTTTGTAGGTATGCATGCTGTCTCTAAATATAATTAGACTTGAACTTCCTGTGTTGTACAACCACAGAAACACCACAGATCATCAGATACGTTTTAGACACATTTATATAACATGCTCTATACCCACCTTCATGTTCTCTTTTGTCTTGCACTTTTACTCACTTTGAAACTATGCTCTTTACTGTATGTCATACAGTCAAAAAGGTTGTATGATCAGAGGTGTAAGGAGGCAGAAGAGGCTGAACAAGCAGTGGGGAAGAAGACAAATGTGACCACCTCCACCCACCGGCAATCAGAAAAGGTGTGAGGCCCTGAACTGAAAAAACATTTAACCTATACTATAACATAAATATCTAAGTAAGTTAAATGTTTCTATATTTGTTCATTTTAAGTGTAAGTTTTAGACAGTTGTAAAAATTACCTATGCCATGTTTGTGGTCACAGTAAGGCCAAAAATGAGGATTGAAGCAATGCAAACTTGTTTCAGTCTGACTAGGCTCCACCTCAGTGTACTACCATCAGCCAGAGTAAAACTTTCATTTCTTTAGAATAGTGACAGTTCTGTCATATGTATAACAGTTATATTCCAGATTATTTGTACAATGTACAGTTGAAATCAAAAGTTTACATACACCTTGCAGAATCTGCCAAATGTTAATTGTTTTACCAAAATAAGAGATCATACAAAATGCATGTTATTTTTCATTTAGTACTGACCTGAAAAAGATATTTCACGTAAAAGACATTTACAAATAGTCCACAAGAGAAAATAATGCATTAATTAAAAATGACCCTGTTCGAAAGTTTACTTACACTGGATTCTGGTGTTGTTACCTGAATGATCCACAGCTGTGTTTTTCTGTTTAGTGATAGTTGTTCACAAGTCCCTTGTTTGTTCTGAACAGTTAAACTGCCCGCTGTTCTTCAGAAGAAAACCTGCGTTGTGTTTCCTTCTGAAGTATCAGTGAGCGTTTGAACCTTCTGTAATAATTGCATATGAGTCCCTCAGTTGTCCTCAGTGTGAAAAGATGGATCTCAAAATCATACAGTCATTGTTTGAAAGGGTTCAAATACACAAACACGCTGAAAAAAAAAACAGAAAAAACTTTTCTGAAGAACAGCGGACAGTTTAACTGTTCAGGACAAACGAGGGAATTGTGAACAACTATCACTAAACAGAAAAACAAGCTGTGGATCATTCAGGTAATAACACAGTATTAAGAATCAAGTGTATGTAAACTTTTGAACAGGGTAATTTTTATAAATTCAACTGTTATTTTCTCGTCTGGACTATATGTAAACGTATTTTATGTGAAATGTGACCTTATTCAGGTCAGTACTAAATAAAAAATAACATGCATTTTTTTGGTGAAATAATGAACATTTTCAGATTCTGCAAGGTGTATGTAAACTGTATGTTACACTGCTCTTCAGATAAGTCAGGTTCAAACACAGAGTGTTTAATAGATTTATCAGTCTATGTTGTTCTGTGTTGTAGGTGATGAACAGGGCCCGGTTATGCAGGCAGGCAGCCAGCCTGGCAGGTTTGTGCTAACAGACTTAACTGTTATTATGATCCTGTTGACGTCTTCGAAGACATCAAATAAGTCAAGCATTTAGTCAATCATTGTGTGTATTTGTATGAGTCAGTGAGATTTTTTTAAATCTTTTTGAAAGTCTCTTATGCTCAATAATGCACTGATTTAATCCAAAATACAGTAAAATTATATTGTGAATATTATTTTAAAATGTCATTTGTTTTGTGATTACAAAGCTAAAGTTTCAGCAGCCAGACTTTAGTGTCACATGAATCTTCAGACGTCATTCTAATATGCTGATTTGATGCTCAAGAAACATTTTTTATTATTATCAGTGAAAACCATTGTGGAAAACATGTATTTGTTTTATGTTCTTTGCTGGTTTAGAAAAGCAATATAAATGGAATGTTGAACAGCTAGAGAAAACTTGCCAGGACTGGGAGAGCACCTACAGGAGTGCATGTGAGGTAAAAAACGTGTACAAAACCATGCTAAAAAGTGATGTTAACAGAAGAAGTGTCTAAAGAAATGTTTTCTTCAGGGTAATGATGAGTAAATGAGAGAAGACACACAGTCATAGTCTCACAGACATGCGATAAATAGTCATAGCATTCTGTCATCGAGCTGGAGAATATTTACTGATGTAGTAGAAAGACTTAGATGAGTCAAGAAAATGCCATTACCAAAAAGAGTAAAAAAGGAAATAGTTCCTCATTACTGCCCACATTTTAAAAGGAAGTGACATGAAAACTATTTTATGTTTTGGATTTGTGTGTCGCCTTGTAGGTGTTTCAGCAGCAGGAGTCTGAGCGCATTAATATCTTGCGCTGTGTGTTATGGGATCATTGCAATCTGCTGTCTATGCAGTGTGTCCAGAACGATGACGTAAATGTCCACATTTACCAAAACCTTACCAAATGCTATTTCCAGTTTCCAATTCTTATAACAACTGTTTTCATTTGTTTTGTAGTGCTATGAGGAAGTAAGAAAGATTTTAGAGCAGTGTGACATTGTCAGTGACAACAACTTCTTCATTAAAATGAAAAAGACGGCCTGTCGTCCTCCAGGTAAATTCTCTGTCATCATGATTCACTTCAGAAATCTAACAGTTAAAAAGCTGACATAAGATAATGTGATGCTGTTAAGAAATTCTACATAAATTGACAGTCACTCCTCCATGTCTCTTAAGCTCCCATTGAGTTTCAGAGTTACTCTGACGTGGACGCTAATGGAGGAGTCGGGAAGGTTGAAACTAAGAGGTGAATGTCTACTTCATTAAGAATGACTGTTATTTTATGCTTTTTGTGAAACTCTACCTAGGGGTGGGCGATATGGCAAAAATGTCATATCAGGATTTTACCAGGATTCTTTGTCATGTTGGTTTTACTATTTTACAAGTTGACTGAGCAGTACAGCCAAACTAATTTCCCTTTTTTTTCAGATATTTAGGCTCAAGTAAGCAAAGATAAAAGTCTTTGTCATTATTTTATCTTTGTTATTAAAAAATAAGAACAAAGATACACATTACAAATAAACATAATACAAATAAAACAAACATTGTTTAATTTTTCAGGTAGAGTAGGTGTATTTAGCAGTATTCAAGAAATGAATGAATTAACTATATAAAAAATGAAACACTTTATACTTATACACTATATTAATCAATTGTACATTGATTCTTATTAAAACAACTGTATTAATTGCTTCAGTCAAGAACAGTGAGTGACTTTTCTCTTTGTGTTTTGTTGTTTTATTAACATTAAAAAAATAGTTCACCCAAAAGTGAAAGTTCCGTCATCTGTCTGTCAATTCCGTCATAGTGTTTTATTTTTATACCATCATTTACTCACTCTTTTTTTCTGTTGAATGTTATCTACAGTATTTGATCATTTCTGTTATTGAATTCAATGGGGACCAGCTACAGTTTGGTTACCCACATTCTTCAGAATATCTTATTTTGTGTTTAGCACAAGAAAGAAATTAATACAGGTTTAGGACAACATGTAAGTGAGTAAATAATGGCAAAATTCTGATTTTGGGGTGAACTACAAGTAGTCTCAAAAATCGAAATATTGCACACCCCTAACTCCACCTTTTGTATCTGCAGATTATCTGTCATGCTTCCAGGGATGTCTTTCAGTGGTCAGTATTACTTCTGTGAAGTCTTAAAGGGATAGTCCACCCAAAAATGAAAATTCTGTCATCAAATGCTCACCTTCGTGTCATTCCAAACCTGTAAGACCTTTGATCATCTTCGGAACACAAAGAAAGATATTTTTAATGAAATCCAAGAGCTTTCTGACACTGCATAGACAGCAACGCAACTACCATGTTGAATGCCCAGAAAGGCTGTAACGACATTGTTAAATAGTCCATGTGACTTCAGAGGTTGAACCATAATTTTTTGAAGCTACGTGAAAACAAAAACAATGACTTCATTCAATAATTTCTTCTCTTCGGTGTCAGTCTTTGATGCACGTTCACGACTGTACCATGACGCATGCCAATTTTAACAATGTCCCTACTACTTTTCTGGGCCTTCAACATGGTAGTTGCATTGCTGTCTATGCAGAGTCTGAAATCTCACGGATTTCATCAAAAATATCTTAATTTGTGTTCCAAAGATGAACGAAGGTCTTACAGGTTTGGAATGACATGAGTGTGAGTAATTAATGACAGAATTTTCATTTTTGGGTGAACTATCGCTTTAAGTCAATATGCAAAGAGAAGCATTAAACGAATATACTCAGAATAAATTGCAGTGAAATCTAGTTAATAAGCAGTATTATGAAGTATTTGCACTAACCATTGCTGCCTTTACTGTACATCCCAGGGTACCCTGAAGCAGGCAGTAATTCGCCTGGAACATACACATCTGCTCAACAAACGGAAGGAAATCCTGAGAAGTACATGGTGCTATATGATTTTAAAGCTCAGGTAAATAAATACAGTAACTATAGTTAGTTTTTATCATTGAAGTACAGACAAACAGGCATTTGTCAAGTATTCATGCTTTTTAAAGTTTCTGTTTAGCTTCAGAATTTGAATTGAGGTAGCGATCGGGAAATAATATAAATTGTAATTTAAAGCTGCATTCCAAAACTTTTTTTGGTTAAAAATGATGCCAAATCAATATATAAATAAGTACTTAACCAGCCAGTGTTCAAAACTATTTCAATACTTTAGCTCGACTCGCAACGGTTAGCTTATAATAATGTTTTCTAATTTGAGTTCGGAATTCAAGCATGCTGCGGCCGCGGGGCGTCATGACATAACGTCTGTAAATATACAGAGCCCATCCCGGCTAGTAGGCTATATTACTACATTATATTGCATATGAGGATGCTGCCGATGTTGGATCGTTTATAGCCTTTTCTCACAGCAGCTGGAATAATTCAATTTATCACTTTGATGGCGAAAGGATTATGTGTTTATGAAACACATGTGACTGAAATTAAATTACATTCCAGTTTTAAAAGTGCATCTGATTACAGATAGCGTACGTGGGATTACACAAGATTTGTATTTGAAAGAGAACCAGTTCTAAGCAAGAATAAATTACTTTTTGGGTCGCTAAAAAGTTTAATATGTAAGTTTATAAAAAAACAACTTTAATTGTAAAAGTTTTGTACTCAACTCCTTGCCCTTTCTAGGAAGATGATGAGCTGTCTGTCAGTAAAGGACAAGTTGTCACAATCACTGAGCAAGGCGCGGATGGGTGGTGGAGAGCGTGGAGGGATGGAATATCCGGGCTGGTTCCTGGAACGTACTTAACCAAAGTCTCCCCACAGAGTTACAGTACACATCTTGGTGCTGCTCATTCTGAACATAATCCCATCAAATAGAGTTTAGTAGTCATTACACTAAGTCTGTGAATCAGTTCAGCATGCCAGTTGATGTAGAATGATTACATCAATGTAGCAATCTAGCAGTACATTATACTAGCTCTGTGGAAGACATTAGTTTTCTTGACAGGAATATTTAGAATTTTTTAACAGTCTTTTAAAAATCTTTATAAATTATTCTGCTGTTTGTGTAATGGTTCTGATCAGTTTTTACTGTGATGTATAGTTGTATTATTAATTTTGTAATATTGCTATAATTTATTATAGATTATTTGTCTGGTAGATGCTGTATTCTGCATGCAAGTTTACTCAAAAAAGGACATGCAAAACCCATATGCCTCAGCAATGCATTAAGAAATGTAAATACATTAAAACCCATATTCAGCATAACTTTAATGAAATCAGAAGAAACCTGGTGTTTTGATTACATTCTGATTAAATTCAAATGCACACCAAACAAATACACAGAAATATGCACTGGGGCAGAAACAGAAGCTGGGTACAGAAGCTAAACGACATCCATGCATCCAGCCTGAAATAAAATGTATATAATAAATGTATATCATAAATATATAAACAAACACAAGATTAAGTTGATGTAATAAATACCAAAAATTAAACAATTAAATTAATTTGATTCTTTGCCTGCAGGCTATTTCAAATGCACACCAAATAAATGCACAAAGATATGCAAACGTCTGTTCTCTCTCACAAAAAAAGGTACAAAGCTGTCACTGGGGCGGTGTCTCAAGACAGAAAAGCTAAAAGACATACTTTACCTCTTTTACCCCTAAATTGTACATATTAGTACCTTATAAAATGATCCCTTCCTTTCCCACTACCCATCCATCACATTATGGCAGGGTAAGGAAGGGAAGATTAAGACAACAGACTTTGTTTTAAACAAACAAAAGACGTTAATCCAAACTGAAGCAACTGCTGAAGCAAATAACAGCTTTGAATGCAATGACGACACTGGACAAGGCACGAAAAGTAAGGGCTTAAAGAAACTAGATGAGACGCAGGTGAAAGGAATTATTAATGAGGGAAACCAAATCAATAACTATGACAAATGATGATTGGCAACATACAGAACTAAGGGGAGAGAACAGGGAAACAAATGTGATACAATGTCAGATAGGGCTGCAACGATTAATCGAACGATGTCGTGAGGCGCGTTTAGTCAATGAAGCCGGTACTTTGATTAGTAGTAAAGCTTCATCACGTGCGTTCAGCTGGAGCGGCAAGTAATACACAGAGCCGTAAAGCACTGACAAGCTACGCCAAATCGCGCGCAAAATCGAATTCGATTTTGAGCCCGATTTTGGCGTAGCTTGTCAGTGCTTTACGGCTCTGTGTATTACTTGCTCTGTGTACTGAACGCACGTGATGGAGCTTTAATACTAATCAAAGTACCGGCTTCATTGACTAAACGCGCCTCACGATTAATCGTTGCAGCCCTATTGTCAGATTGTAAAAGAGAACATAAACCTGACTCCTGTCTTTCTCTTTGTTTGTTTGTTCCTTTCTTTCATTCTTTTTATCCCAATTTTATATGTCTGAATATGAAAGTCATGACCCATTATCACAAGAAGAAATAAATGCAAAAATAAATAAATTAATAAACAATACAAAAATAAGTCAAGAAAGAATAAATTAATGTACTATAGACACCATAAATGTAATAAGTTAACACAAAATATCCAAGTAAATAATTAAAAAAAAAAAAGAAAAGAAAAGAAAAGAAAAAACTAAGCCCTGTGGTGAACTGGGCATCCATCCAATGTGATTCTCTGCTTGTGGCCCATGAGGCTGGGATATGCAGCATCCCGCC
The DNA here is from genome assembly GCF_022985175.1 of Labeo rohita. Classification (NCBI taxonomy): domain Eukaryota; kingdom Metazoa; phylum Chordata; class Actinopteri; order Cypriniformes; family Cyprinidae; genus Labeo; species Labeo rohita. Next base: position 32,346,782 of record NC_066875.1, on the reverse strand, counting down.
TAGGATAAGTGGTTTGGAAAATAAATGTATGGATGCATGCTACAACCAAATTACGTAAAAAGCACCCAGTTTGATCTCTGTATATAGATATGTAGGCCTATTATGCATGTTTATTTGTTCAGGTTTGCTCCATACTGAGAAGACATATTCATGCAAAACATTTACATATGATGAGTAACACAAGAGTGTAATATACATGCAAACATGGGTGCAGTTCATTTAACAGTAAAATGTCAGACATGTCATTGTCCTAAATGTTTAACCCTTTGATTTCTATACCTTACATCTGACCTAAGCTTTAAATGTGGCCATATCTTAATATTGAATGTCTGGACACAAGACACATTTACTTTTTTATACAGTGCATACAATGTTACTTCAACTTTGCATATATCAAAATACAGGGCATGCAAATCATGTTTGTTTCTTTGCGGATGGCTTTCACTGGCTGTTGATTCATTTTTAAACCATGTATTTGTTATTTAATGAATGTAATGGAATTGCAAGCCCTGCCTTTTTTTTCTTTTAAGATGTTTATATTCTAGTTGCCTGTAAAAATGTGTTTTTCAACAATATGCCCAGCCTTGAAGCCAAAGCTATATGAAATGGCAAATAACACATTTTCTGCTCATTTTCTATTTTTAGATAAAATAGTTTAATAGTCAGCTTGTAAAATAAAGCCATTTTCAGATCTTCAGTTTGCTTTATTGCTGCACATTTAACGGAAAATTATACTTGATACTTACTTTTCCGAAAATGTCTTTATAGTACCCATAATAATGAAAAAAGGTAACACTTTATCCTACAGTCATGGCCCAAAAATATCGGCACATTCACATTTTACTGTTTTATTACAGCCTGGTTCACTTTTAATGCACATTTAGCAACTTTGGATGCTTGAAAGTTTACAGGTCACATTCAAAGATGATCTTATTATATTAAAACAACAACAACACCCCAAATACAAACCTTATGCAAAATGCATGGAAAAGTACAGAGACAAATGGAAAATGTCTGACTTCATTATCATTAGAAAATGCCTATTTGACTCGAACACATATTGGCTATTAAGCTATTCAAATTTCCCTGAGCAAACTCCTCATTTTCTGCTTATGGAATCTAAAATATTACTAATAAACAGCCAATATGCTAGTAATATGTGCTAATAAGCAACTAGTGAGAATTAATAGTTACAGTCATAGCCAAAAATATCGGCACCTTTGCAATTCTGTCAGAAAATTGTTCCAGTTGCAAATGTTTTGG